>NC_090376.1:84325103-84633807 GCF_036365525.1 Heterodontus francisci | reverse complement strand
AGCATGTACCCGTTAAGGTGAAGGGTAGGACCATCAAGTCCAGGGAACCCTGGATGTCAAGGGATATAGAGTATTGGATCAGGAAAAAAATGGAGGCTTATGGCAGATTCAGAGCGCTGAAAACAACGGAGGCATTAGAGGAGTATAGAAAGTGTAGGGGAGTACTTAAAAAAGTAATTAGGAGAGTGAAGAGAAGACATGAAAAAACATTGGCGGGCAAGATAAAGGAAAATCTTAAGGCGTTTTATAAGTATATTAAGGGCAAGAGGATAACCAGGGAAAGAGTAGGGCCCATTAAGGACCAAAGTGGTAATCTGAGTGTGGAGCCAGAGGACATAGGTGAGGTTTTAAGTGATTACTTTTCATCTGTTTTCACTGTGGAGAATGACGATGTAGGTGTAGAGATCACGGAGGGGGATTGCAATATACTTGAACATATTAACATTGAAAGGGAGGAAGTATTAGATGTTTTAGCGGGCTTAAAAGTGGATAAATCCCAGGCTGTTATGTGAGGCAAGGGAGGTGATAGCAGGGGCTCTAACACAAACTTTCAGCTCCTCTCTGGCCGTGGGAGAGGTGCCAGAGGACTAGAGGACAGCAAATGTGGTACCATTATTCAAAAAGGGTAGAAGAGATAGACCAAGTAATTACAGGCTGGTGAGTCTAACATCAGTGGTTGGGAAACTATTGGAAAAAATTCTGAGGGACAGGATTAATCTCCACTTGGAGAGGCAGGAAATAATCAGGGATAGTCAGCATGGCTTTGCCAGGAGGAGATCGTGTCTAACTAAATTGATTGAATTTTTCGAGGTGACTAGATGTGTAGATGAGGGTAAAGCAGTTGATGTAGTATACATGGACTTCAGTAAGGCTTTTGATAAGGTCCCACGTGGGAGATTGGTTACGAAGGTAAGAGCCCATGGGATCCAGGGCAATTTGGCAAATTGGATCCAAAATTGGCTTAGTGGCAGGAAACAGAGGGTGATGGTCGAGGGTTGTTTTTGTGAGTGGAAGCCTGTGACCAGTGGTGTACCACTGGAACCCTTGCTGTTTGTATGTACAATAATGATTTAGACGTGAATATAGGAGGTATGATAACTAAGTTCGCAGATGACACGAAAATTGGTGGTGTCGTAAATAGTGAGGAGGAAAGCCTTAGATTAGAGGACGATATAGATGGGCTGGTAAGATGGTCGGAGATGTGGCAAATGGAATTTAATCCTGAGAAGTGAAAGGTGATGCATTGTGGGAGGACTAATGAGGCAAGGGAATATACAATGGATGGTAGGACCCTAGGAAGTACAGAAGGTCAGAGGGACCTTGTTGTACTAGTCCATAGATCACTGAAGGCAGCAGCACAGGTAGATAAGGTGGTTAGGAAGGCATATGGGATACTTGCCTTTATTAGCCAAGGCATAGAATATAAGAGCAGGGAGGTTATGATGGAGCTGTATAAAACGCTAGTTAGGCTACAGCTGGAGTACTGTGTACAGTTCTGGGCACCACACTATAGAAAGGATGTGATTGCACTGGAGAGGGTGCAGAGGAGATTCACCAGGATGTTGCCTGGGCTGGAGCATTTCAGCTTTTAAGAGAGATTGAAAAGTTGTTTTCCTTAGAACAGAGAAGGAGAAGGGGGTCATGATTGAGGTATACAAAATTATGAGGGGCATTGATAGATTAGATAAGAAGAGACTTTTTCCCTTTGCGGAGGGGTCAATAACCAGGGGGCATAGATTTAAGGTAAGGGGCAGGAGGTTTAGAGGGGATTTGAGGAAGAAATGTTTCACCCAGAGGGTGGTTGGAATCTGGAATACACTGCCTGAAGGGGAAGTAGAGGCAGGAACCCTCGCAACATTTAAGAAGTATTTAGATGTGCACTTGAAATGCCGTAGCATACAAAGCTACGTGCCAAGTGCTGGAAAATGGGACTAGAATAGTTAGGTGCTTGATGGCCGGCACAGACACAATGGGCTGAAGGGCCTGTTTCTGTGCTGTATAACTCTATGACTTAGCCATAACTATTAAAAACAGGCTATCCGAAGGATGGTAATATTCTCTGTTAGTTTTCTTTCTTTGAGGGAAGACTAGTTCAGTTCTTCAGACCCAAATAAGTGTCTATAAGAATTTGTCTGGTTTGAACTTAATTAAAGGAGATTCATGGGGATGTACACTTGATTTGGTTTGGTCCAATAAGGGGTTAACATCATAAATCACTTCATTAGGACAGTGGAAGCAGCAGAGACATGCTGGACAATAAAAGCCGCAGCAGAACTGCACCATAGAGTGTGGAGCTGGAGGAGAAAGGCAATGAAGATTCACTTCGTCCACTGTCTTGGAACTCATTGATTGAAGATGCTGCTAGGGAATGACTGATGGGTCGAGTCATGTGCAGGATGGGATGATGAAGAGATCATGTATTTAAAAAATGACAATCCACTAAGGATTCTAATTGAATCTAAGCATTGTATAGAGAACAGTTATACTTCCTACAGAATCAGAAACTTCCTCCAGTCTTTGAAGTCCTTTTCTGTCACCTCACACAGCTTGGCAATTGAATGCATGTCTTTGTGTAATCTATCTTGCCATTGACAAATATGTTTTTCTTATCTATTCTTAGGATATGGCTGATGTTAGTGAGGCCACATTTGTTGCCCGTCCTTAATTGCCGTCAGAAGGCGGTGTTGGGTCTTCTTGAACTACTGCAGTCCTTGGAGTGATGGTAGTCCCCAGTGGTATTAGGTAGAGAATTTCAGGATACTGGCCATCAATGGTGCATAAATGACAATATATGTCAAAATCAGAATGATGTGTTTCTTGGAGGGGAACTTAGAAGTGATGGGGTTCTCACTAGATTTCTACTCTTATCTTTCTCGGAAGTAGAGGGAGATGGTATAAAAATTATCTTAATGAATTGTAAATCTTGAACCTGGTTCTTTTATTCCTTGAGATTATACTCAACCACTTCCCAACCACACTCAGGTCTCCCTCTCTTTATGTATGCATGGACTTGTGGTATAAACACCACTTTTAAATATTGCAGAACTCCGAGTCATAGCCTCAACTGCAACTACTCAGTTGTTCAAAAAGTCTAGATTTATATTTGTTTTAAACAAATATGTCATTTTCTAATCAACTCTTCTGGCAGCATAACAATGCAGTGACATACAGGGCTCAAAGGCCTCAACTCTAAATTTATAAGCTAGGCAGTAGGAATAATTGCTGCTGTCTGATTGGACTTTTTACCTTACTGGTGGCAGTCAGTTACAATGTGATGGGTAATCAAAATTTCAGGCTCTCTGGCAAATGCATTCACTAACCATCCTCTGAACTGTATACTCACAATAGTCCAATTATTATTAAAATCATTATTTAGGCTGTAATTTTGGAGTTTCGATTATCATTTTAAGGAGTTAAATTTCTTAATTTAGGACTATTCCTCGTACATCTATCATGAGCGCTGTGTCACTGTAAAAAATACCTTTAACAAATTAAATCTTAATTCCAAGTCATGTTGCACTCTATTCTGCATGTGGGTGGGTTGAGCAGATTGCAGCTGTGCATTCCAACCTACCTGGAGCCTGACCTCAATTCTTATGCAACACCTGGTACGGTGACAGATGTGGATAGGCTTCATGTTGTGCCTAACATTCAAGTTGACACAGTGAGATAAGTCTGGAAATTTCTGTCGACAGTGTCATTGTACAAATGCTTGACTTGCTCGTATCAAATTCCTCTCTGCTTTTTTAATGGAGGCATTAACCTATTTATTTTAAACAGGTCACTGCCTTCATTAAGATAGCAGGGCAAGGAATTTGATATGTGTATGTTAAGTGCTCGTGTGATAATATCAACAATTTTTTTATCCTATTGTGGAAATAAGGTCTCCCGTCTGGATTAAGTATTTCCTAGTTATAAAACATATCATGCAAAAACTATATTCTCAGGAGAAATAAGATTACATAAAATTGCTTTGTTGAAGAAAATGAAAGATCTATAGTAAATATTGATCAGGGAAAAACTAATTATGAGAGAATGCCAGCTACTCTAAATTAAAAATTGAATGGGGAAAGGGGTATTCCAAAATTTCAGATTATGAGCGAGCATAGGTCAAGAAAAAGGACATGCATGATCTATAATTTAGAAGTGAGTCTGATATGGTGGAAAATTTAGGAAAAGGAACACATGGGTCCCAATGATTAGATTTGATCTTGTTTCATGTGTAGCAGCAATTAAGAAAATGAATATTGGTTATTTTAGGAAAACTGATTTTGAAGTGAGGATGGTCAAATGGAAGTAATAAATGGAGTTAAAACACCATTTGAAATTGGGACCATTTTAAAGCTACGAGGGAGAGAAAGCAAATTAAATGCAAACCAGAAAGAAGGAGGTGGTATTCAAAACTGAAACAATTAAACAAGGACATTAAAATATCATCAATATTTTAACAGACTAAAGTTAATTTGATTAAAATTCTGAAAAGAATAATCCAGGGTGTAAAGTAAAATTAAGGATTGTAAAATTGAGCTCTATCGCGGTCATAGTTCTGGTGTTACAGGTGCTGTTTTAGTCCCAAAATGGTGTCTGTGCCTCACACACACACTCGTGAGGTTAGTGGTTCATTTATAAGGGTATGGCATGTGAAAATTCAGTCACTTGCCTTGACCACACGTGCGCTTTTTGTGGAACTGCGTCCAGATCCTCGGAGCTAGACTTCTGGCATTGGCAATGGTTAAGTGCTGTCTGGAGAGCTTCCTGGCCCCCTGAGGGAAGAGAACCTCTCTCTCCTCCTGTCCACCTCCTGCATCAAGGCCTCTAATTCTGTATCGAAGAACCTTGAGGCACACTCTGGCCTGTTTCCCCAGTTCCACTTCTCTGTCTGCTCAAAGACTCTTCTTGAACCATGCACTTCACCTTTAAAAGGTGCACACCAATTTTAAATAGTGCAGCTTAGCTTTAAGTGGTGCTAGCCTCGCATAAACATGAAGTCCTCTGCTGAGGTATGCAGCTGCTGAGCAGCACGCTAATCACACTGGACTGCATGCTAGTATCATTTAAATTAGCAGGCAGCATAAAGTTTGCATGCTGCCTCAATTGCTACGAAAGGTTGCAGGTTAATCATGCATTTTGATCCCCGCAACCATTTTCCATCCTAATCCAATTTCCCCTCAAAAATCTTCAATGAATACTCAGAGAAACATGCTTCAAAGGTTGATCTTGTTGAGTCTGTGATGTGACCACGAAGGAAAAAAGGAAAGACATTCATTCATGTAGTGCCTTCATCGACCTCAGGATGTCCCAATGTGCTTTATGGTCATTGAAGTACTTTTTTGAAGTGTAATTGTTGTTGTAATGTTGGAAACACAGCAGCCAATTTGCACAACAGCAAGTTCCCACAGCAATACGATCATAACCAGATAATCCATTTTACTGATGTTAATTGAGGGACAACAGGGTGAACTCCCCAGCTCTTCTTCAAAATAGAGTTGTGGGATCTTTTACATCCACTTGAGAGGTAGAGAAGGGCAATGTCTCATCTGAGAGTATAGTAGTCGCTCATTACTGCACTGCACTGTCTGTTGAAATTATGTGCTTAATTCCCTGGAGTGGAACTTGAACTCATAACGTTAAAAACTTAAGAGACAAGAGTGTTAACAAATTAACCACAGCAGTACTAATCATTATAGGTTTAAATTCTGACTGATTGAAAAATGTCTCTAAAAACTAGTTTGCCACTAGCTAGTGATCAATTTTTATGATGTAGGTCTTACTGTGAAAATTATCAAGGTACAGGAGGCTGAGAAATAAAGGGTGGAATTTTCCCAACTTAGTCCCTGGCCAAACGATGGGATCATTTGTATGTGGGAACCCATTGACAGCTGGAGTGAGCTTTGCTGAGGCTCTTTGACACAGCCACAGTATTCTCATCCTTCGTCCGGGTTCCCTGGTCAATCAGGCTTGGGGTGTGACAACAGGTCGATTCTGTCAAAGGAAGGATTTCTAATTATAGGGACCATAGCACGGTTAGAATGGCTCACCTGCACTTGGATTTTTGAGACTGTTGCAAACAAAGAATGGGTAGGCTGCTCCCTAGGCCTCTCACTCTTACTTGGAGGTCCTGCAGCGGGATCTGAAGGAGTGCATTGAGCTGATCTTTCCCAAGGATGGGAGGAAGAACAGAAGCTCTCCAAACAAGCAGGCATGCACGGAGGTGGCCAAGGAAGTCATCAGCAGAATTATAGTCCCTCCAACCTGGAAACAGTGCATCAAGAGGATCTAGGACCTCAAGAGGACATGAGAGGTGAGTGCATAACACTTTCAGTTGCCAAGCCCCACACTCTGACTTTCCCAGAATTCTCCTGCACAGCACACCTCAGGTCAACAAACCTTGCAGCTTTATTCATTCCTCTCTCTGCAGGCACCTCACTTCCCCATCCGAACAGCCAACACTCACACCCTCATCCTATTGCCCTCTCACATTCATCTTTCAAGGTCACCCTCCACAAATAGTGTCCTTCCCTTCTCTCCACACAAGCCAGAATGAGCACTCACACCTCTCTGCTGTCTCTCTTTGCAGGAAAAGAGGGCACACAGCTTGGTGAGAGGCAGAGACCCAGGGGCAAGGTGGGGGAGGGAATAGGGGGTGGCCCTCCAGTGACAGACACCTTGATCACCACTGGCAATGTGTGCCCACCTGACCTTCTGGGAAGGAGGTCTTGACCAGGAGGTTGCAAATGTCAGTAGCGACATGCCATGAGATCCTAAGCCTCCTGAGGCACTGCAGCTCGGACATATTGAGAGAGTTGATCCTCTGTCTGTAGACCCTATATTGGGGGTCTGGCCTCCTTACAACTGGATCTTGGTGTCCATCCCATCTGCCCTGTGTAGGGACATGTAGCTGAGGAGATGGCAGCTGGTGCTGCTCCTGGTATTGTTCCTGATACAGCTAGTGCTGTTGGTGGTGGTGTTGTTGCTCCTGTTGTCCTTCCAGAGGTGCAAGGTGGAGATACATAAACTGCTCCCATGCTGGCACAGAGAAATACAGCTGAAGATGAATGACATACTAGACAGGTGAAGTGCCTTCCAACAAGTTGACAATTACTTGTCAATCAGTGAAAGCACATTCTCAGGAAGAAAGTGTTGTGAGCAGCAGCCTCTCATCTGGCCATGGCTGGAGTGCTTCCGTTTCACTGATCAATGACTTCTCAGCTTGTCCCTCTGTGCACTCACATGCGAGGTGTTGACAGCTCTGGAACTCGGTGACTTGGCTGTTAAAGGCAGAATTGAGGGTTAAAACAGTACCTGGTGAGCTATTTGAATATTTTAATTCCTTACCCGACAGCTGCACCAAGGATCCCCGTTCTCTTTCAAGCCCACTCTGGAGAATCCCGGAAAAGGGTGGGATGATGTTGAGATCCTGACCTGATATCATATTTAGGGGATTTAACTCCCAACACTAACCCAAACCGTCTCCCTTTGCCAGGGGAAATTTCCCTGAAAGTATTTAAACTTAGAATGAAGTAAAAAAAGAAAAACATAGATTAGGTAGAAATAAAATAAACGCAAAATTAAAATAAGAAAAAAGAAGAGGAGAGGATTGAAAAGAAGAAAGAAAATGGGGGTAAAGAAAAGAAATGTACAGTTGAAGGTAATTTTCTGATTTCACTTTTCCAAAGGGGAGCGTTACCCGGTAGGAATACATATCTGCCATTCAGATACACACTGCACACTATTTCCTGACCATTAATTTAACTGATTGGAATGCACATACAACTGCCCTTACTACTGAAAGTAATAGAACTGGCATTATTATCAATTATTATGTGAAAAAAAATTCTACCAACCAATTATTAAGCAAGATGTTTCTAGAAGTTATAGAAATGGATTTCATATAAATATGAAAGATGACATTCACATTCATCTGGCATTAAGGTCACAATAGATGGTCTTTAGTGGGCTGAGAATGGCAGTTATTAAGAAAGAAAGGTAGAGGCTCTATTTATATAACCCTTAGCATATCCTCACCACGGCCAATGAATTATTATTGTTTTTGCAGGCAAAGCCCCACAAACAGCAGTGAGATGAATAGCCAGGTAATCTGTTTTGCATAGCGTTTGTTAAAGGATAAATATTGGTCAGGACACCAGGAGATCTCCCCTGCTCTTAAATAGCATATGTCAGAAATAATATTTTGTTGTCCTCTGTGGGATCTAAAAGACATTTTGAAAGGACTATTTAAAGAGATTTTTGTATGCATAATTAGATATGCCTGGAAACATAAATCTGGCAGAAATAAATGTTTTCCAGTCGAGTTACCCTATATTGTTATGGAATGGAACTTAACCCAAATCTCCAAGGAACTCTTATTGATTTGTTACATGTATACTTTTAGTTAAAAGTAATGATTGTTCCTCTTGAATAAATGGCTTGACTACAAAATCAATAAGTTTCAGGTTGAAAGTACTATTCAATAAATGTCATTTGTTGATGAGATATAGAGGATGCATAACTATTCGGACAGGGAATTTGCTACTACTGTGAGAACAACTTTATGGTTGCTTAAATCTCTCATGAGAAGAGCAACATTATAAACAAATACATACTCTGTATTTTTGGAGTGCTTCATCAAATTAAAACATCGAAGTACTCCAAACAATCAATTGCTCTTTTAGAGTGAAGTAACTTTTGTTATGTAGATTAATACAGCACCCCTTCTGCATTAGGAATGCCCCACAAACTGCAACTAAGGAAGAAATGTTAGCCAGGACATTAGGAGACTCCCTGCTTTTTTTCAAATGGTGTCATAAGATCCTTATCTGAACCATGAGAAAAGGCAGCTGAAATTTTGCTTTAATAAAGGTATCTGAATAACTTGCTGCAATGAAAAATGAGTGACAAAAGAAACTTGTTGAAAAAATAAAGCCTAGCTGCACAAAATTTGCCTTAATTAGATTTGGATTCTGGACTAATTCTGCAATTCAGTGGGCTCTGAAGCTCTGACAAAGGAAATCTTAACAAATATGCATTGTGAGTCTTGGCTCAGCAGTAGTACTCTCATGCCTAACTAAGAAGGCCAAATGTTCAAGCGCCACGTCAACACTGCATTGCTGAAGATGCTGTTTTTTGGACGAGATGTTAAACTGAGGCCCCCATCTGTCCACTCAGGTGGATGTAAAAGATCTCATGGAAAACTGTTGATGTTTCAGGCATAGTCCTTCATCAGACCTACAAATGAACAGTTTTTAAGAATGAACAGCGTAAGGATGGGGGATAATAGATGTAAGAAAAGAAAAATAATCAGCTGTAATGTGACTGGGTGAAGAACAGGAGATAGTTAAACGACGGAAGTGATAACAGCGTGAAACAAAAAGAGGTATGATGAGAAATAAAAACAACATATGCGATCCAGGGAATGTATGAATAGTTAAAACAGGTTAGCTAAGTTGGAAAGGGGAGCATGAAAATCTGGCAAAATAAAACAAACTCCAGTGGCCCATGAGTTTGGTCAATGTTTGGTGCACAGTACACAGAGTTGAATAGAAAGCAATCTGAGTAGCAAGGGAGAGGGACGGAGTTTGGAACAAGTGTATAAGTTTTTTGACAGGAGCCAAATAAAATGGTTTTGGTCTTCCCAAAGTTCAACTGGAGAAAGGTCTAGCTCATCACAACCTGATGCCAATAGTCAGTCTGACACATAAAGGTGATCATAGAATTCATAAGGGTGGTGATGAAGGCATAGAGCTGGACATTGTCAGTATACAAATGGAAAATTATTCTATGCTTGAGGATAATCGGCCCAAACATCTGCAAGCTGCAGTTCTGGTGGTTATGCCAGATCATGTACGCCAGTGCCTACCAGCACTGACCCAACCAAAGATTTTTGGGCCAAATGGAAAGGTGCCTAATCTGGATGGGACACATGAGCACCTGTGAGCATATTGCTGGTGCCTGCCTCATGCATGCAGCTGGAAGATCCAACATGTCTCCATTGCAGGTCTATATGTTGTCTAGACTGTACTCCCATTACCTAGCCATCACTCTTTTTGGCCTTCTGCGTTACAGGGCCAATATTTTTTCTTAAATGTTGGCTCGTTAATCAGGAATCCAGGTTACTTGTACCCCTCTGGAGGCCAGTATTTCTGATCTCACTGAGCTACAGACCCCAATACAATGCTGGTATACGAATGAGCCAGGGAGTAGGGAGCCCATAGGATAATAGGGTCACTGACCTGGTTCCACAACCCTCATGACATTTGCCTTGGAAAGGGCGGACTGAGGGTCCATTCTTACAAAAGGCAGGCTGGAAAATTCATGGAATGGCTGAGATACGGCACAACCAAGTTCCTGTCTTCTTCTAGTAGCTTTTGCAGGTATCCAGCCATAATTATGGTGGGAGAAAATTCACTGAGAAAATTTGGGTGGGTGGACTTAAGCAAGGAAAAGAAGGTGCCAATGATGCAACTTTGAGATAGTGTTAAGGTGACTTAGTGGGGTTGAGAGGAGAAGTTACTGGTTGAGATGTGCTAGCTATTAGGAAAAGATGAAGTTGGAACCATATGAAAACAGCATTCCAAAGGTTGAGCACAGAGGAGAGAAGATGGAGGAGAGTGGACTGATTAACCATGTCAAGCATTGGGGGGAATTTGAGGGGAACAAAGATGGATAATGCACTATGGTCACAGTTACAAAGGATGTCATTGGTATCTTTGACTAGGGTGGTCTCAGTTCTGTGGACAAGGTAGAAGTCTGATTGAATAGAATTTTGGGAGAGATTCGCATTGGCCTGGGAAGTGCCAATGAGTTCAAGGAACTTGGAGAGTAAAGAGAAGTTAGATATGGAGTTTTAGTTGGAGAGGAAAGGGGCTTGAGAGTGAATTCCCTGAGTACATATCAAGAAATCACGGGTACATCAGTGCCATTTCGTCATCAGTTACTTTCACTCTAAATGAAGGATATGCTATATTACTTGCTTTCACTCTAACATCTAGCCTGCTAGTGCCAACGCTGATGGAATAATTAACACTGGGACAAATTTGAATTTTTTGTATCATTACCATTAAATGTTCAAATTGAAAAGCAGGATTTTGCTTCATACTGTATGATAGTGTTGTAAAAGATAGAAATGAGGTTGGCTTTAAATATGATTAACTCTCACATTATTTTCCTCTGAGGGTCAAGAATGCAGACATTCTGGAGTGCCAATTCAGAAATATTTTAAATCCTGAAGCTGGTGTTTGCCTTACTGCTGTGGCTATGTATCCTTAATTTAGAGACAAAAAATAATGGCTCCCGAGTGTAAATACATCAGCATTTGAATTTCATTTTGATTCTATCTTGTTCCTCTCTACCTGCTGTTTTAGCTGATTATTTATTTACAGATAGCAAGCAGTTGCTTGAGATGTAGTGCACTACCTGTGTTATAGTAGCTTTATTGATCTGGAAAAAATGAATGGAGAAATCAATCTGAACATCTTGGGCACAGGCCAACAAATAAACTTTGTAATCCAAACTGAACTCTTCAATTGTTAGTGCTGGGAATATAATCAGATTGATGTCCTTTAGCTAGTACTTACTCTTTTGACAATATACTGAAATGTATGAGAAACATCCTGATTTTAACTCAGGCTGCAAATCCAGCAGCAGGGAGCAGGGGCAGCACAAACCCCCATGATGTTTCCAGCTTGAGGCCTGGACGATTTTAATCCCCGAGTGTCATTTACATTGGGGCCAAGTGTAAGTTTTCAGGGGAAGGGAATGAACAGGTCACCAGAATTACTGGGCAATTAGCTAATCCCTCACATTTCTTGTTGTAAGACTTCTAGGTAGTTTCCCTTCATCTGCTGTTTCCTCGCCTTCCCTTGGTCTTCCTTGTCTGATGAGGACTGTGCCTCTCTGTATGATGAGGCTGTGCAATGTGCAGCATTGCACTATGATGTGGGAAACTCTTCATGGGGCATATTGTCACGAGTCCCAGACCTGTTGAGACACTTAAATCTCTGGGCAGAATTTTACTGGCCCCATGGCAATGGGCTTGGATGCTGGTGGTAGGGGACCAGCCTGTAAAATGTTGGGTCAATGTGTCAGGGCAGAACCTCGATGTCTTCCTCTCACCAGGTAATTTTCCCAGAGGCAGTTGGGCAAAGAGATCAGGAATGTGCGAAGAGGCAGCAGGCAGGTAATAAAGTCTGTTAAACAGCAAATTGAGAGTGATTTTAAAGTGGATTTTAAATTTTCCATGGGGTGCATGGATTCCACGGAGCATCAGTGGCTCATCTGCTCAAAGGAAGCAAGAGCTCAGGGGCAGGTAAGTTGTTGGCTGGATGTTGCAGCCATTGAGTACAGCTGCGTTGTCAACCAGGCAGGCTGAGGTTCAAATAAGCAAAATTTTGAACATTTGGAGGGATTGCAGAGTATGAGCCCAAATCGAAGGACTGTTATTTGAAGGGTGTTGCCCAGACCCACTGCAGTGAGTGCAGGCAGCACTAGGATATGAGAAGCTTTGAGCCTTGAGGGTTCCAATTCTCAATGGGTTGTATGTGCTCTGAGTTTGACTCCTCCAGTGTGGAGGAGAATGGGAGAGAGGGACTGGTTCAGCCACATGTAGCATAGCTGCAATGGCAAAATGAACACCAGTGTCATGAGGGTGTGAGGGGACACAGACGAGGAATGTGCATAGGAGCAATAATTTTTTTTTTTTTTTTTTTTTAGAGATACAGCACTGAAACAGGCCCTTCGGCCCACCAAGTCTGTGCCGAACATCAACCACCCATTTATACTAATCCTACACTAATCCCATATTCCTACCAAACATCCCCACCTGTCCCTATATTTCCCTACCACCTACCTATACTAGTGACAATTTATAATGGCCAATTTACCTATCAACCTGCAAGTCTTTTGGCTTGTGGGAGGAAACCGGAGCATCCGGAGAAAACCCACGCAGACACAGGGAGAACTTGCAAACTCCACACAGGCAGTACCCGGAATCGAACCCGGGTCCCTGGAGCTGTGAGGCTGCGGTGCTAACCACTGCGCCACTGTGCCGCCCTAATGCAGGCTAATGTTTGCAAAAGGCACTTCCCAGCTGAAAGGGTTTACAGACAGAAGCTTAGCTTCATGGAGATGTCAGAGCTATAGTCTTTGAAGACTGTGGCCGGAATTTTCTTACCCTCCAAAAGAGCGGGAAGTTGGTTGGGGGGGGCGTAAAATGGAGCGGGAGACTCGGGGGCCCTTCCCAACCCACTCGCGCCTCCCTCGCCACTTTACGTAGGGCAGCAGCAGCAAAAAACGGCCAGGCCACCCCAGGCCAATCAAGACCATTGAGTGGCCAGGCGGAGGCAGGTTCGCCACTAACTTTACAGTCGGTGGATGGTTCCTGTCCGCTGAGGGAAAAATTCTGGCCTGTGTCTGTCCAGCAGGTTCCAGCCAATTCGTGCGGAATGCTAGAGGAGAAGTGGAGGCCACTGGGATATAACAGCTGCCAATTGCCTGTGGTGGTGAAGGTGACCGTGGAACTCAATTTTTAAGCCTCAAGATCATTCCAGGGATTGTATGGAGACATTTGTGGGATCTCCCAGTCAGTGGCCCATTGCTGCATCATGCAGGTGACAGATACCATGTACCAGAGGACAAGGCAATACATCAGGTATCATACTGATTGAGCCAGTCAGTCTGAGAGGGTGCTAAGACCAGAGGCCATCACTGGATTCCCTCAGGTGCAGGGGGTGATCGGCTGCATGTATCTGGCCATCAACGCTTCCACAGAGCAGCCAGGCACCTTCATGAACATGAAGGGATTCCACTCACTGAATCTTCAATTAGTCTGCAACCACCGCAAAAGGAACCTGGAGGTGTGTGCACAGCTTCCAGAAAGCTGCCACAACTCGTACATCCTTAGACAGTCCCAGGTGCCTCAGCTCTCCAAGCCACCTGAATCCCGTATGCCTTCATGGATGGATACTGAGTGAAAAGGAGTATGCACTAAAGTCATAGCTCCTTACTCCTCTGCAGAACCCCACCACTGAGCCAGAAGACACCTACAAATGGTGCATGTCACTACAAGGGGGACCATCGAACATGCCATTATTTTCTGAAAATGAGGTTCAGATGCCTGGCTGTGTGGAACCAGAAAGAGAGATACTCGCCACAGCAACAGGAAGAAGAAACCTGATACTGACACAAAGAAGGTGTGGCTGGAGTTGGTCCAGGAGGTTAGCAGCAAGTGTATTGTGCCATGCTCCTGGATTCAGTGCAGAAATCACTTTAATTACCTAACCAGGTCAGTGAGGGTGAGTATAGTTGCACATTCACCTACATCCTGCTGCATACGTCACCCCAACCCCTCACTCTGCCTTATCAAATCCACACCATCACTTCACACCTCAGACCCACTTCCCTTGCAAATGCACCCAACCTTCTCTTTCTATGCACTTCCTCAATTCCCCATCTATCCACCCAATGCCTCTTACCCTCATCCTTATGCAATTTGATGCCTTTCCTTGTTAGTCATCCTCAGCAAGTGCACCACATCCAACAGACATGCCATTACAATCTGTTCTTTTGCCCATTGCAGGTGAAGATAGCACTGAACACTGGGGAAAGGGAGATAACCAGAGGTGGTCCTCCACACATTTCACAGCTGACAACTGCAGAGAAGGAAGTGCTGGAAATCAGTGGCATCTCAGCATCCCTGATCACTGGAGATCAGCGAGCTACATATCAAAAATCACTCAGTCATGCTAATTTGATTTCAGCAGCAGGTGATACCTTCATGATGTTAATATGCAACATTCTTACCTTACCAGTAGGAAGGTAGGAAAAGGAAGAGTAAAGATTTGTAGTTGCACAAAAGTGTGCACATGGGCATATGAGAAAATGTTATTCTGTTACGTTTCTGTTGTTTTCTAGAATCACATAGTGTTTTTTATTTTGCACATCTTTCATGTGTTGCACATTTCAGTTTCTTGTTGTTGCATGGGGGGACCTAAATTGATGGGAACCTGTGCTATGGTTGATTATTGGACTGCTTTGTATCAGTAGGGTTGGGGAGGAGAGTGGCCATTGGATGTGATTGTTACAGTGGTCCAGTGGTAATAACTAACTGAACCTTACAGCTATCAGGGAATCCCTGGCATCCTGGTGCTGCATTGGGGTTGCCATCTTCCTCTTTCTGCTCCTCCTTTTCCTCCTCCTCCTCTTCGGATTCCTCTGCAGACGATGTGTGCTCACCTTCTTTCTCCTGCTGCACCAAGTCTCTCTGCTGAATAATTGCTGTGCAGAGCATAGCGCACCACAATCACTCATGAGACTCTGGAATTCTGAGGCGTGCCTCTAGATCTGTACAGGCAATTGAAGTGCCTCTTGAGCATACCCATCACTTGTTCAATGACACGTCTGATTGTCATACAGCTTTAGTTCTACTGCTATTGATCATATTTGGTTGGGTTTCTCACTGGTGTCATCAGCCAAGTTTGGATGGGGTATCTTTTATCGACTAGCATGTCCCTTAAGTATTTTGCAGGTCTAAAGTGGTCAGGGGTTTTAGACTTCTGCAGGATGAAAGCATCATTGTAGTTCCATGGGAGTCTGACACACATCCACGTTAACCTTTACTTCTGGTCGCACACCAGCTGAACGTTGAATGAATTAATTAATCTACCTCCTTGTGGTTCATAAATCCTCATGGTTGGTCTGGAGATGTGTGGATTGCCACATATGTGCAAAGGAATATAGGAACAGGAGTAGGCCATTCCGCCCATCGAGACTGCTCTGCCATTCAATACGATCATGGCTGATCATCCACTTCAGTGCCTTTTTCCCACATTATCCCCATAACTCTTTATGTCATCGGTTTTTAGAAATCTGTCAATCTCTGCTTTAAACATACTCAATGACTGAGCTTCCACAGTCCTCTGGGGTAGAAGGTTCCAAAGATTCACAACCCTCTGAGCAAAGAAATTTCTCCTGATCATGGTCCTAAGTGGCTTCCCCCTTATTTTGAAATTGTGTCCCCTGGTTTTAGACTCCTCAACCAGAGGAAACATCTTACCTGCATCTACCCAGTCTTTCCCTTTAATAATTTTGTAGGTTACAATGAAATCACCTCTCATTCTTCAAAACTCTGGAGAATACAGAACCAGTTTCCCCAATCTCTCTTCATAGGACAGTGCCACCATCCCGGGAATAAGCCTGGTGAACCTTCGTTGCACCCCTTTCAATGGCAATAATATCCTTCCTAAGGGAAGTGGACCAAAACTGCACACAGTACTCCAGGTGCGGGCTGACCAAGGTTCTATACAATTGAAGCAAGACTTCACTACTCCTGTACTCAAATCCTCTTGCTATAAAGGTTAACATACCATTTGCCTTCCTAATTGTTTGCCGCACCTGCATGTTAGCTTTCAGTAACTTATTGACAACGACACCCAGAATCACAGAATCACAGAATAATACAGTGCAGAAGAGGCCCTTCGGCCCATTGAGTCTGCACCGATGTATTAAAGACACCTGACCTGTCTACCTCATCCCATTTGCCATCGCTTGGCCCATAGCCTTGAATGTTATGACGTGCAAAGTGCTCATCCAGGTACTTTTTAAAGGATGTGAGGCAACCCGCCTCTACCACCCTCCCAGGCAGGGCATTCCAGACCGTCACCACCCTCTGGGTAAAAAAGTTCTTCCTCAAGTCCCCCTTAAACCTCCAGCCCCTCACCGTAAACTTGTGACCCCTCGTAACTGACCCTTCAACTAAGGGGAACAGCTGCTCCCTACCCTGTCCATGCCCCTCATAATCTTGTACACCTCAATCAGGTCACCCCTCAGTCTTCTCTGCTCCAGCGAAAACAACCCAAGCCTATCCAATCTCTCTTCAGAGCTTAAATGTTCCATCCCAGGCAACATCCAGGCAAAATCGAATGCAATCACATCCTTCCTATAATGTGGTGACCAGAATTGCACGCAGTACTCCAGCTGTGGCCTTACCAAAGTTCTGTACAACTCCAACATGACCTCCCTGCTTTTGTAATCTACGCCTCGATTGAAAAAGGCAAGTATCCCATATGCCTTTTTCACCACCCTATTAACCTGCCCTTCTGCCTTCAGAGATCTATGGACAAACACGCCAAGGTCCCTTTGTTCCTCAGAACTTCCTAGTGTCAGGCCATTCATTGAATACTTCCGTGTCACATTATTCCTTCCAAAGTGTATCACCTCACATTTTTCAGCATTAAATTCCATCTGCCACCTTTCTGCCCATTTGACCATCCCGTCGATATCTTCCTGTAACCCAAGATACTCCACCTCACTGTTAACCACTCGGCCAATCTTTGTGTCATCGGCGAACTTACTGATCCTACCCCCCACATAGTCATCTATGTCATTTATATAAATGACAAACAATAGGGGACCCAGCACAGATCCCTGTGGTACGCCACTGGACACTGGCTTCCAGTCACTAAAACAGCCGTCTGTCATCACTCTCTGTCTCCTACAGCTAAGCCAATTTTGAATCCACCTTATCAAGTTACCTTGTATCCCATGTGCATTTGCTTTCTTGATAAGTCTCCCATGTGGGACCTTGTCAAAGGCTTTGCTGAAATCCATGTAAACTACATCAACTGCACTACCCTCATCTACACACCTGGTCACATGCTCACAAAATTCAATCAAATTTGTTAGGCATGACCTCCGTCTGACAAAGCCATGCTGACTATTCCTAATCAAATTTTGCATCTCCAAGTGGAGATAGATTCTCTCCTTCAGAATTTTCTCCAATAGTTTCCCTACCACTGACGTCAGACTCACTGGTCTGTAGTTCCCTGGCTTATCTCTACAACCTTTCGTAAATAGTGGGACCACATTAGCTGTTCTCCAGTCCTCTGGCACCTCCCCCGTGGCCAGACAGGAAGTAAAAATAAGGGTCAGAGCCCCTGCAATCTCCACCCTCACCTCCCACAGCATCCTGGGACACAAATCGTCTGGACCTGGAGATTTGTCCACTTTTAAGCCTTCCAAAACCTCCAATACCTTGTCACTCCCTATGACAATTTGTTCAAGAACCTCCCAGTCTCTCTCTCTAAGTTCCATATCTACATCCTCTTTCTCATGGGTGAAGACAAATGTGTATTCGTTCAACACCCTACCAATGTCCTCTGGCTCCACCCACAAATTTCCCCCTCGGTCCCTAATGAGTCCTACTCTTTCCCTGGTTATCCTCTTCCCATTGATATACTTATAGAATATCTTGGGATTTTCCCTACTTTTACCAGCCAGCACTTTCTCATATCCCCACTTGCTCTCCTAATTGCTTTCTTAAGCTCCATCCTACACTTTCTGTACTACACTAATGCTTCCATTGATTTGCTCTCCTTGTATTTGCTAAAAGCCTCTCTTTTCCTTCTCATCGTACCCTGAATGTTTCTGGTCATCCATGGTTCTCTGGGCTTGTTGCCCCTACCTATTACCCTGGAGGGAACATGTTGGGCCTGTACCCTCCCCATTTCCTTTTTGAATGCCCCCCACTGCTCTTCTGTAGATTTCCCGACAAGTAACTCTTTCCAGTCTAACTTGGCCAGATCCTGCCTTATTTTACTAAAATTTGCTCTCCCCCAATCCAAAACCTTCTTTTGCAACTTGTCTATTTCTTTCTCCATAACAAGCTTGTTATGGTCGCTATCACCAAAATGCTCCCCCACCAACACATCAACCACCTGTCCGGCTTCATTCCCCAGAATTAGGTCCAGCACTGCACCCTCCCTTGTTGGATCCTCTACATATTGAGCTAAAAAGTTCTCCTGTATACATTTTAAGAAGTCCACTCCATCTAAGCCCTTAACACGGTGACTATCCCAATTAATGTTGGGAAAGTTGAAATCACCTAATATAATTACCCTATTATTATTTTTACACACCTCTGCGAATTGCCCACATATTTGCTCCTCAATTTCCCACTGACTATCTGGGGGTCTATAATAAACACCTAGCAATGTGGCTGTCCCTTTTTTATTCCTAAACT
Organism: Heterodontus francisci; assembly: GCF_036365525.1. NCBI lineage: Eukaryota > Metazoa > Chordata > Chondrichthyes > Heterodontiformes > Heterodontidae > Heterodontus > Heterodontus francisci. Next base: position 84,614,795 of record NC_090376.1, on the reverse strand, counting down.
CTACCCATAAAGCTTCATTTGATGCCCCCTCCAAGATATAATCTCTCCTTACTGCAGTAACTGACTCCTTAACTCATATTGCAATGCCCCCTCCTCTTTTACCCCCTCCTCTGTCTCGCCTGAAGATTTCATATCCCGGGATATTGAGCTGCCAATCCTGCCTCTCCCTCAACCATGTCTCCGTGATGGCTACTATATCACAATTCCACGTGTCAATCCTTGCCCTTAACTCATCCGTTTTACCTGCAATACTCCTGGCATTAAAGTAGAGGCCTTCCATCCTGGTCTTACTCCCTTGAAACTTACTTCTGCTGTATTCCCTCTGACTTGTTAGCTTTCCTGTGTTTAGCTGTGTCCCTTTTCTGCTAGGAGTCTGCATCCCCTCCCCCTGCCAAATCAGGTCCCTTTGTACATCTACACTTTCAAATCTCTTACCATTTAAGAAATACTCTGCACATCTCTTCCCCCTACCAAAGTGGATAACCTCACAGTTTTCCACATTATATTCCATCTGCCATGTTCTTGCCCACTCCCTGGGCTGAATTTTATCAGCCCCTTGATGTTGGGGGTTGTGGCGGGGCGGCGGGGGAGGGGGGGGCCGTGAAATACTTGCGGGACTGGCCCGCCACAAGCCCCGACGCTGAGAAGGCCTCACCGCATTTTACCGATGGTGCAAGGCGTCGGTCTGGCCCCCACCACCACCAGCAGCGGGGCCTTCATTTAAATATTACAATTAATTAAAAACAAATGCTAATTAACTTAACTGGACCCGGCGACCATCCCACGCTAACTCCATACGGAGTTCTAAGGCATGACAGTAGTGGGGGGGGGTGGGGTGGAGGGGGGAAAGCCTTTCTTATTGGCTGTGGGGTTGGTGGGAAGAGGTTGAAGGGCAAATGTGACGAGGTTGGAGGGAAAGTTCGGGTTGCGAATAAAGTTAATTGTCTACATTTTTGGCAATAAAAAACACATTCGGGGGGTTGGGAAAGGGCCTCCAGCTTTTCATTATTTTTAAAATGCAAGTGAATGGTTATATAACTTTAAGACTTTAATTTGTTCCTAAGGGCTTGAAGCCATTTAAAAATGATGCCGGCACCTGCGCGGTGGCACCGGATGCCATTGCTGGGACGGAGCGGCTGCCCCATTACGTCATCAGGGCAGCTGCTGCGGCTCCTCCATTTAAATGAGCCCCCGCACGAAATATCGCAGGGGCTCAGCAGCGGTGCTTCCGTGTCGGAAGGCCACCGACTTCAAAGTGCCTCACTGCGAAGTGCAGCACACTAATAAAATTCAGCCCACTAAGTCTGTCCAAATCCCCTTGAAACCACTTTGAATCTTCCTCACAACACACATTCCTACCTAGTTTTATGTCTTCCGTGAACTTGAAAATAGTACATTTGGTCCCCCCATCCAAATCATTGATATATATTGTGAACAGCTGGGGCCCTTGTACTGATCTCTACAGTACCTCACTAGTCACAGCCTGCCAACGCAAGTTTATTCCTATTCTTTGTTTTCTGCCTGTTAACCAATCCTTAATCCATGCCAGTCTATTACCTCCTATCCCACGTGCTTTCATTTTGCTAACCGACCTCCTGTGAGGAAATTTATCAAAAGCCTTCTGAAAATCCAAGTATACTACGTCCACTGACTTGCCTTTATCAATTCTGTTCGTAACATCCTCAAAAAAGTCCAACAGGTTCATCAAACATGATTTCCCATTCATAAATCCATGTTGACTATGCCCAATCAGATCATTATTATCCAAGCGTCCATTTATCACATCCTTCAGAGCAGATTCTAGTATTTCCCCTACTACTGAAGTAAGGCTAACAGATCTGTAGTTCCTTGTTTTCTCTCTCCCTCCCCTAAATAATGAGGTGACATTTGCTACCTTCCAATCTGCAGGAACCGTTCCAGAATCTATAGAATTTTGGAAGATGATCACCAATGCATCCACTATCACCATAGCTACCTCTTTCAACACTCTGGGATGTAGAATATCAGGTCCTGGGGATTAATTAACCTTCAGCCCCATTAATTTCTCCAATATAACCTTCTTAGTGATACTAATTTCCTTCAATTCCTCATTCTCCCTTGTCCCTTGGATCTCTACTTGAGGGAGATTTCTTGTATCTTCCTCAGTGAAGACAGACACAAAGTAATCATTTAGCTTCTCTGCCATTTCTCTATTCCCCATTATAAATTCTCCTGACTCTGCCTGTACTGGACCCACATTTGTCTTAGCCAAACGTTTCCTTTTTACGTATCAAGAGAAGCTTTTAGTCTGTTTTTATGTTTTTTGCTAGCTTACATTCATATTCTATTCTCCCTTTCCTCATCAATTTCTTGGTCCTCTTTTGCTGTATTCTAAAATCCTCCCAATCCTCAGGTTTAAGACTATTTCTGGCAACTTTATTGGCCTTTTCTTTTAATCTTATACCATCCTTAACTTCCTTTGTTAGCCATGGCTGACTGATTTTTTTGGGGGGGGTTTTGTGCCATGAAGGAATGTATAGTTGCTGTAAACTGTATAATAATTCTTTAAAGACTATCCATTGCCTATGTACTGTCATATCTTTTAATGTATTTTCCCAATCCACCTCTGTCAATTTGCCCCTCATACCTTCATAATTTCCATTGTTCAAATTTAACACCCTGGCTTCAGATTGAACTACCTACTTTCAAATATAATGTGCAGTCGATGATGCCCTGCACCTATGGGTTGCCAGTGAGAGCCATAAACTCAAATTTTTGTCACAGAAGCAGGAAACAGAAGTGGATTTATTTTCAGATCAGAAGCCCACCTCCAGTGGGAAACTAATTCAAGTCATGATTTTCATGGGGGCTGAGCCCTTAATTGATATGGAGACAGGTTTCCTGTCCAATTAGAGCCAGTGGGGGACAGGAATGGAGGTGGGTCAGATCAAATGTGCAACTCATTTAGACTCCCCATGGCAGCCATCACTGCACTAGAGGAGGTGCGATGAATCAACAGAGCTGGAGGCCTAGCACCCAGGGCAAGGCTGTCACTCGGTTCATTGATGTGAAACTGAATCGAATTTTGGAGGCCATGAGGGAGAGGTAGGAGGTCCTCTTCCCAGAAGGTGGCAGGAAGAGGCCACCAGCTGAAACCAGAAAGGCCTGAGCGCAAATTGCTGCCAATGCTACCCCCTTGACATTCAATGGCATTACGATTGTTGAATCCCCCACTATCAACTTCTGGAGGTTGCCATTGACCAGAAATTGAACTGGAGTAGCCATATAAATACCATGGCTGCAAGTGCAGGTCAGAGGCTAGAAATCGTGCAGCGAATAACTCACCTCCTGACTCCACAAAGCCTGTCCACCATCTACAAGACACAAGTCAGGAGTGTGATGGAATACTCTCCACTTGCCTAGATGGGTGCAGCTCCAACAACCCTCAAGAAGCTCGACACCATCCAGGACAAAGCAGCCCACTTGATTGACACACCATCCACAAACATTCACACCCTCCACTACCGACATACAGTGGCAGCAGTGTGTACCATCTACAAGATGCACTGCAGCAACGCACTAAGGCTCTTTAAACAGCACCTTCCAAACCTGCGACCTCTACCCCTAGAAGGACAAGGGCAACAGATGTATGGGAACACCACCACCTGAAAGTTCCCCTCCAAGCCACACACCATCCTTACTTGGAACTATATAGCCGTTCCTTCACTGTTGCTGGGTCAAAATCCTGGAACTCCCTTCCTAACAGCACTGTGGGTGTACCTACCCCACAGGGACTGCAACGGTTCAAGAAGGCATCTCATCACCACCTTCTCATGGGCATTTAGGGATGGGCAATAAATGCTGACCTGGCCAGTGACGCCCACATCCCGATAAACAAATAGAAAAAAGAATTGGTGGCAGAAGCGAGAGGAGAATCTAGATCCAGTGTTGTGAAAGGTTCAGTGGCCTCGTTCATTTGAGGAAGGTGAGTGCAGCCCCCAACACTCCAGAAAGGTTTCAGGGCTTGCATCCTGCAGCAGGCATACAAGCTGAGGAGCCTGAGGGTGCATCCTGCTCTTGAACATGGGAGGAATGTGTGTTCAGGGCACCGACTGACCCCTCAGAATGGTTCACATACATAGCGCTACTGAGGACCTGTCATCACTGGCAGATGACATTATCCTTGCATGAGAAGCAGATGCACAATGCAAGGGAGAGGGCCCAGATGGGAGGAGGGGTGCCCTTCCACAAAATTATCCCAATGGAGCAGACTGCAATGGAGGTAGCTAGGATAGTGGAAGAGGAGGCAGTTGGGCCTGGCGATATGGGAGCTTTTGCAGGACCTGGTAATTGCAGAGGGCAAAGTGGTCATTAAGGGAGTGCAGTGCACTCCAGCCCATCCGATAGCATGTCATGCACTGAGTAACATTGGGTAGCCTCAGCATTCAGCGTTTCTACACTCCTAGGCTCACTCTCATCATTCTTCTTGTGTTTTCCACAGGTGCAGATGTCCAACCCATGGCAGCCTCTCTCACTCCCTCCACGGGCCCAGAGCAGCAGCATCATCACACCTTACAAGTGCACCATCCACAAGCACAGATACTCTCACCTTGGTGGGACCTAGTGCATGTGTAAATATGGTGGCACAGGATGATGATCATGGCACTAGAGGGCAGGAGAAGATGCCCGAGTCAGAGGGAGCTGTGGTCAGTTCCCTTGGAGGAGGGAGGACAGACACAGTCCTGTACAACTGGGCACAGGTACAGGGCCTCAGGAGTCACTGGAAAGGAGGCTATAACTGAAACAGCAGCAGGAGATGTGTTCCCGCATGTTGGAGTTCCCTAAGGCAGTCCAGAGTCTTGAGCAGAGGATGGAGGAGTCTAGCTTATATACGCCACCATGGCTCAGGAGTATGATTGCATGAGCTTCTCCATAGAGAGAATGGCCTACCTCTTGGAGACCCATCTGCGACAGCACTCGGAGTGCATGCAGGAATTGCATTCTGATGTTCACAGGATGCATGAGATGCTGTGTCGCATGGACCAGTCAGTTGCACTGGTGGTGCAGAGGTCTTTAGAAGCGATGCCAGCTGTGCCTCAGCTAGTATCCTCTGCCAGGCCTCTGGAGTGCCCAGCAAGGGCTGAGGATGTCACAGAGGAGGATGAGGGTGTCACCCCTCATGGGGCACCCTCATCATCCTTGACCCTTCCGACTGAGGGATTTCTGTCCAGCGGGTTTCTGATCAAGTAATGGAGGCTGCTCCTGCAATGATACAGGGGCAGCAGCTTCTCGAGATGGCCCCAGGGCACCGCCATGATGAGGAGGACCACCACATGTATCTCAGCTGCAAGTCGAGATGAGTGATCAGGCTGCCTCCACTTTCTCCGAGGCCCGCAGGCGAGCACAGCATAGAAGTGGCTGAGCGCAGAGGTCAGTGGGTCAGTGGGTCGCTGGGGTATCTTACTGTCTCTGTGAACTGTTTTCCGCTCTTTACACTGTAAAAATGATGACATTTTAAGCCACATGTCTGGGACTCCTTTTACTGCTGCCACGACAGGAAAACTGGTATGAGGTTTTGAAAGACATAACAGGATCCTCCAAGGTGAGGGTAAAGTCTCTGGGCAGATGTGTTTCCTTCATTGGCGGTAAGTGATTAGATGTTCTAGGTTGTGTCTTCCATGTAGGTGTTAGAACAGGTATCTCCGACTCCTTTCCATACCATGCTCCTCAACCTGGGTCAGAGGGGCTCAGTTTAAACTATTTTAAATCGGGAAATCCCTAACATTCATGGCATCCTCACAAGCCCTTAGTGCCCCGAGCTGTGCCAGCTCATGTGTTTGTGCAGCCAGGGCACCTCTCTGTTCAGTGTCATTTTCATCAACCTCCACTTCCTGCTCCTCTCTCACCTCCTTCTCCTGCTTTTCCCCCGATAAGCTGTCTCCCTCCAGGCCTTACTGTCCTCAAGGTCCACACCTCTCTTCAGGGCCATGTTATGGAGAGCATTGCAGACCACCACAATGACCAAGACCCTTGCAGCAGGGTATTGGAGGGTGCCACCCGATCAGTGCAGGCACCAAAAGTGCATCTTGAGAAGCCCAAAGGCTTGCTCAATGGTGGCCTGAGTGTGAAGGTGGCTTTGGTTATATCACCTCTGTGCCTCTGCCTGGGGCTGCCATAGAGGGATGAGTAGTCATTTCTTCAAGGGATATCCCTTGTCCCCAAGTATCCATCCATGCACTGTAGGGGTTGGAGTGAAGATCTGAGGCAGTGGGGACTGGTGGAAGATGAATGAGTCATTGCAGCTACCAGGAAAGTGAACACACACATGGAGGATGCTTTTTTTGTAGTCGCAGACCAGCAGGATTTTGAGGGAGTGGAAGCAGTTCCTTCTGAGGTACCTTGATGGATACATGGGTGCAATCAATGATGCCTCCACCTGCACCAATCCAGAAATTGTGGCAAAACCAATGCCCTCTGTCCCTGGGAGGCTGTGTCTGTTGTGAAATTAATGTACTGTCCAGCTCCGGCACCTGAGAGATGCCGTGGTGTGCAGCCATTTGCCAGATGCCACTTAGGTCTGTAGCTGATCCTTAGAAAGAGCCAGAAGCGAAGAGGTTCAAGTCGCAATGACGTGGATGACTGCTGGCAGGGCATGGTGACCAGTGCTACAAGATGTGAGGTCTTAGGCATCTGCTTGGAGAGTTACAGTCTCCTGTGGCACTGGGTCTCTGGGTAGCTCTTCAGTGGTAAATTCTGTGGTGAGGGTACAGAGGGTATGGACTCTGTTGCCTTCCTGCCCTTCTTTTTCTGTCCTGTGGTCTCCTGTTGCTCAGTATTCTGAGCATCCTCTGGAGGGTGTTGCTCCTCATCACCACTGGGCTCAAACTCTGACGGTCGTACACTCATTGCCAGCTGCAGCCTCCCTTTGGACAGGTAGCCATCCTATTGTGATTGGCTGCCTTGCCTCTTAAACTCCTGCCCCTGTGATGCCATGGGTAATGACTCCATTCAATGCTAGAATTCTGAGTGCCCATTCTCCCTGCCACCTGCGCTGTGCTAAGGGCACCTCCTTTGCAAATACTGAGTCCCCCTTTGCCCTGCTCACCTACCTTTGGGGTCAGGATGAGGTCCCGTGGAAGCCATGATTGGCTCCCCACTCTGTACCTACCTCTCTTCAGCTAATCAGAAATGGCTAACTCCTGAAACCTGTGCACCACCTTCAAAATTCCACCAACCCCGTTCAACAAGCTCTTATCAATCTTTCCTTAACTACATTAATTGGTCCAATGGGAAGGCAAGCGGGGTCATTGTCCCACCCTGGTGAACATTGCCAGCACTGGGAACAGCATCTTGAAACTGACATGCTGGCCAGTGCTCGTATTTTTGGCCCCCTGCCCCCGCCTTTGTTCCCGACCTTGGGTAGGCCTGAAAATTCAGCCTAAGTACCCAATCATTCTGATGGGATTCATCACAGGCAAAGTCGACATAATTGCCCAACATGGCAAATGACCCATCAGCAGTCTGTCTTAGGCATCCATGTGCAGCTCACTGAGAGACCCTGGGTATGGCTCCAGGAGCACCCTGAAAGGATCTGGAGGCAGAAATGTTGAGGATAGTGATAATTTTCACAGCCATTGGCAATCCACGGCTACTAGTTTAAGCAGGGAGCAGGACTTTTTCTAGGAGGCTTCAGATGTCTGCCATTACCTGATGAAAAAACCTGAGCCTCTGGAAGCACTACACTTCTGAGAGATCAAGGAAGCTGAGCCTCTGCTGTACATCCTCCCACCTGGATAGAGATTCCTGCAGCTTTGAGCCCTCTGCTGCTTCCCTCTCTCCTTCTCCCCCCTCTGCTGCTCCCCCTCTGCTGCTCCCCCTGTAGTATAAGGGTCTGAAAGAGTTAATCTTGAGAGAGTGTAAAGAATGCTTCCTACTATGATGATGGAAGAGATCACATGTGAGAGACACTGCAGAATAGATGCAGTGTTGCTTTTGGAGGAGTCACACAGGCTAGTGTGGAGTGTAAATAGTTATAATGTAATAAAGATTAATGTTTAACTACTACAGATTAAGAATTTCTCTGGCTAGATTAAATAAGGTGGCAGCGGACCAAACCAACATATAACAGCCCCATCTGCTGTTCCCCACTCTGCTGCTCCCTGCTCTGCTGTTCTCCTCTCTGCTTCTCCCTGCTCTGCTGTTCTTCCTCTCTGCTACTCCCCTTGCCAGCTGTTCCCTCCTCTGTATAGTATAAGGGTCTGAAAGGGTTAATGTTTGAGACAGTGAGAGTAACCCCTCTGACTGTAGTGATGATGATGTAATAGTGACATGGGTATTAGGCTTGGAAGGAGCTGGAAGTGCTAGCTGGACATGCTTAATGAGTGTGTAAATAGGTATGTATATAAAATAAATTAGTTACTATTTAGCCATACAAAGACTCTGAGACACCTGTAAACAATGCTCAAACTATGCTAACACCACTATACAACATTCTGCTGCACCCCTCTCTGCTGCACCCCTCTCTGCTGCACCCCTCTCTGCTGCTCCCCTCTCTGATGCTCTCCGCTCTGATGCTCTCCGCTCTGCTGCTCTCCGCTCTGCTGTTCCCCTCTCTGCTCACCCCCTGCAGGTCTCTCCACAGCAGGCTGTTGTTGTTATTGTTGCTGTTGCTGATGCTCATCTGAAATGCAATCTGAGGCAGTCAAAGTGCCACCAATCCTGATCGAATCTTAACACCTGCAAAGTGTGGAAATTAAGTTTTCACTACAAGTACTCCGAATAAACACTTTCCCAGTGCTTGGTAAGAAAGCAGCTGTGAGCACTGAATATTTGTTGCTGCATTTGACTGACTTTCTCTACTCAGCTTGGCATTAACAACAATAACAACTTATATTTATATCATACCTTTAAAATAATAAATCATCCCAAGACACTTCACAGGAGCATTATAAAACAAAATAGGACACTGAGCCACATAAGGAGATATTGGATCAGATGGCCAAAAGCTTGGTCAAAGAGGTAGGTTTCAAGGAGTGGCTTAAAGGAGAAAAGTGAGGCGCAGAAGCGGAGAGGTGTAGGGAGGATATTCCAGAGCTTGGGCCTAGGAACTGAAGGCATGGCACTAATGGTGGAACGATTAAAATCAGGGATGCCCAAGACACCAGAATTATAGGAGGCAGGTATCTCAGAGGATTGTGGGACTGGTGAGATTACAGATATAGGGAGGGGTGAGGCCAAGGAGGGATTTGAAAGCAAAGATGAAAATTTTAAAATCAAGACGTTGCTTGACTGGGAGCCTAATGTAGGTCAGCAGGCATGGACGTGATTAGTGAATGGGACTTGGTGTTGGTTAAGATACGGGTGGAAGAGTTTTGGGTGGCCTCAACTTTACGCAGGGTAGAATGTGGGAGACCAGCCAGAAGTGCATTGGAATAGTCAAGTCTAGAGGTAAAAAAGACATTAATGATGATGAACTGAGACAGGGTCAAAGTCAGGCAACGTCATGGAGATGGAAATAGGAAGTCTTAGGCCGGTATTTTATGTTGGAAACGGGGTCTTGACATCTGGAAAAGCGACACTGAGAACTCCGCGCTGCCTCGTCTGTGGGAGACCTGCCGAATCTAGTGCTTCCCGCCCCAGACTTAATTTTGGTGGAGGGTAAAGGTGGCGGCAACCCTACACCCCTGCCACAATCCCACTTGATTATACGCTGTCTCTGCCTCCAAACTTTCCACGGGGGCAGAGCATAAAATTCTCCCCTTAGTGATGGCATGAACATGAGGTCAGAAGATCACCTCTGGTTCAAATGAGACACCAGGTTGCAAACAGACCGGCTTCATCTCAGACTGTTGCCAGGGAGAGGAGTGGAGTCAATAGCTAGGGAACAGAGTTTGGAGCGGGAACAGGAAACAATGGCTTCAGCCTTCCCAGTATTTAATTGGAGGAAATTTCTGCTCATTCAGTACTGGATGTTGGATAAGCAGTCTGATAATTTAGCAATATTGGAGAAGTCGAGAGAGATGGTGGTGAGGTAGAGCTGGGTATCATCAGTGTACATGTGAAAACTAATATCGTGCTTTCAGATGTTGTCACCAAGGGACAGAATGTAGCTGAGAAAAAGGAGGGGCCAAGAATAGATCTTTGGGGGACACCAGAGGCAATGATGCAGGAGCAGAAAGTGAAGTCATTACAATCAATGGCAAGTTTCAGAAACCCTAGGAAACCCAGGCATGTGATGCTAAATATGAATGCTGGATTAAATATTGCTGCCAATCAGTGATTTAAATATGCAAAATCATGAACCAGAATCTCTGGATGGGGTTACATGCACAGAGATGAATGTGTCCAAGTCAGTGCATTGGAGCCAGCTTCTGGACATGCTGACATTTCCATCGACTTTAATTCCCCACCTGTACCTAAACCTATGCATTGATGGAGGTTAAAATTCTCATCATGTAACTTGCTTCAATTCAGAAGGAGTCACCTTCCCTTAGGCTTCTATAATATACATGGAATAGGATTCTACTCTATATGTGATCTAAGTCTCCCTAGAATTAGAGCCGCAGGAAGAACAAGAAGGTTAAACATAACCAGAAGTAAAAGGAAACCCAGCATTTTAGCCACCCCTGTCGTAACTGTTGGGGGAATAGTGCGAAAAGTGGAAAAATATTTAATTCTCAATCAATGCTTTCTCAGACTAATGAGTAAGAACATATGTAAGACCTGTGTTATTAGAATAGCTTCCTTGAGCTATTGAGTTTGAAAAGTTAGGCACAAGCAAGATGTATAAGATGTTAATGAAGGATAAAGTTTCAATCTGAGTAGTGCTGGCACCTGCATTTTTATGAATCTCAATTTGGCAGGAATGGGGGAGTTGAAGAGCTACTGGCAAACATTACTGACAGTGCTGGAGGTACAGAGCATGTTATTATAAAGGAGGGCAAGTTAAAGAAACAACCACCCAGCTCTAATTTTACTTTTGTGTTGCCACTAGTAAAGGTAAAAATAGCTGCAAGCTAATCTGATCATCACTGGAGTGTTGAGAAAAACATATTAAGGTGCTTCCCATATCAGACACAGCTTGAGACCTGTGGATAAGCGTATAGCTGCAAGAAGTGGTGAAGCCCATAGATATACATTTTGTCATATGTTATTTCTTTTTAAAACCACACTGAGTTTTTGAACTCTGTTTCGTCATTGGTGACTGAGAAAATGGCCATGCAAAATACTTAAATTCAACCCAGGACCTATTTACTGAAATTAACTAATTTGGAGGAAAATTATTTTTTTGGCTAAATTACAATTCCAGAAATTCTTACAGCGAACAGGGCCTGATATTTATAGGGATGAAGAGAGGGTGCAAGAGATCGTGGTTGTAGAGTGGAGGTGGGAGACCCAGAAAGCTTGGGAACATGGAGGTCCTGACGAATTTAATGGCAAGACCTCATTATCATTTTTTTCATTCCATTTCCAACCTGGCAGCTGGCCAGATTGACAGGTTGCAGAAGGAAAAGCAGCAGCAGTAGGCCACAGCTGAGAAAAATCAGACCTGGTTGGGAGGGGCTTGGAGCCTGGCAACAAGGAGGGAGAGAGAGAGAGAGAGAGAGAAAGATCATGGCATGATGTGAGAGTGGGGGTGATGTGGGCTATGAGGAGGGAGGGCAGGAGGCAAAGGTTGTATGGTAGAAGTGGGCGGTCAAACTGGCAATTGAGAGGGAAGGAAAGATTGTGGGGAGGGAGGCTCAGGATCCAAGGTTTTGAAGGGAGGGAGTCAACAGATTGTGAGGAGCTTTGCTCAAAGGGCTAGGGGGAACCATTTTTGCTCCTCTGGATCACACAATGAACTTTAAACATCTCCCGCCTCCCTTTAGCTGCTGGTTTTCCTGAGCTCTGGGAAACCCACTGGCCAGCTTTAAATTTAAATCAGCCTCCCAACTGCACTGTGGGAACTTGGTTTAAATGTTCTATTGAGTTGCTTAATCTCTTGAGAGTGGAACACAAATACGTCACACAACGCGTACTGTAAAAATGGCAGCAGGTCTGCGTGTGGTAGGTTGGGCTTCATTATGTGATTTTTAATCATCCCACCCCCAACTCTCTTCTGTCCATCATGGAGGGGTTAAAATTCCCCCTCAATTTTCGGTTGGTCAGTGAAACCCACACAATAGCTGCCAGTGGAAAATCAAAGCGAAAATGGGGAAGACACATCTGCTGACAATCTACCGGCTGGATTTTGTAGAGGAGGTGGGGCTCCTGGCGCCAGGCCGAAAAGGTGGTGGGGAGCCCCGCCTCGGCCTTTTCGTGCCTCCCCCGGTGCGATCCTCTGTGTTTTCAAGGCTATCTATCCTGCGCCAGGATCCCCGTCCCTTTAAAGACAGGGATCCCGCCTCCAAGAACCTCCAGCTAAGCAGTTTCAGCAGCACCGCCACTCGCAGTGGCCACTGCCAGAACCTCAGAGGCCTTGGACCCAGGCCCAGTGCTGGAAGCCTGGACCTCAGGTAAGTGAGGCAAGGTTGCTGGCACCAGTCCAGAAGGCCCCGGTGAGGGTGGTTGGGAGGGTAGTCGTTAGGCCCAGGGGGATGGGGATCCTGGGAGGTGCATTGTTGCCTGGCAGGAGGTCCTCCATGGACCACAAATTGCCCCTGGTGGAGGGCCCCCCTCCCCCCCCCCCCCACGTGGTGGAGGTAACCCCACCGTTGGTTAGATCCCAGCGGCGGCGGGAAGAGGCCCTTAACTGGCCGTTAATAGGCCATTTAAGGGCCTCAATTGGCCTCTGGGCAGGAAGGCTGGTGTCAGCCTCTCCCACCCCTGACAAGAATGCTTGACAACAGGGCGGCAAAGGGCCCTCCACCCCCTGCCACCCATCATGATTCTATGGGCACCTGTCTCCAATCCTGCCTCATTGGGGGGCCATATAATCCAGCCCTGAGAGATTTTGAATGAGTACTTCTGCCTGTCACACATCCTTTAGCAGGATTAGCACTTGTGCTGATTAGATGCAATTTTCGTGGAGTAGTCTATTTGGGTTCCTTGCATCCACTTCCACTGAAGGTATGAAGTGGTCTGGCTGACAGTCAAGTGGCAGATTTCAGGACTGAGTGATAGGGTGCACAAGTTCCCAGACACAGCACTGTAGGTCCTAGTGGAGGAGGTCCAGAGGAGGAAGAATGTCCGCTACCTGCAGGGGAAATGAGTTTACCTTGTCACCTTGTCCCTCTCGCTCTTGCAGCAGCTGGTGCTGCTCTGCTTGGCCTCATAACCACTGCCCATTCTTCCTGCAGATCAAGCGGGATCTGGCACAAGATCCCGATGACCACGCACTCCCTTTCTCCTGGAGACTCCTATAAGGTACCCAGTAAGATAAAGTAGTAGAGCACTCATGCTTTTAGGTGACGCCCTTAGAGAATTTCTGCAATAAATGGTGATAATATTGATGAAGTCTTGACGAGGTGTCTCAGAAAGTCTGCCGATGTGTTTCAAAAGTCCTCTCCAAACCTCCAGCAGCAAGTGAGCAGTAAAATGTGGTATCTCTTTAAGTAGTGCGCAGAATCCTCAGCAAAATCTTGTTTACTCCCAATCAGCTGGTCACTGTTCAGAGGGAATAAGATCAAGTGCTATCATCCAAATGCTGTGCAGCCTTGTTAATGAGCAGTAGGAGGCAATTTAACTGGCAATCAGCTGCATAACAATTTTGCGGGCGGCTGTTTCGAGTGCGCACTTAAACTCCTTTACCAAGACGGTGTCTTGCAATAAATGCACTAGCATTGCTCTACCATTGGTAGACGTGCCAAGGGAAATCATGTTTAACCAATTTATTGGCGTCCTTTGAAGAAGTAACATGTTATGGATAAAGGGGAACTTAGAACTGCACTTAGATTTCCAGAAGGCATTTGATAAGGTGGCACATCAAAGGTTATTGCAGAAAATAAAAGCTCATGGTGTAGGGGGTAACATATTGGCATGGATAGAAGATTGGCGAGATAACAGGAAACAGAGAGTATGTTTAAGTGGGTCATTTTCTGGATGGTAGGATGTATTGAGTGGTGTGCCACAGGATCAGTGTTGGGGCCGCAACCTTTTACAATTTATGTAAATGACTTGGATGAAGGGACCGAAGGTGTGGTTGCTAAATTTGCTGATGACACAAAGATAGGTAGGAAAGTAAGTTGTGAAGAGGACATAAGGAGGCTACAAAGGGATCTAGATAGATTAAGTGAGTGGGCAAAGATCTGGCAAATGGAGTATAATGTGGGAAAGTGTGAAATTGTTCATGTTGGCAGGAAGAATAAAAAAGAAGCATATTATCTAAATGATGAGAGATTGCAGAGCTCTGAGATGCAGAGAGATCTGGATGTCCTTGTGCATGAATTGCAAAAAGTTAGCATGCAGGTACAGCAAGTAATTAGGAAAGCTAATAGAATGTTATCATTTATTGCAAGGGGAATTGAATACAAAAGTCGGGAGGTTATGCTTCTGTTATACAGGGCATTGGTGAGACCACATCTGGAGTACTGTGTACAGTACTGGTCTCCTTATTTAAGGAAGGATTTAAATGCGTTGGAAGCTGTTCAGAGAAGGTTTACTAGACAAATACCTGGAATAGGAGGGTTGTCTCACGAGGAAAGGTTGGACAGGCTAGGCTTGTACCGGCTGGAGTTTAGAAGAGTAAGAGGCGCCTTGATTGAAACATATAAGATCTTGAAGGGTCTTGACAGGGTGGATGTGGATGTTTCCTCTTGTGAGAGAATCTAGATCTAGGGGTCACTGTTTAAAAATAAGGGGTCACTTATTTAAGACAGAGATGAGGAGAAATATTTTCTTTCAGAGGGTCATGACTCTTTGGAACTCTCTTCCTCAAAAGACAGTGGCAGCAGAGTCTTTGAATATTTTTAAGGCAAAGGTAGATAGCTTCTTGATTAGCAAGGGGTGAAGGTCATTGAGGGGAGGCAGGAATGTGGAGTCGAGGTTACAATCAGATCAGCCATGATTTTATTGAATGGCAGAGCAGGCTCAAGGGGCTGAGTGGCCTACTCCTGCTCCTAATTTGTATGTATGTTCGTACATATGTATGTATGTGCCTTCAGCTGCCTGGATCCTAAGCCTGGAATTCCCTCTGTGGTCCGTTCAGCATATCTCTCTTGCATTATGGGCTCTCTTCTCCTCCAGGATCAGATAAGAAAGATCCATAAGTATGCTGCCCCCCTCATCTCTTCCAGCATGCCATTCAAGTGGGCTTATGTCCCCCTCAGTGACGTCCCCATCTGAGTATCTCTGTGCAGCGAGCACGCACTTAAACTGACAATGTTAGTGAGATGCATAGATATGCTGTGAGGTCTTCTCGTGTTCATTTTACTGCTTAGTGAGTTTGTGCCCATTCAAGCTGCTACCGATGGCCATTCACCTTACCGGACCACAATAGGTCATCAAACCTTTTCCCACACTGCACCCCGGCCCTTCTCATCGGCCCCTGGCTGCTGACCTCATCGCCACCTCCATCCATGCTCTCCTCGTCTCATTGGGGGGATTTCCTCCTCCCTGAGGCTGGGTGGAAGATCTCTCTCCTCTTGGACACAACATCTATTAGAGCCTCAAGAGATGCATCAGAAAAGCATACTGCTGCCAGGGGACTCATAATCACACCCACACAGGCTCTCCGAGTTCCCTGGTGACTCATTGGTAAGCCAAGTGAAGGCTGCCGCTTGTCTTTAAAAATTGCTGACAATTTCCCATTCCCGTCACCTTTAATTGGGTGCCGGACTCGATCCCAGGCCAATTACTTAGTTTGCATTTGAAAATAGTACTGTATCAGCGGAGCCGGGATCCAAAACTGCTCCAGTCGTGGGGGTCCCTACTTGAAAATGAAAATCCATCCCGATGTCTTCTCACTCTCTTTAGTGGACACTCAATCTCACCATTCATGATTGCACAGCTGCCCTGGGCCTCCGCTAGCTCCAGGGCTTCACCCTCTGCCAGTGTTAGAGTACGCACAACAGGGATCCCACCACCAATCTATGATGTCTACCTGGTGTTATATGGGTCTGTTTCTCCTGCAGAAAGAGAGACACGGTTAGACCTTGCACAAAGAACAGTAGGACACTTATGCTAGTGGCAGCCCCTTGTCCCCTGATGGGATCTCCCAATGGCTCCTCCTCATATCAGCTCTCCAGGGACATAGTGGGTATGAGCTCTGTAAGAAGATGGGCTGTCGCTGAGATACAACCATGCATCTGACAGAATGTGCTGATGCCTCACCCCCCTTGCCACCTACTAGTTGGTCACTCCCTCCCCACGTAATGCTTCGTCCCCTTTAGCCATATGCAAGCTCCAAAGGGTATGGAGGACTCACCTTGGCGGAGCGAAGGAAGTCATTGAGCCTCTTGCAGCATTGGAACCAGTTATGGCAGGGATTACCCCATGGCTCCTGACTTCTTCTGCTATCTCCAACCAGGCATGCCTGATCAGGTGGGTGGGTCTCTTCTTGCAATGGATTGGGAAGAAGACCTCAGCCTTTCCCTTGTAACCTGCAGGAAAATCAACAGATATGCATCGCTGAACCATCTTGCCACGGACATGGTCCCATTTGGCTCCCGGTTCGGCTGTTGTGTTCTCTGTCCTGATGCAGGGGTGCAGGGGTGGGGGAGGGGTGGGGGTTGCTCAGCAACAACAGCAGCAGGCGAGGGGGGGTCCAACAGTAACAGCAGTTGTAGCGGGGTGCCAACAGTAACAGCAACAGTTGTGGAGGCACAGCAATAACAGCAGCAGTGGTGGGGGGAACAGCAGTAAAAGCAGCTGTAGAGGCGGGGGGGGGTTCAACAGTAACAGCATCAGTGGCAGGGGATGGGGCGGACAGCAGTAACAGCAGCAGTGGCGGGGGATGGGGCGAACAGCAGTAACAGCAGCAGTGGCGGGGGATGGGGCGAACAGCAGTAACAGCAGCAGTGGGAAGGAACAGCCAGAACAGCAGCTGCAGAGGGGGAAGGGTCCAACAATAACAGCAGTAGGGGTGGGGGGGACAGCAGTAATAGCAGCAGTGGGCAGGTCCAGCAGTACTCCAGAGTCACTGCATCAGTGAAAGGCAGCAATACAAGCAGGGCTGGCAGCACTTTAAAGATGGTGCCAGCACCTGCATTTTTGTCAGCTGGCGCCACCATCAGTGCCTCGTAGGCCGCCTCCATCCTGCAATAGGATGGACCCCATTTCTTGATTATGGTAATTGGCCGGGCACCGCGTGATTGTGGTCAGCCGGCTGCACACGTGACATGCAGTGACGGCACCCTCTTCTGGTGCCATCACCGGGACCTGTGCCAGGCTGATAAAATTCTGCCCAATTTCTCTGCTCCCCCCACTCCCTCTAACCTGTCTCCCTCTGAACTTGCAGCACTCTTCGGTCCAACCCCAACATTGCCATCAAAGCTGACAAGGCTGGTGCTGTTGTTGTCTGGTGCACCGACCTCTACCTTACAGAGGCCGAACGCGTATTCTCCAACACTTCTACTTCCTTCCTGGGCCATCACCTCACCACCTAAAATCAAGCCACCGTTTCCAGGACTGTCACTGACCTCAACCGCCCTGGAGATCTTCCCTCCACTGGCTCCAACCTCATAGTCCCTCAACCCCAAACAGCCTGCTTCTACTTCCTTCCCAAAATCCACAAACAGGGCTTATCATTTCAGCCTGTTTCTGCCTCACTGTAATGATTTCTTCCTATCTTGATTCTAATTTTTCTCTCCTTGACCAGTCTCTACCCACCTACATCTGTGACTCTTCCAATGCCCTCCATCACTTTAACAGTTTACAGTTCCCTGGGCCTAACTGTCTCCTTTTCACCAGGGATATCCAAACTATCTACACCTCCATCTCCCACCAGGACAATCTGAGAGCTCTCCACTTGTACCTTGAAAGGAGAGCCAACCAGTCCCCATCCACCCTCCTCAGGCCGGTTCTCGTATTGAACAACTTCTCCTTCAACTCGACTCACTTCCTCCAAATCAAAGATGTTGCCATGGGAACCTGCTTTTTTGTGAGATATGTGGAACATTCTTTGTTCCAGTTATACTCAGGCCCCCTCCCTCACTTCTTTTTCAGGTACTTTGATGACTGTATCGGTGCTGTTTCCTGCTCTTACCCTGAACTGGAAAATTTCAACAACTTTGCTTCCAAATTCCAACCTTCTCTTGCCTTCACATGGTCCATCCCCGACTCTTTCCTTCCCTTCCTCAACTTCTCTGTCTCCATTTTTGGATAGGCTATCAACCAATATTCACTATAAGCCCACTGACTCGTATAGTTACCTTGACTACACTTCCTCACACCCTGCTTCCTGTAAGGACTTTATTCAATTCTCCCAGTTTCTCCATAACTGTCACATCTGTTCTAATAATGTTACCTTCCATCTTAGCGCATCTGATATGTCTTCCTTTTTCCTCACCTGAGGATTCCCCCCACCAGGGTTGACAAGCCCCTCTCCTGTGTCTGTTCCATTTCACGCATTTCTGCTCTCATCCCTTCCCCTTTCTCCCAGAAATATGATAGGGTTCCCCTTGTCCTCAACTTCCACTCCACAAGCCTCTATATTCAAGGGTTTATCCTCCACTAGTTCCCCCACCTCCAGTGTGATGCCACCACCAAACACAACTTCCCCTCCCCTTTCAGCATTCTGAAGGAACCGTTGCCTGTACAACTCCCTGATCAACTCCTCAATCTTGCCAAACACCCCCTTCACTTCCCACGGCACCTTTCCATGCAAGTACAGGAGATGCAACGCCTGCCCTTTTATCTCCTTCCTTCTAACTTCCAAGGTCCCACACACACTTTCCAAGTGAAACAGTGATTTACCTGTACTTCTTGCAATTTTGTATAGTGTATTCACTGCTCACGATGCAGTCTCCTCTACACTGGAGAGACCAAACGCAGACTGGGTGTCGGGGCTGTTACACAGTTGGCTCTCCCCTTGCGCTTCTGTCTTTTTTCCTGCCAACTGCTAAGTCTCTTCGACTCGTCACACTTTAGCCCCGCCTTTATGGCTGCCCGCCAGCTCTGGCAAATGCTGGCAACTGACTCCCACGACTTGTGATCAATGTCACAGGACTTCAAGTCGCGTTTGCAGACGTCTTTAAAGCGGAGACATGGACGGCCGGTGGGTCTGATACCAGTGGCGAGCTCGTTGTACAATGTGTCTTTGGGGATCCTGCCATCTTCCATGCGGCTCACATGGTCAAGCCATTATCAAGCGCCGCTGACTCAGTAGTGTATAAGCTGGGGATGTTGGCCGCCTTGAGGACTTCTGTGTTGGAGATATAGTCCTGCCATCTGATGCCAAGGATTCTCCGGAGGCAGCGAAGATGGAATGAATTGAGACGTCGCTCTTGGCTGACATACGTTGTCCAGGCCTCGCTGCCATAGAGCAAGGTACTGAGGACACAGGCTTGATACACTCGGACTTTTGTGTTCTGTGTCAGTGCGCCATTTTCCCACACTCTCTTGGCCAGTCTGGACATAGCAGTGGAAGCCTTTCCAATGCGCATGTTGATTTCTGCATCGAGAGACAGGTTACTGATGATAGTTGAGCCTAGGTAGGTGAACTCTTGAACCACTTCCAGAGCGTGGTCGCCAATATTGATGGATGGAGCATTTCTGACGTCCTGTCCCATGATGTTTGTTTTCTTGAGGCTGATGGTTAGGCCAAATTCGTTGCAGGCAGCCGCAAACCTGTCGGTGAGACTCTGCAGACACTCTTCAGTGTGAGATGTTAAAGCAGCATCGTCAGCAAAGAGGAGTTCCCTGATGAGGACTTTCCGTACTTTGGACTTCGCTCTTAGACGGGCAAGGTTGAACAACCTGCCCCCTGATCTTTTGTGGAGGAAAATTCCTTCTTCTGAAGACTTGAACGCATGTGAGAGCAGCAGGGAGAAGAAAATCCCAAAAAGTGTGGGTGCGAGAACACAGCCCTGTTTCACGCCACTCAGGATAGGAAAGGAGTCTGATGAGGTGCCGCTATGTTGAATTGTGCCTTTCATATTGTCATGGAATGAGGTGATGATACTTAGTAGCTTTGGTGGACATCCAATCTTATCTAGTAGTCTGAAGAGACCACGTCTGCTGATGAGGTCAAAGGCTTTGGTCCTTTTGACCTTGCACCATGAACCCTTTTTGTCACTTAATCTCTCCTGCCTTCCACCTTATCACAGACCTTACATTTTGTTCTTTTTCCCACCCTCCCTCCTCACAATTGCTTAAAACATATTACATCTCCAACTTTCTTCAGTTCTGATGAAAGGTCAGCGACCTGACATGTTAGCTCTCTTTCTTTCTCCACAGATGCTGCCAGACCTGCTCAGTATTTCCAGAATTTTCTGTTTTATTTCAGATTTCCAGCCTCTGCAGTATTTTGCTTCTGTGTCTGAGAAAGCAGAGAAGGGAAGTAAGGGAAGACATAGGGGAAGTTCTGACCATAATTTTCTGGCTATAGGTGTGGTGTCAAAAGACTGGAGGACTGCTAACGTTGTACCATTGTTTAAGAAAGGAAGGAAGGAATAGCCCAAGAAATGACAGGCCACTCAACCTAACCTTAGTGGTAGACAAGTTATTGAAGAATTTCTGAAACACAGTATAAATGGCCATTTAGAAAGGCACGGATTAATCAAAGACAGTCAGCATGGATTTGGTAAAGGGATGTTGTGACTGACTAACTTGATGGAATATTTTGAGAAGGTAGGAAGGAGGGTCGATAAACATAGCACGTTTGATGTATTCTAGCATTTTAGAAGGTTTTTGACAAGGTCCCACATGGTAGACTGGTCAAAAAATTAAAAGCTAATGGGGTCCAAGGAAAATGGGCAAATTGGATCCAAAATTTGCTCTGTGGTAGGAAGCAAAGGGTTATAGTTGATGTATGTTTTTGTGACTGGAAGGCTGTTTCCAGTGGGGTTATGCAGGGCTCAGGACGAGATCTCTTGGTGTTTGTGGTATGTGGCAATGCTTTAGACTTACATGTAGAGGGCATGATTAAGAAGTTTGCAGATGATACGAAAATTGGGCATGTGGTTGATAGTGAGGAAGTAAACTGTAGACTCTAGGAAAATATCAATGGACTGGTCAGGTGGGTAGAAAAATGCAAATGGAATGCAATATGGAGAAGTGTGAGGTAATGCATTTAGGAGGATAAACAAGGCAAGGGAATGCACAATATATGGTAGGATTCTGAGAGGTGTTAAGGAAAAGAGGGACCTTGGAGTGTAAGTCTACAGATCCCTGAAGGTAACAGGACAGTTGATAACAAGGTCAAGAAGGCACACAGGATACTTTCCTTTATTGGCAGCGGCCTAGAGTATAACAGCAGGGAAGTTATGCTAGAATGGTTTAAAACACTAGCTAGACTGCTGCTAGAGTACTGTTCTGGTAAATGCATTACAGGAAGGATGTGGACACACTAGAGAGGGTAGAAAAGAGGATGTTGCCAGGAGTGGAGAATTTTAGCCATCAGGAAAGATTAGACAGGATGGGGTTGCTTTCTTTGGAACAGAGGAGACTGAGGGGAGATTTGATTGATGTTTATGAGGGGCCTAGATAGGGTGGATATAATAAACTTACCTCTTTCTTGTTTAAACTTAAGAAAACCTGTCCATTTGGTTCTTTCAAGATCACAGTGAAGGGAAAAAGGTAAAACACTCACAAAGGTGGTAAGCACGACCACTGTTTAAAAGGAATAAACCCTGTTGCGGTCAAAGGAGAGGAAGAGCAAGAGGGGAGCCTGAGACCCCCTCCTCACCTGGCCATAACACTGCCCCAGAGGGCTGTGGAGGCTCAGTCATTGAGTATGTTCAAGACTGAGATCAATAGATTTCTACATAGTAAAAACATCAAGGGTTACGGGGATAGTGCAGGAAAATAGTGTTGGAATAGAAGATAAAACATGTTGTCATTGAATGGTGCAGCGGGCTCGAGGGGCCGAGTGGCCTACTCCTGTTCTTAATTCGTATGTTTGTATGTACTTGCTTTTTATTCCAGATTTATCTAATTAATTGAATTTTTATTACACTATCTCCTGTACAGCACTTGACTGTAATGAGAATCTGCTCCTGAAACTTTGCCTTACAAAGTGGTGGCGCAGTGGTTAGCACTGCAGCCTCACAGCTCCAGTGACCCGGGTTTGGTTCTGGGTACTGCCTGTGCGGAGTTTGCAAGTTCTCCCTGTGACTGTGTTGGGTTTCCGCCGGGTGCTTCGGTTTCCTCCAACAGCTAAATGTTTGCAGGTTGATAGATAAATTGGCCATTTTAAATTGCCCCTAGTGCAGGTAGGTGGTAGGAAAATTGTGGGGATGTGGTAGGGAATATGGGATTAATGTAGGATTAGTATAAATGGGTAGTTGATGGTTGGCACAGACTTGGTGGGCCGAAGGGCCTGTTTCGGTGCTGTATCACTCTATGACTCTAAATTACAACAACTTTCATTTATATAATGCCTTTAATATCCCAAGGTGCTTCACAGGAGCATAATCAGACAGAAATTGAGCCTGAGTCAAAGAAGCAGATCTTAGGGTGTGAGACAAAAAGTTTGGCTGAAGAGGTATATTTTAGAAGGGTCTTAAAGGCGGAGAGAAGAGGGTAGTCCAATTCCAATTGCCACACTCCCAGCTCCTACCCCGATCTCCAACCTCCACTTCCTGATCGTCCCATCCCGGACTCTACCCCCAATCTCCCAGCTCCGTATTCTGATTGCCCCACTCCTGGCCATGACCTCCAATCTCCCAACTTTGATTCCCAATCTCCCAGCCCAGACCCTGCATCCCCGACACGCTCAGAAATGGAAGCAACCAAATTTCTGGGCCGTCGATTCAAATCATTGAACCTTTCTTGACATTAAAGCGAGCTTTGATGAAAGGCGTCAAAGGAGTTTGAGTAAAGAATGAATTCAATGTGACTGGACCAAATGAATAGATACTCTGGAATTATTTAATAACAAATTATAAACCAATGGCCCTGTGTAATGTGACAACAGAGGTCTGGATCCCAGAAATATATGCATTATTACCTGGTGTCCCGAAGAATCTTAAAGGCAATAATCATACCTTCCCTTTATTCCACATAAATAAGATTGCTCTTGTAGGTGTTAGTTTGTTTAGGCCATAAATGGAAAATAGATGGACTGAACTACTGCTGCTAATATGAGAGAGGGTAGGAGATACAAAAAATAGTTGAGTACCATCGAGAAAAGGGCTTGTAATGATGGAAAACAGCATTGAATTTCAAGATGAGAAATAAAATCATATATACCATGGAAAACAGCAATACCTTGTGCTTCATATGGAACAATGGGAAATAATTTACAAAGGATCAGTGAAAAGTTATGGGTCCAAATTGTATGCCTTGATCTGCACAATTATTTAACAGATAGAAATTTAATAAAGTAATACCAGGGTTGAAAAATTTGCTTGGGAGACAGCTGGTCTTTCATGAGACTAAGACTGTCATGTCCTTGGGACATGAATGAGGTTTAACTGAGTTTGGCATAGACTATGAGGCAAAGACAGTGAGACAAAGGCAGCAGTGCTGAAAATAAAGGCTTCTCCTTTTATAAAAGCAAAATACTGCGGATGCTGGAAATCTGAAACAAAAACAAGAAATGCTGGAATCACTCAGCAGGTCTGGCAGCATCTGTGGAAAGAGAAGCAGAGTTAACGTTTCGGGTCAGTGACCCTTCTTCTCCTTTTATTCTGTCCTAGCTTCACTTATTGTTTATTAGAATGTCTGTTCTACAGCGGCCTCTAGAGTACACAATGCAAAATGCAATTGCAAATTCAAAATACTATAACACTACAAAGATGAACTGATGATATAGATTTAAGATGACAGGAGAAGGATTTGGAAGAAATCTGACAGGTAGCAAATCCATAGCTTTAATTGGAATCTTGGGTGTGAAAGACCAACAAATAAATTAGTTGGACAGGAACCACAGGAACAGGAGAAAGCAGGGGAAATATCTTCCACTCTAATTCATCTGGGGAATGCTCAGTTACCAGGCATAAAGGACAGGATAAAGGAGTGGAGTCTCATGACATTAGGTCTCCATCACCTTCATGTTGCTCAGGGGTTTCCCAGGAATTCCCCAGGGAAGGGGGGAAGGAGCACCAGGACCAAGCAGAAACATGGGGCAACAATGTAAATGAGGCAGGAGGACCCTAACAAAGTCTCCCATTCACTTTCCTGCATGTATGCTGAAAGGACACTCAAATGCAAGGACACATAGAATAACTTTACTATAGCCCTTGCATCTGGCTCATCTCACATTAAAAGCCATTATTGCTGTAGGCATCGTAGGCAATGTTGGGCCAATGCAAATGTCTTTAACTTGAAAATTTTGGCAGGTTCGGATGGTGTCAGGTGGAGCACACTTTGGATATACTCTGCATTACCTGCTTCCAGGTGCAGGGTAGAGAACTATCAGAGCCCAGACCTTTATATGGTTGAGACAAAAGATTATGCGGATGCATTCCCACCTCTGTGTTGCAGATTAGGAGGGATAAATTGGATTGACCAGTAATCAGCTGCAGGGATCACAATGAACAATTAGCACACACCTATTCATAGTAACTCAGGGCGTGTTTATTTAAATGATAGTGGCATGCAACGCAGCATGCTGTTGACTAACTGCATGCCTCAGCAGGGGAACCAAGTTTGTGGGAGGTTAGCATCGTTTAAAGATAACCTGCACTACTTAAAGCCAGACTTTTAGCTGCAGCAGCCACTAGTTCAAGAAGGGTCTCTGAGCAGAAAGAAGAATGGAAATGGTTCCACTGGCTAGAGAGTGTGCCCTTAGGTTCTCCATTGCAGCACTGGAGGCCATGGCGCAAGAGGTGGACAGGAGAAGAAAAGTCCTATTTCCTCAGGGGGCCAGGAGGCTCTCGAGACAGACATTACAAAGCCAATGGGAGAGGATAGATGCTAAGGTCAATGTTAGAAATCTAGGGCCTAGATGCATTGCCACAGAAAAGTTCAATAACCCCATGCGAGTAGTCAAGATTAGTGAATGCATTTTCACATGCCTTATCCTGACATCTGAACCACTGCCTTCACACCCTGCTCCATTCACCAGTCCCCTGCACTCACCTACCACCAGTCTCTATCAAGCACCACTCATAGCCAATAGTCATTGCCTCACCTCACCCTCATGCATTTAGCATTGCAGCGTGTCACATTCACATCTCCAGTGTTGTGCATTGCTGGTGAAGCCATGCCTCCTTTTGACACCATGAGCTGAAGACATGCCCCTAGAGGTCTGTGTTCAGCTCAATGACAGTTATGTTTTTTAAATAATTTTTAATATTTTAAAACAAATAAGACACTTTTCAAAACTGTTACAAACCTTAAAATACATTTAACACGTTATAACAGTTTTAAAATTGTGCAAAGTAACCTTGAACGTGAGCAACGATAATCCATTACATACATCGCATGGGGTGTTTTCAACATCTAGGGATCATTTCATTACTGAGTGATTACTGAGTGAGGTACAGTGTAAGGCCGTGATTTTACAGGGTTGCTGATGTCGAGCTCCGACACGGTGGTGGGCCAGAAGATCATTCCCGCAGCGTCCCACCATGGAGCCCGACACTAGGAGGGCCAGGGCCGATCTTCCCGGTGGCGACAAGACTCCGTCTAGGGAAAGCAAGCGCCACACTAATAGGGAAGGAAGGAAGATTTTTAGTGCAGGGTGAGGGGACGGGGTCAAATTATCATCAATAGTGTAGGAGGTGGTGTGAAGGGGTGAACTGTGAACTTTGTTCAGTTTGGGGGAGGGACAAGGTCATATTTGTAAGTGTTTCTCGGGGGGAAGGGTAAATACTTAACGTTATTGTTATTGGGGAGTGTGAAAGGTACGATAGAATTTTGATTGCAACAGTTGGGTGTGGGGAGGGGGGGTGGGTTATGTCTTTAAAAATGTAAATCTACCGGCAGGGCTGACTGCCCTTTAAAAATGGCACCAGCGCCTGCGCACAGGCAGCTGACGCCATTGCCGGCATCGGGAAGCACCCTAGTCCACGTGATTGTTGGGGGGGGAGGTTGGTGGGGGCGCAGGCCGACCAGGGCATTTAAATGAGCCACCGCACGGGAGATTACAGTGGCTCAGTGGAGCACGACCCTTTTACCCACTGTGTGATTGCCTTTAAGAGTGATGTCCCTTTAAGATCTTAGTATGCTAATGAGCTACATGCCAGGATATAGTCAGCGACTCCGAGTCTGAAGCACTCTGCTACTGTAACACCTAGAGGCAGGTCCTGCAAATAGTTAACTCTGTACTGTATATAATAGTTAGCTGTTAATAAACCTGTTTGAGATCTTCCACCAACTGGACTTCATGCATCTCATGTATGTTGCATTAGACAACATAAAAAGAACTCATTATATGGTGGCAGTTGTGGTGAGAAGACAGAATATAAGATTGAAGACCACAGAAAAACAGCTTTAAAAACTAACTTCCTACAGTTAAGAGGGAGAAAGTAAAAAAAAATACTAGCCCAAACAGGGAAAAAAGAAAACACTTACTTCAATCTGCAGATGATAGAGGTCTGAAAGACAGGCTGCAAATGAATCACTACGATTGAGTGAGTCATTATCTCGACAGTCCAAGAATCCCAATTGAAAAAAAGGTTTGAGGTGCTTGTATAGTTGATTTTTAAAGGCTCAGTAAAAGAAAAATACAGGGAAACCCAATCCCTATCTCAGGCTGATCAGTTGTTTTCAGAGGCTTCCCCAGGCTGAGCAAAGTTGGTGCCATTACAGGAAGAGTCCGATAATGAAAAGCGTGGAAATCCTCCATTCACACAGCTTGCAGATAAAGCAATAAAAAGAAACCATTAAACCACTTGAATGCTGCAGAGCCTTCACTCACTCAGCCAAAGTATTAAAAAACCCATAAAACCACTTAAGTGTGAAGAATTGTCTGTTGAAAGGCTGTATAAACAAACCCCAGCAGAGAAAAAAGAGCACTTGAAATGCCTATTGCACAGCTGTATAAACAGACAGACTAGAGTGCTGGACACTAGATAGACAAGCACTTACAAACACCTGCTCCTGCCAATCAAAGCAGCTAGGACAGTTTCTTAAAGGGGAACCAGTACAGAGTTATTGAAGAAGTTTTAAAGCAAAATAACAGCAGAAAGATGGATACCAAACTTCCCAGCATGAACTAGAAGGCCATGGATATCCTATCCGAGTTCCAACTTTTCAAACAGAGAATGCAGTTATGTTTCACAGACCAAATAATTGTAGAACCAGAAAAACAGGCTGTGAAAATAATGATAGCAGTTGGAAATGAGGGATTACACAGAATCGATACCTCAAGCTTATCTGATGAGGACCAGAAAGATCCCACAAGCATATGGAAAGTGCTGGAAGATCAGCTCCGATTATAAGTGAATTTTTGAATTCACTGCCTGGAAATGATGTCCTACAGGCAACAGCCACAGGAATCAATAGATCAGTTCATCAGTAGATGCCGAAGTAAGGGTAACGAATGTGACTTTTCAGAAACTGAGCTGTCGGACTGAATAATGGAGCTGGTGATTATATCAATACCCATTGAAGCATTTCAGAAGGACCTCTTGGGGAAAAAGAAAGATCACAGCATTAATGCACTGCTGGAAGATGGCAGGAAGGACGAAACCATTGTAGCTGGACAACTGCATCTGCAAGCATTAGGTGCAGCCAACAGTATCAGCACCATAACCAGGTCGAAAAGAGCAAGCAAGCTGTGGTCGCACTCACCATGGTGTTGTCCTGCATTTCAAGACCTGTGCAAGGCGTGTGGTGCAAAAGGACACTGGGCCCACCTATGCAAGAATTCTGGCTCCAAAGATGCGGCCAGAAGTCACAGCAGGGTGCAGACAAACAGGCAGCAGGCACAGAAACAGGGCCACAACAGCAAGGAGAGTTCCAGAGACCGGCATAAATGCAAGCCGATACATGAAGTCCACGGTGAAACAGACCTGAGACAATTCTCAGCCAAAAGAGGAACAGGCGTTCCACATTGTGAACCTGACACACCATGTTGATGAAGTCAAACAACTGGAAGCTTTCACCACTATGAACATCACGTGCCCAAAGAAAGCTGGTAAACATACACTCAGTATTAAGATTGACATCAGCGGTACTGCAAATATCCTACCAGTTCGAATCCTCACAGATATGTACTGGAGTCATTAGAAATCAATGATACAAGTGACAACTACCACATTATCTGCTTACAACAGATCACCCATCCCGTGCAGTGGCACACTAACAATGCAATGCAGTTATGGCAATTCGGCTTGGAAACCACTAACGTTCTACCTAGTAGACACAAGCAGACCAACAGTGGCAGGACTGCCACCCTGTAAGGACCTCAACGTTATAACTATCCAAGAGAGCATTGCCAAGGGGAAATCTCCAAGGACCAGAACCACTTGAAGACTTTGGCCAGCATCAAGGGGAAACCCAACAACAGCACAACTATGCTGCATCTTCACTTCTGCTCACTAGAGAACTGCCAGCACCAAGATGAGCCAGAATGGACAGGTAGTTCCATGAGGCCAAGTGCTGTACCCCTAAAAATTCCTCGACCTTGAGCCCCAGGCCTTCGGACATGGAGGATGAGGAGAGGCAAAGGACATGCAATGTCCTGAAGAGGCAGAGGAGGAATGAGTTGAAGCATTGTCTGTTGGCTCTTCGAGATGAGGTGCCAGAACTTTCCAAGAATGCCAAGACCTCAAAGGTGGTCATCCTGAGAAAAACAGCAGAGTGTATTCTCAGGTTGAAGGCAGAGCATCAGAAACTGAATGCAGAAAGGGAAAAACCTCAGAAAAAACAGCAACAGCTGAGATGCAAATTCTCCGAGCAAGAGTTGTCAAACCGCCAAAACAATACATAGATGCTTAAGCCTCTTCATGTGTAAATTTTATAATCTCATGTGTAAATAATTTTGATGTGATCCAATGTTGTATATTTTTACTTATGACACACGAGACTTATGTTTGGAAAGAAGGGGATGTTGTATGATTGCCTTTATGAGTGATGTCCCTTTAAGATCTTAGCATGCTAATGAGCTATATGCCAGGATGCAGTCATGTGACTATGAGCCTGAAGCACTCTGCTACTGTAACACCTAGAGGCAGGTCCTGTAAATAGTTAGCTCTGTACTGTATATAATAATTATCTGTTAATAAACCTGTTTGAGATCTTCAACCATCTGGACTCCATGCATCTCATTTGTTTTGCATCAGACAACATAAAAAGAATTTATTACAGCCACCAGGAGCAGCAGCAGGCCCATTAAATCCAACCCTTTGGTTTTAGTTTAAATCTGTTACCACTAAGAAATACGATGTCTGTGAATAAACTGAAAACAATGGTGACAAAGTGCTGTGTGCGACTTTTAAATGACACCTGTAGAGTGCTGAAAAATCCCAAGCGGATAAACCTGCATCTCTAAACTAGAAGATACTGAACATAATAGGTGAAGACATTGAATATTATTCTTATTGTAAGTGCATGGGCACAGAATTCTTAAAATGCCAGGCTGGTGGTAGCCCACTGTGAATATGGGAGAGACATAGCCTTAATTGCGACAACACCTTTACACTGGTGAAATAGTTTCACAAGTAAACATCAGCAATAGAATTTATACTAAAGTATACACCATATGT
Organism: Heterodontus francisci; assembly: GCF_036365525.1. Taxonomy (NCBI): domain Eukaryota; kingdom Metazoa; phylum Chordata; class Chondrichthyes; order Heterodontiformes; family Heterodontidae; genus Heterodontus; species Heterodontus francisci. The sequence goes on along the minus strand of NC_090376.1, from coordinate 84,585,138 downwards.
CCAAACATTCCAGAGTTAATAGCTGGGTACACGTTTATAACGTGCCATTTAAAGTGTGCAAACATTGAATTGTCGCATGATTTTAGATTACTAATCTACTTATAATGTGCATGTTTCTCTCTAAACCTATATTTTAAATAATACGTTAATAATAGTCATATTTAGCACTGCTTCCATCGCAATAAATCCATGTACAAGTGAAAAGATGACCATTCCCCCAATAAGGCAAGTTATTTAGCAACTGGTTCACAAACCTTATCTTAAAGTTGCTTACCTCTATATTTTCAGCTGAGAATTAACCGTGGACAAGGTGGAGTTCATGCTTTTGAACTTAAAGCATCATTTTCAATTTCCTTTTTAATTTATATAATAATAATTTAGTCATCCATATTTCTAGGCACTTATCCTATGTTTTTAACCAGTGAAAATTTGTGCAACCATTATCTGGATTTTAAAAGTGCAATTAAAATTAAAATCTGTTCCATTATAATGTTGAACAATACATGCAATTGATGCCAAACTGATCCTGAAATATGTTAATTGCTAATATTCTTGCCTGATTGACATACCTGCAATGACATGGGACCGGATATTTAAAGCCCGCGAGGTGGCAGCAGATGCGAGTGCGATTTAAAGATTGCGTTCTCAGAGATTGGCACCGGCTCCCGCTACCTCCAGAAGGCAATGCATTTTTAAAGGGATGTTGGGAGGGAGGGAACGGCAATGCTGCACACCTTCAATTAAGTGCCTGTTGAGCTCATTGAGGAGCTCATCAAAAGGCTTATCAGCAGCAGTTTTCAATTGTTAAAGGAAGGGAACTTGGAAAACTCCACATCTGGAACTTGGCAGGTTGTACAAGACATGAATGATGTGGAGGGTCATGATGCACAAAATAAAGTGCAGCTACTCTAAAAGTGCCACAGAGTAGCCATTGTTGTTGCTGTAAGACTTGTTTTTCTCAGTGGTAAGTGGTAGGAATCTGGAGAAGGATGTGAGGCCGTTGGCATCACTGGGGCAGCTGGGGTTGGCAGGAGAAGGCCTGGTGAATGCACAAAGCCCAGCTGAGGGAGTTCAGATGGGAACAGGCTACTCTGAGATTGAACAGAGTAGGCAGGATAAGCTTCAGCAGACCTTCTGGACAGCAGGAGGCAGAGGAGCACAGTGGGGAGCTGCAAGGGGAAGAACACGCTACCCAAGACATCAGGTCTGCCACCCAAGTGCAAGTGCTACATGCAAATAACAGAGTACCAGTGCTGTAGAACACTGCACCTATCCAGGCAGATTGCCTCAGACATTTGTACTCTGATCCACAATAACCAGAGGACTCGTGTACCCTGTGGCAATCCCTTACCTGCAGCCATCAAGATCACTGTCACCCTAAACGTCTATGCAACCAGCTCGTTCCAGGGATCTTTTGTGAACCTTTGTGGCATCCTGCACTCAGCAGGTCATCATACTATCAGGCAGGTCACGGATGCCATATTCTGGAGGGTGGGGGAATACATCTACTTGTACACAGGTGGGCCAGCATAGCCACAGAGGGCTTTGGGCTTTGCAGCCATCGATGGATTCTCTCAGGTTCAGGGCATCATTGATTTCACCCACATAATGATCAAGGCACTGACAGACCAGCCAGTCAGATTCCTCAACAGAAAGGGCGAGCACTCATTGAACGTCCAGCCGCTCTGTCACTGCAGGAAGCAAATCTTGCATTTCCACGCAGAGTTCTTGGGCATCTCTGCTTGATCTTGTGACAGTCCCAGGTGCTGCATCTCTTCATACCCATGCCCAGACTTCGTGGGTGGCTCCTGGGGGATAAGGGTTATCCTCTAAGGAGGTGGCTGCTGATGCCTGTTCAAGACCCAGACATGGATGGGGAGAGGTGCTACAACCAAAACTATCTCCTAACAAGGACCTGCATTGAACAGACGATTGACCTCTTGAAGATATGCTTCCATTGCCTTGACTGGTCGGGTGGTGCCCTCCAGTACGAGCCAGCCAGAGTGTCCCATATTGTGGTTATCTGCTGCGCCCTGTACAACATGGCACTGGAAAGAGGCCTGGAGATGGATGAGGAGTAGGAGCTGGAATGACACTCCACCTCAGAGGAGGACTGGGAGGAGGAAGAGGACGAGGAAAGGATAGCTCCAGAGGTGGTATTCGCCCAGGCAGTGGACAGCCAGCCATGCTGTCCCAGACCTCAGGGTGAACTGCAGACTGATATGGCAGCAAGGGCCACGCTGATTCAGTAGCTCTTCACCCAATCTCTCCTGAGCCCTTGGGCCTGATGACCCCACAACACACCTTCCAGCATAGAGAGCTATTTTTCCACTATGACCCTTAACTGCAAGGTCCCATTGGCAGGTAGCTCACTCTTGGGCTGTGCACCTGATGTTTGGATAACACCTTCATCCCTTTGCAGCTCCCGCTGTGCTCCTCTGGCTTCTGCTGTCGAGAAGGTTGCATCTGTCACAGCTCATCCTGGTTGCTCTGTCCAATGTCAGAGTAGCCTGATCCCATCTGACCTCTGGGGATAAGCTGGGTGGATGGTGGGGAGTGGGGTGTGCTGGGTGTGACTGGGAGAGTTGGCTTGGGGGTAAGCTGGGGTTTCTGGTGGTGGTTGGTGGAGAGGAGTTGAAGGAGCCAGAGAAGTGGAAGTGTTTTACAACTCTTGTTGGTTTGGTTTTAAAGAGATGTGCTACTAGCACAGCTTGACGGACTACTGCTTCAACAGAGTACTTAACCCAGGGAGTGGTGAGTGAGGGAATTCGGCGCAGTGAGGGAAGAGGTCCTGTTCTAGTCTTTTACAGAACAGAGAGCAGTCTGACTGAGGAAGTGGGAGACAGCGAGACCTGGGAGCTGAAGTCTAGAGGCATCAATTAGGTGAGCAGGTAGATGTTTATCTATATTACAGAGAGACTTACTGGGAGCAGCGGTGGTGGCGGACCTGGGTAGGGACAGAGTGCAGTGACCGAGGAGTTACAGTGGGGGGAGAGAGCCTCCAACAAAATCTCTGACAATAAAAGCAACATTTGCAAAACAGCTATAGTGACAATCTAACCAGGGAAGGAGCCGATTGGTGAATAGCTACTAAGTGTTTCTTGATAATAGTCTCGAAAGTAAAGGCATGGCAGGGAATCTCAGCCTTGCGGAATGCACATCCTGAGCCATGTAGAAAATCATGGACGCTTCTCGTAGCCTCGATGACCACATGTGCAAGAAGTGTCACCAGCTCGAGCAGCTCAAGCTGCAGGTTTCGAAGCTTGACCAGTGGCTAGAGTCACTACAGGGCATCTGCAAGGCTGAGAACTTCCTGGATAGCACATTTCTGAAGGTGGTCTCCCTGCTGCTTAAAAATGTACAGGCAGAGAGGGAATGAGTGACCACTAGAAGGATGAGGAGGATCAGACAGGCAGGGCAGGGATTCCATGAGTGCATCTCACTCTCCAACCGGTATTCAGTTCTGACTACTGGTGTGAGTGATGGTTTCTCTGGAGAGCAAGCAGAGCCATGTCACAACTGCATAGTGGGGGAAGAAGTAGATTGGAAGAACAGTAGTGGTAGGGGACTCAAAAGGGAACAGACAGGTGTTTCTGAGGTCACAGACATAACTCCAAGATGGTATGTTGCCTCCCTGGTGCCAGGGTCAAGGATATCACTGAGCAGCTGCAGGACATTCTGAGGTGGAGGGTGAACAGACAGAGGTCATGTTCCATATCAGTACCAATGACCGTTAGAAAAAGGGTTGAGGTTCTGCAGGCAGATTTTAAGGAGTTAAAAAAGATATTAAGAAGCAGGACATCAAAGGTAGTAATCTCTGGATTACTCCTGGTGCCACGTGCTAGTGAGTACAGAATAGAAGTAGAGCAAATGACTGCACGTCTGGAGAGATGGTGCAGGAAGGAGGGCTTTAGATTCCTGAGGCATTGGGACCTCTTCTGGGGGAGGTGGGAAATGTACAGGCTGGACAATTGCACCTCAACAGGGCCAGGACCTATATACTCTCAGAGGGTTTTACTAGTACGGTTGGGGAGGGTTTAGGCTAGATTGGCAGGGGGTGGGGACCTGAGAGTAGATTCAGAAGGAAGAGATGAAAAGTTGGAAATGGAAGGCAGAAAATTAGTAGCATGTTTGGAAAGCAGAGAAACTAAAGGCTAGAAAATAGTCAACAAGAGAATTTGACAGTGCTAAACAGTCTATACTTCAATGCAAGAATTCTAGGGAATAAGGCAGATGAGCTGAGAGCACAGATCGACACGTGTGAGTAGATATTATAGCCATTGCTGTGACATGGATGAAAGAAGGGCAGGAATGGTAGCTCAACATTCCTGGTTACAGGGTTTTTAGATGCGATAGAGAGGGGATAAGAAAGGAGAGGGAGGGGCCGCAATATAATTAATGAAACAATTATAGTTGTGAGGAGGGATGATATGGTACAAGGATCATCAAATGAAGTCATATAGGTTGAACAGAACAAAAATTGGGCAATCACACTACTGGGTGTGTACTATAGATCCCCAAACAGTCAGAGGGAGAAAGAAGAGCAGATATGTAGACAAATCTCTGACAAGTGCAAAAACAATTGGGCAGTAATAGTGGGTGATTTTCACTATCCTAATATTAACTGGGATAGAATTAGCGTGAAAAGCATAGAGGGAGCAGAATAATTAAAATGCGTTCAGGAGAATTTTTTAACCAGTACACAGCAAGCACAATAAGAGAGGACATGGTTCTGGTCTTAGTTTTAGGGAATGACATTGGGCAGGTGGAAGGGGTATCAGTTGGGGAACATTTTGGTGGAATTCAGTTAGATATAGGGTAGTTATGAAAAAGGACAAGGACCAGGAATAAAAGTTCTCAACTGTGAAAAAGCTAATTTTATTAAACTGAGATATGATTTAGCTAAAGTGGACTGAAAACAGTTACTTGAAGGTAGATCAGTGCCAGATCAGTGGGAGACATTAATGGAATAGATAGTGAGGGTTCAAAGCGCATATGTTCCCTGAAAGAAAAAGGGTGGGACTAACAAATCCAGAGCCCCCTGGATGTGAAGGGGCTTAAAGGCGAGGATAAAAAAAAAAGGGAAGCTTAGGACAAATACCGAGGGCTCAATACTGCAGAAAGCCTAAAGAAGTATAAAAAGTGTAGGGGTGAAATTAAAAGGGAAATAAGGAAAGCAAAGTGAGGGCATAAAAAATATTGGTAAACAAAATCAAGGTAAACCCAAAGATATTTTATAAATACATAAAAAGCAAGAGGATAACTGAAGAAAAAGTATTGCCAATTAGGGACTTTAAGGGTAGCTTGTGTGTGGAGGCGGAGGACATTGATATGGTTCTTAATGAGTATCTTGCGTCTGTTTTCATTAAAGCGAGGGATGATACAGTCATTGCAATCAGGGAGGAGGAGTGTGGAATATTAGATGAAATTAACAATATGAGAAAGGAAGTATTAAAGGGTTTAACATCTTTGAAAGTGGATAAATCCCCAGGCCCGGACGAAATGTATCCTGAGCGGTTAATGGAATCAAGAGACGAAATGGTGGAGATTCTGACCATATTTTTCCAATCCTCTCTGGCTACAGTTGTGATGCCAGAGGACTGGAGGACAGCTAACATTGTACCATTGTTCAAAAAAGAAGGAAGCTATAGACCGATTATTTACATGCCAGTCAGCCTAACCTCAGTGGTGGGAAAAATATTGGAAAAAATTCTGAGGATCAGGATAAATCATCATTTAGAAAGACACGGATTAATCAAAGACAGTTAGCATGGATTTGTTAAGGGAAGGTCTTGTCTAATTAACATGATTGGATTTTTTGAGGAGGTATAAAGGAGTGTCGATGAGGGTAGTGAATTTGATGTAGCCTATATGGATTTCAGCAAGACTTTTGATAAGGTTCCACATGACAGACTGGACACAAAAATAGAAACACTTGGGATACAAGACAAAGTGGCAAGTTGGATCCAAAATTGACTCGAGGCAGGAAGCCTCTGTTGGATGTTGGCCAGTGGGTGTTTTTGTGACTGGAAGGCTGATTCCAGTTGACTTCCGCAAGACTTGTAACTATCAATGATTTGGACTTGAATGTAGGAGGTATGATGAAAAATTTGCAAATAATACTAAAATTGGCCGTGTGGTTGATAATGAAAAAGAAATCTGTAGACTACAAGATATCAATGTACTAGTTAGGTGGGTGGAAACAGTGGCAAATGGAGTTCAGTCAGGGGAAGTGTGGGGTAATGCATTTGGGGAAGGCTAACAAGTCAAGGAAATACACAATAAATGGTAGGATAATGAGAAGTGTACAGGAACAGAGAAATCTTGGAGTGCATGTCCACAGATTCCTGAAGGCGGCTGGACAGATAGATAAGGTGGTCAAGAAGGCATATGGGATACCTGCTTTTATTCACCAAGACATAGGACATAAGAGCAGGAAGGTTATGCTGAAACTGTATAAAACACTAATTAGGCCACAGCCAAAGTATTTCATGGAGTTCTGGTCACCGCGCTTTTGGAAAGATATGGGCCGGAATTTTACGTTGGGTGGAGGCCCCGCCCATTGGCCAAAAAGTTGGGGGCATGCCCGCCTCTGCTGGGCCTGGAAGCCATGCCAGGATTTTAATTGGCCAGGCCCTTAATTGGGCTTGTGTGGGACTTCCACCTCTCTGAGGCAGGAAGTCCCGCTTCCAAGAGCTGCTGGTCAATCAGTGGGCCAGCAGTTTCCAGTCCCAGCAGTGCCACAGGGTGCGGTGGCCACTTCTGGGACTGCACCCAGCCACAACAGGATCATGGATGCCGGCCCAGGAAACGAGGTAGGTTTTTGGGGCCTCTCCGGGCACAATCGGCCGGGCCCCAGTGAGGGAAGAGGAGGTCAGTTGGGAGGGGGGAGGACTTTATTTCAGTGGGGGCGGTTGGGGCTTTGGGGGGTGCCCTCCATGGGGCACAGGGTGCCCGATCAGGAGGGCCCCCCTGCCCAGCCTGCAAGGAGGCCGCCAAGTAAAGCCTGGCATCATACTGGGGCCTGAGGTGCCCGCCACTGCTGGTAAAATACCAGCAGCAGCTGGAGGAGGCCCTTAAGTGGCAGTTAATTAGCCACTTAAGGGCCTTGATCGGCCTGTGGTGGGCAGGCCTTTTCCCGCCGCTGCCGCCGCCCCTGGTAAAATTGCAATGGAGCGGTAAGGTGTTGGGAAAGGCACCCCCCAACTCCTACTCAATTTTACGGCCCCCCCGCCCACCACCAGCCTGCTCCAGTTGGGGGGGGGTGCGTAAAATTCCAGCCATGATTGCACTAGGGAAGGTATAGAGATTTACGAGGGTCTTTCCTGGAATGGAGAATTTTAGTTCTGATAAAAGATTGGATAGGCTCAGCTTGTTTTCTTTGGAACAGTGGAAGCTAAGGGAAGACCTTATTGAAGTCTATAAAATTATGAGGGGTCTACAAAGAGTGGATAGGAAGACCCTATTCCCCTTGTTTGAAGGGTCCTTAACCAGGGGCATAGATTTAGAGTAAGAGGGGATTCGAGAAGAAAGCTTTTCACCCAGAGGGTGGTGGGGATCTGGATCTCACAGCCTGAAAGGATGGTAGAGGCAGAAACCCTCATGACATTTAAAAAATGCTTGGAAGTCCCGGAACCTATAAGGCTACCGACCAAGAGCTGGGAAATGGGTAGTCCAGATGGCTGCTTGGTGGGTGTGGACATGATGGGCCAAATGACCTTCGTCTGTGCTGTAAGTTTCCATGATGCTATGATTCCTGTCTCAGGATGACAGCATTCACATTTCCACCACTGCCACTCCTCTAGTGCCCTTGCTATTGCCTGTCAGCCAGCCAAGCACAGACTGCTGCTGTCCTTGCCGAGGTGGTGCAGTCCAAAGCTGGGCCCTAAGGTCCAGAGCTGCTTAACGGCAACCTCCTCCACTGAAAGTCATCAGCCTTTTACCAGCCATTCTGCACCACTGGGATAGCACAGCAATGGAGCATTAGCAGAGGAAAAGGCAAAGATGGAATGCATGAGGCTGATGAGTTGATTTCTGTATGGAATATTGAATGGTTTGTTAGATAACGTTGTTATGGAATGGTTGCTTGTGGTGGCTTTTATTTCAGCATCGTGGCCAAGAGGACGCTATGATTATCCATAAGAGAGGGATGGTAAAGTGTTGTGCAATGGGTATTTGGGGTTGTGTTCACTGGAACGGTAGTCAAATGAGCCATCCATGAGCAGCCCGGCCAGAATGTGGATATGCCTGCTGCCTCCTCCCTTCTTCTTCTTCCTTTTCCTCTTCCTCCTCCTCCACCTCTACCTCTTCCTCCTCCTCCTCCTGCTCCTAAGCTGCTCATGATGGCTAGGTTATGGAGGATACAGCTCACCACTATGAACTGGGACGCACACTCCAGATACTCCAGATCAGTTCAGGCAGCAGAACCATTGCTTGAACTCCCAATGTTTTGTGTGATAGCATGGATATCATTGTGTAATCCTTCCAGGGACTTGTTATGGAGAGTGCAGCAAACTACCACAATGACCAAGACCCTTGCAGGCGAGTATTGTAGAGCGCTTCTCGACAAGTCCAGCTATCGGAAGTACATCTTCAGAAGCCTGATCGCCTGCGCAATGATTGCTCTACTGAGCAGGTGGCAATGGTTGTATTGCCTCTGTGCCTCTGTCTGGGGCCCCTGCAGTGGGGTGAGTAACCATATCTTCTATGGATATCCCTTGTCCCCTGGGATCCATCGATACGCTTCGGGGGTTGAGTCAAGATCTGAGGCAGTGTAGACTGGTGGCATATGAAGGAGTCATGGCAACTGCCTGGAAAGTGAGCACACACACAGAGCAAGTTCTTCTTGTGGTCACAGACCAGTTGGACATTGAGGGAGTGGAAGTCCTTCCTGTTGATGAATCTCACTGACTGGCCACTGGGTGCCTTGAAGGCCACCTGGGTGCATAGACTGGCCATGTTCTTTGCAATCATAATGGAGGAGTTGCCAGTTATTTTTAATGGGTTCGTGCCTCTGTTTGGCTGGCAGGTAAAGGAATTTCATTCAAATGTGTAATGTGTTTGTATGGTTTTTGCTGAAGATTTTTTCTCTGAACTTTTTGCTTTGTATTTTCATTAAAAACTTTCTTGATATTGGAACATACAAAGACAGTTTTACAGAAATAGAAATAACTAGATATTGTCTGCAAAATTACTGGAAAGCCAATTATATTTGTGTTGAGACTTTTTGGCATGGTTAGTGGCAGATGTGCTCAATGTGGCTTGGCTACCTGTTGATTTCATTACATGCTGATACGACCAGGTGAGAAATGGGTCCAGGGTACCTTCTCAGCCTTCACCTGGTCTTACCGTAACAGGGTTTTTTTTTTAAGCACACCGTGTTTTCAATACCCCCTTGGTGAATCCTTGTTCACTGCTTTCCGAATATAAGGCAAAGAAACCAGCCAAACAGGTTTTCTTAGGTTTAAATTTATTAAACTTAAGCTCTAATTTGGTTAACGTCTATGGATACAGGACACGCCCACGCTAGCATGCATATGCGATAAACACACATGCAGATGGAGACAGAAAAGAGCAGATGAAATAAAGTGGAAAGGTTTGAGGCAATATCTGAAGATGGTTTTGGTTACTCTTCTTCAAGCTTGCTGTAGAGTCCTTGATTGTAGGTAGATATTGCTTTTCATTGGGGTCCAGTATTCTTCTTAAACCTTGTTTGATGTAGGAGACTTTTCTCTCTTGAGGTTCACGTCGTCAGTGGATTTGGAGTTCCATGAGAAAGAGATGGGAGCAGACAGGAGAGGCTGTGGCGAGCCAGCCAGGAGTAGTCGTTACAGTCCAGGAGCAAACAATCTCTCCCTCTCAAACTGCTTGTACAATTCAGAAAATCTCAGGTTTCCCAGCAGCTTAGGCATGTGACTAGCTGGTTTGACCATGTGTGTTTGTGGATTCGGCCATCTTAGCAGTCATCCTGGAATGTGAGCTTCCTCACCTTCAATGTCTGGTGATCAAAGTCCATTGTGGGTTGAATATGTCAGGGAATGGTCCTTTGTCTAGACAAGCACAGTCTGTTGGTGTGTAAATGTTTTTTCCAGCCACAGCTGATCTGTTTAACAAGTCATTTCCTTGCTCCAGCAACAGTTTAAAATCAATGTTCATATGACAAAATTAATATTCTGCATTCTTGGCATGTAGGGGTCTACATGACAATGCTTATTTTAAATTGATCTGCTTCAACCATGAAAAACACTGAGACTGAAATTGGTCTTTGCCAGTAGTGCCATATGATTTTCTTTGCCATTGAGAAACCTCTGTAACATTGGCAGAGCAGCATTAAAATGCCCAAGGAAACAGACGACACCAGGTTATATTGTGTCTCTGACATTTCTGCCAATTTCCACTTTGCCTTTTAAGGGGAAGAACTTCTGACTGTCCCTTACAAGGAAAATAATATGCAGAGGGGGCCAGGATTGCAAAGCACTAAACTAAGAACTCCTGCTACTGAGCCACAAGTGGGGCAACAAGCTGCAGTGGTGGCTAGTATGGCACAATAGAGGTGTACTGGCCTCCATAAGCAGTCTGCCGCACACGCCCACCCTCTAAACAATTTTAAAGAAACTTCCTGTATTGGCTCGTGTTTCTCGGGGCAGATCCATGCTATGGCTGAGGTTGAAGGGGCTGAACCTCCAGCTGGAGTCAGTGTTGGGGGCACTAATGGCTGTGATCCTGACACATTTGCGAAATGATCACAGCCATTGAATTTTGGGGCCAATCTGATTCGGGAAGCTAAAAATAGATGGTGTTCTCCAGGAGGAAGTTGTGAATATCAGGTGGAGTAAGATTAATGACTCAATTAATATGCTGAATTAAAATGCATTTTCATAAAAAATTGATAAGCTAATAATTAAAAATTTATTTTTCCTCATTTAAAGTCTTTGTACAGGACACCTCAATTCATTTGCAAACAGATAAGTCATTAAGTCTGGGTGACAAGCTGAAGCTCTAAAGGGACTGTCCACATAAAATATAGTGGTAAATTTCATGCTGACAAAAACATTCAAGTCTATCAGAAAGAGCAATCTATCCAAAATAATAAAACCAAAATTTCAATTTAATATGACCACAAATGAAAAGAACATTTCAATTAATTTATGAAAAGTTATTAATTACTTCACCAGTTCACTTTTCTTTTTACTATGTTGATCTTTTTGAACAGGATCATGACTGGTGAGATAATAAGGTTAACTCTTTCAATGTTCTTTGAAAAGAGGGTCTGGTCAGTGATTTTACTCCACCTGAAGTTGTTATATTAATTGAACCAGAAATTGAAGATGATGGAACATTTACATCGAAGGACTCGGGCAGAAACAAGATAAAAGAGTATGTACTCAACTGAGCGGCTAATGGGCAAAAAACTTATTTGAGTTGGATTCCAAACAGTAAAACTCATGGGAATATCTTGGCAAACTCATTAACACATTTGTTTAATCAATCATTTAGAGCTTGCACTTTCCCCAGTGAATGAAATATAACATTAATCATATTGCTATATATAAAATCCAGGAGCAGACAGATTTAAACAACTTAAATATCTCACCGCCACCTTCTCAAGGGCAATTCGGAATGGGCAACAAATGCTGGCCTTGTCAGCGATGCTCATATTCCATGAAAGAAAGAAAAAAAACTTCTGACCAAAGGTTCCTGGTAAAGGTTGCACATGAACAAATAGCTTTGCTCTTAGATTCAGATGGGAATGTGCATCAGGTTCTAATCTGGCTCCAAAATAGGACATTCAACTGAAATTGCTATCATCTCTTTTTAAAATGTGCTTAAATCAATTGCTAAAATAAGTTTGTAAAGAAATTTGTAATGATACGAAGACAGGGTTGCATTTATGAAAAGTCACTTGAAAGTTTAGGGTTTTTTCTACTGGAGGTGTGAAGGCCAAGGGTGGTCTTCAAGATTATCAAGGGTTAAGTCAAGAGGCCACAGCTTTAAGATAATAATTAAAAGAATTAAAAAACAGGTTAGAAAACAATGTGGTTAGATTCTGGAATTCACTACCACAGACCATTACTGATGCAAGTCATAAATTCTTTTAAAAAGGAAAGTAGAAAGATGTTTTAAAAATTGCGTTAAGGGATATGGGGAGTGAACAGGAGGGTGGGATAGGACTAGGTGGCCCATGTGGAGAAAAGCTCTATCACAGCCTTATTGGCCTGTTTTTGTGCTGTGTTGCTCTATGATTCTATGTTGGGGCTGCATTCGTAGGTAAATAAGAGTTTAATACATTAAATTACTATTCTGTAGAACAAATGCGATACATATTTCATCTAATCAGCCCTGATGATTTTGCTTCAAAGTTAGTGAAAAAGGAACAAGTTAGATGTTTACAAGAACAGAAAATGCTGGAAATACTCAGCAGGTCAGATAGCATCTGTAGAGAGAAAAATAGAGTTAACATTTCAATTCTCTGTGATGTTTTATCGGAAATGGCAAAAGTAAAAAATGTAATAGGCTTTGAGCAAGTGAAAGGGGGGAGGGGGGGAAGAAGAACAAAAGGGAAGGTCTGTGATATGGTGGAGCGCAGGAGAGGTTAAATGACAAAGGTTTTCATGGTACAAAGCCAAGGGCAGTGGTAATTGGACAAATAAAGAAACAAACACTGTGTCTGGATGAGGTGTAAATGATACCACGGCAGCCATCCGAATGCAAAGTAAAGGGATTAAGAAACAAACAAGAAGGAGGGAAAAAAAGCAAAAATAAAGCACAAGAAAAGAAAGAAATGGGGTGGATGTTATGATCTAAAACTATTGAACTCAGTGTTGAGTCCAGAAGATTGTAAAGTGCCCAGTTGAAAGATAAGGTGCTGTTCCTCAAGCTTGCATTGAACATCATTAGAACACTGCAGGAGGCCAAGGACAGAAAGGTCACAGTGGGAGCAAGGTTGAGAATTGAAAAGACAGCAACAGGAAGCTCAGGGTCGCACTTGTGAACTGAACAGAGGTGTTCTGCAAAGCGGTCACCCAGTCTGCGCTTAGTCTCCCCAGTGTAGAGAAGACCACATTGTGAATAGTGAATACAGTATACTAAATTGAAAGAAGTACAAATAAATCGCTGTTTCACTTGGAAGGAGTGTTTGGGGCGCTGGACAGTGAGAAGGGAGGAGGGAAAAGGGCAAGTGTTACATCTCCTGTGCTTGCATGGAAAGGTACAATAGGAAAGTGGGGAGGTGTTGGGAGTGACCGAAGAGTGGACCAGGGTGTTGCTGTGGGAACGGTCCCTTTGGAATGCTGAAAGGGAAGGGGAGGGGACAATGTGTTTGGTGGTGGCATCACACTGGAGGTGGCAGAAATGGCAGAGGATGATCCTTTGAATACAAAGTCTGGTGGGGTGGAAGTTGAGGACAAGGGGAACCCTATAATGGTTCTGGGAAGGAGGGGAAGGGGTCAGAGCAAAAGTATATGAAATAGATCTGACACGGCTGAAGGCCCTGTCAACCATGGTGTGGGAGAATCCTTGGCTGAGGTCAAAGGAAGGCATATCAGAAGCATTAGTATGGAAAGTTGCATCATCCGAACAGATGTGACGGAAATGAAGAAACTGGGAGAATGGAATCGAGTCCTCACAGGAAGTGGGGTGTGAGCAACTATACTCCAAGTAGCTGTGGGAGTCCGTGGGTTTATAGTAGATGTTGGTTGATAGCCTATCCTCAGAAATGGAGACAGAGAAGTCCAGGAAGGGAAGGGAAGAGTTGGAGATGGACCATGTGAAGGCAAGAGAAGGCTGGAAATTGGAAACAAAGTCAATGAAATGTTTCAGATCAGGGCGAGAGCAGGAAGTGACACCGATACAGTCATCAAGGCACTGGAAGAAGACGTGAGGGAGGGGGCCTGAGTAGGACTGGAGCAAGGAATGTTCCATGTATCCCACAAAAAGGCAGGCATAGCTAGGACCCATGCAGGTACTCATAACCACACCTTTTATTTGGAGGAAGTGAGTGGAGTTGAAGGAAAGGTTGTTCAATATGAGAGCAAGTTCAGCCAGGCAGAGGAGGGTGGGGACTGGTTGGACCTCTGTTCAAGGAAGAAGCGAAGAGCCCTCAGAGCATCCTGGTGGGGGATGGAGGTGTAGAGGGATTGGATGTCCATGGTGACAAGGAGATGGTGAGCACCAGGAAACTGAAAACAGTTGAAGTGACAGAGGGCATCGGAAGAGTCACGAATGTAGATGAGAAGAGATTGGACAAAGGAAGTAAAAATCGAGTCGGGATAGGAAGAAATCAGTTCCGTGGGACAGGAACAGGCTGAAACTGTGGGTCTACCAGGGCAGTCTTGTTTGTGGATTTTGGGAAGGAGGTAGAACAGGGTTGGGGGACTATGGAGTTGGAGGCTGTGGAGGGAAGATCTCCACAAGAACACAAGAAATAGGAGCAGGAGCAGACTATATGTCCCATCGAGCCTGTTCCGCCATTCAAAATGATCATGGCTGATCTTAGGATTCAACTCCACTTTCCTGTCTGCTCACCATACCCCTTGATTCCTTGAGAGACCAAAAATCTATCTATCCCAGCCTTAAATGTATTCAACGATGAAGCATCCACAACCCTCTGGGGTAGAGAATTCCTAAGATTCACAACCTTTTGAGTGAAGTAATTTCTCCTCATCTCAGTCCTAAATGATCGGCCCCTTATCCTGAAAATGTGCCCCTGTGTTTTAGATTCCCCGACCAGTGGAAACAATCTCTCAGTGTCTACCCTATCCAGCCTCTTTAGAATCTTATATGTTCCAGAGGAGGGGCTGAATTTTACCGGCCCCTCAATGCTGTGGGTCACAGCACTGGGGTCGATAAAATTCTGTGGGGAAAGGCCCGCTTTGACCCCCGAAGTCGAGAAGGGCCCACCGCAAATTAACGGCGGTAGGGGGACCTCGGTGCAGCCCCCGCCCCACCCACCACTCCCCAATTAGCATATTCAAAATGGCCTCTCGATGCACACTTCCGGATTTTACTTTGAACGGGCAGCTGTCCCGTGCCGTCCCGTTGATGATTAGAAAAGCCGACGGATCGTCGGAGGCAGAAGGTTTCGTTATCAAAAGTTAGTTTGGATATTCAGGGGTCTCACTCTGCATACTGGAAGGGAGGAGGGAGGGGGGAAACACAGGGATCTCACTCTGCATTCTTAAAGGGAGGAGGGAGGGGGTCTGGGATTACTGGAGAGAAGGCTCTGCAGGCATGAAGGGAGGTACTGTGTACCCTCCTTCCATAAACAGTGTACGCTCTGCATTTGTTTGTGTTAGTGAAGGAGCAGTGACACACGAGTCACCCTGTGTGTGGGGTGGGTGCCGGAAAGGGTAGGAGCATTAAGGTTATACGGATGATGGGTGCAATCGATTCAGCTGGTAGGATCTTGATGTGGTCATGCTGTGCCACTCTAAGTGTTGGCCAACGTGGGCAATGCCATGCCATGCCCCATAGTTGATCCATGAAAGCACCGGATGTACCCATCAACACCAATCCCTGCTCTGTTAGGAACCTTCGAATAAATGAAGGATTCAACTTTATTTATCACATGGTAATGGATATGGCTTATCCTACATTGTGTGGTTCTCTTCTCCTGCGGATCTGTATGCGCCGGAGCCAAAATCAACAGGCAGGTGCAGTCCACTTAGAGGCCCCTGGTCGTGAGCAGCAGCCCCCAAGAGGAGCCCACCATTACGGTCGCCGTGCATCTACAGGTCCCACATGACATGCCATCGGATGTCAGAGCACCAGTGTCATAGAGCATATAGAGCGGGTGGTGACATGTCTCTGTGCCCTACACAAAGATGATCTGCAACCCATGGGCTTCGGTGGACATCCTATGCCTGCGGTCCTCATAGTGGCAGCGGTTCTCAAGCTTGATGCCGATGCAGTTTTTCAAGGGCCCACGGAGGCCTTTGTGGGGTCACACATTCAGCAGTGCACTGCTACATCAGGGAGGTCACCAATGCCCTACACCGGAGGGCCAGTGAGTATGTCCGCTTCAGGATGGACTCTCACAGCCAGGCCCAGAGGGTTTCAGCACCATTGCTGGAGAAACATAGGTTTAAATGTTAATGGACTGCATCTGTGTGGCCATCAGGCCTCCCGCCAGGCTGCCACCTGCAGACATCACCATTAAAGGGATCCTCTCAATCTAGGTGAAGCTGGTATGTGATCACTGGAGATGCCTCATGCAAATCTGTGCCCGCTTCTCAGGCAGATGCCATGACCCTGGGTCCTGCGCAGTCCAGCTGCCACCGCTGTTCACTGAACTGGCTCAGATGGAGGGGTGGCTTCTTGGAGACAAGGGCTATCCCTTGCAAACTTGGCTCCCGACACCAGTGAGAGACCCCACCACTGCTGCAGAGAACAGCTACAATGCCAGCCACTGAGCTACAAGAGCTACCATTGAGCAGGCAATTGGCGTGCTGAAAGAGCGCTTCCTGGATTGATAGGGTGATGCCCTGTACTACGGGCTGAAAAGACCAGCTCCTTTCTTTGCTGCTCACTGTGCTCCACACAACTACGCACCCAATAGGGACCAGGACTGGCATGATGAGGAGAGACATCAACAGGATTCCTCCTCAGACTATGAGGATGCTGAGGACCTACAACATGAAAGGTGCATGGGAGGGCAGATGGCACCTGGGCTCTGCATGCAGGGCTAGCAGTGAGCTAGGGATGCATGGTAGTGGCTTATCAGACAAGGGCTGCCTGCTCCATCGGAACCGACATGAGCTCTGCAGTCACACATCACCCTCACTCACCTGCTGTGCTGCATTCCATATCTGCAGCATCCCTGTGCAAACCATTAAAGGCAGCAGCTGACTGAGCCAATGTCCATGTCACTGCATCCGTGGAGACACTCATGAGTAATGATGGCATGACAATTCTGTTATTGCATACATTGGCTCTCGTGAAGTGCCAATGGTGCAAAGGGATGTCACATTGGTGCTACATGCTGGCACACATCATTCAGACAGAGAAAAGGACACATATATTGGCGAGGAACATTTAGTGAAATATGCATTTACATTGCTGTGATACCTGTGCATTCCCATTTGTGTCAGTGTGTTCTCTGTAAATGTTTGCGAGTGCCCTTTCTCGGTGCAGCCTCTGTGCTAGCAGCCTGACCGGAGGAAGGCTGCTGATCTGATTGCCCTTTGGCTGTGGATGACTTTGGCACTCGTACCCTGTGTGCACAAGGCCTAGAGGGCCCCGCTAGCTGGGGGAGTGTTCGTTCATCACCTTCTGGCATTGGACCCTTTGATGCTGGATGGCCCGATGACTACTCATCTCTTCTGCCATCTCCAGCCTGACTGCTTTGTTCAGGCGGGAGAGCCTCTTCTTACCATCACTGGTGAAAATGATCTCCCGCTTTGCCTGCACAGCCTGGAAGAGAGTGGACAGGGAGGCTTCGCTGCACTGTGGGGCCTCCCTAGAGCACCCTTCTGCCATCTTTGGCTTTTGGTGTGGTCCTTTAAATGCAAAGGTGGCTCCACCGTATAACTGCTCTAACTTCTGGCTGCAAGGTTTGTCTTACACATGTTTGAAAACCAATGCAGAACTAGTGAGGAAATCTGTGCTGTTGTCATGGTTTTCAACTATTACACATTGACACATGTTCACGAACACTTTGCTTCTGCAGGAGCTGATCATAGTTATTGATGTAATATTTCTAGTTGGCAAAGCAGCTAGAATATGAACATATTTTCCTGCTTTTTTAACAAAGATCATTTAATTGTGGTTACATGTCTTTTCACATAACATTTAGCAGAGAAATGAATACAGGTTCCAAATGCATATTAGTATGCGGCTTTTCACAGTCAGATGATTAGAAGCCCATAGTATGTAGATATTCTTCAATTATGGTTTTATTTCTGTTGTGTATTTGCCTTTCCTGGTACATTTAAGTCTCATGTCCTAGAATGTGCAAAATTAAGATTATTCACCCAGGTACGGCACACCTACAAGAAGCAATATAACACTTGAGTGGAAGAAGAGGATCGCAACTTTACAGGACACTGGGACACAGCAGGGTAAGTATGTGGCAGCAAAGAAGAATGTGCTGGGGAAACTCAGCAGGTCAGGTAGCACCTGTGGAGAGAGAAGTAGGATTAACTTTCACGTCTGTGAACGATTAACTCTGATTCTCTCTCCACAGATGCTGAGTTTCTCCTGCACTTTCTGCTTTGCTGCCAGATTGACAGCAGCCCCACTCTTCAATAGTGAGATAAGTATTTCTTTGATAGCTGACAGGAAGCAGGTGCTGGGGCGCTTTAAATAGGGCCCCAGCACCTGCTACACACCTGTCAAATGGTTCCACAATGCGCCGGATGTCTTGCCTCTCCCCAAGTAATATGGAGGTGGTGGGGGGGGGGGGGGGGGGTGCGGCTTGTCGCAGTGATGCTAATGAGTCCCCATGCGTAATATTGCAGGGGCTCGGCAGTGGCTGCTGAATGCAGGCACGCCGCTGAGTTCAAAGGGCGCCGCCACAGAGCGCAGCGCCAAATAAAATTCAGCCTGAGATGTGTCAGTGACAGTCCTGGATACAATGGCTAAATGTTCGATAGTTGAGTCAAGGTCTGGGGGAGGTAGGAGGAAGTGTCTCTGCTAAGTAGAGGTCAGTACGCCAGACAATAATGGCACTATTCTTGATAGCACATTTGATGATGATATGTTGGATGCTTACTTGCATTCGGGGGAATGTGTTCAGGTCCCCCAGGGCATAATTCTTGCTCTCCTCTTATTTTACTTAATAAAAATGACCTTGCATACAACTATAATAATAAACAACTACAAATATATGCAGTTTACAGTGTAATTTATTATCAAGCAAAATCATCAGCACACGTGCCTTGCCTCTTGATATTAATATTGTCTCTGACTGGCTTAATCAAAAGTCATGTTTCTTTAAGTGTGAAAGGAAGACAATGATGTCCATTGTTAAATGACATTTATTTTATTCCATATCGGTACTAAAAGCATTTTGGATAACCTAAAGACACAATTGATGCTCAAGGTTCAGACTTCATAGACAAAATTTTCCAGAAGCTCTTACTATATCATAACATAAATGATTACCTTGTTTACAAATCATGGCTTAACTTCGTATGCTTTGATTTATAAAAATTTGACAGAATGTTTTTCAGCATGGAGCCAAGATATTCAGATAATCTATGAACAATTTCAATGAAGTATTATGATAATTTTTAATGAAGCTCGATCTATTCAACATTCTTTTGCCTTTGAATAGAACCAACATGTTATCCTTTGAGGCCAGAATTAAATTCCACTGTCTGGTGTTATTCTCTGCAGTGCATTATGGTCCACTAACTTCAGTCTCTGCCAAATAAACAAAAATCATCAATGACAAGTTGAACAAACATTCACCCCTCACTAAGTAAAATGATTTCTGCCCTGCATTAAGACTAACTAACAAAGAACATTTCTACTTTCTATAATGTATGATTGGTTTGAATTACTTTCTGCAATATGAGAATGATGATTAAATCTTCCTCTCTTGAAATGTCTGCTCTCCTGTTATCTCAAAAGGATGTAAATTTGCTCAATTCATGGCTAAATTGGCTTAGAAATTGATATTAAATTGTTTCAAATATTAACTTTCCTAGTAATGTGAAATGAAAATTGGCGAGCTTTTATCTTTTTTCTTCAGGAGATGTCCTTGCTGAAGACTAATTGTCCTTGACAAAGGTGGGTTTCTCATGCCTGCATATGGTAAGTGGACTATACGCTACTAAAATGCTGTAAAGAAATAAATCTGCTTGGACTTGATTTATAAGGACATATTTAAGCATGCATTTTTTTTTGAGAATTTAAGCAGTGAACTGTAGAATTTAGATGGCTCAGTTCAGTAAAGAAAAATAAATTGTTAAGATGTGATGTGTTGTAGGTGTATCGCTGGTGATTCATCAGTGAAAATGAATATGTTTTACTCACCAGTGACTGCCAAGGTGAGACTGAAATATCATGCTCTGTGAATCACCCACATCCTTACTAAAACTATATAATTTCTCTGATTTGTTGCATGGGAGTGAAAAACAAGTCACACAGCGGGTGAGATGAAGGAATTTGTGACCAAGGAGAATGGGCCACAGTCTAAGTTGTGTGGGCTGACCTTCACATCCTCTCCCTCATCGTATCAAGTTATCGAGTGATACTACTTCAGAATGGTTTAGCCCCGTGTGAATTATTGACGGGATGAAGGTTAAGAACACAACTTCCTGTACTTCCAAGAACGCTTAAACCACAAGTCAGTGCAGAGGTTTTGGAAAAAAGTGTGGGAGAGAGAGGATAGAGGAAGATCTTTTCAATCTGAGAATTATGACAGACATCACAGAACCAAAAACCTGACAGACATATAATCTGGAGAATCAGTTTGGGTTAGAGATCAGAGAAGGTATGGAGAAGTAATAGAACAATCACCAAATCCACGATCGTACATTGTCCAAACTGACCAAAGGGTGATACGATGTAACAATAGGTGATACCAGAGAAGCATCAGATTCAACAAGGAAAATCATCTCAAGAAGCTGATGAACCAACAATGCTGCAATCAGGAATCAACCCAGAGGACAACCAGAGTGAAGAACTTGAATCATCAAATAGCTCTACAGAAGTATAAAAGAACGAGAAGGAAGAACTAAAAGACTTGAAACCCTAGACATCTTCTAAATAAAGAACATGTTATGGCAGACTTGTAAAAACGCCACAGCAGTTAACATTCTGAGAAGTCCGAGACTTGCAGGGGGTGCGATGTAGTATAATGTAATATAGGATAGTTACTGGGCAGAATATTTAAATAGTTTGTGAGTGTCATTTATCACAGGAAGTGATGTAACGGAACTTTTACAGAACCTCATGTTGAGTGAAAGTGGAATCCACAGATATCAGATTTATCTAAATAAACTCCTGTTCCTGTAACCGTCAATCTCTCAGATATTCTGTTATAAGACTTACTAGCATTAGAGTATTACAGAAACCACTTGATTTTCTTTTTCAATAATTTCAAGGGAGATAAAAATTGGGCAGTTTCTATACTGAGCGGCTGATCCACAATGCCAGTTCTATGCTTCAGCAAA
Organism: Heterodontus francisci; assembly: GCF_036365525.1. Lineage (NCBI taxonomy): Eukaryota > Metazoa > Chordata > Chondrichthyes > Heterodontiformes > Heterodontidae > Heterodontus > Heterodontus francisci. The sequence goes on along the minus strand of NC_090376.1, from coordinate 84,564,019 downwards.
TGTCAAAAAGATACCTCAGTATGTCACCTGGTTGGGAAATCAGTGACAACTTCACTTGCACTAACATAGGAAAATGAAAGTGCTTCACAGAAGTTTAACAGATTTTAAAAATTAACACTAAGCCACAGAAGGAGTTTTTAGGCTATTAGAAGGGGTGACTAATAGCTTGGTCAGAGACCTTAGTTTTAAGAAGGGTCTTAAGGAGGGCAGAGAAGTGGAGAGGTAAAAAAAGGATTTCCCCAGATGAGGGCCTAGATGGCTGAAGGCACAACCATTGATGTTAAGGAGAATTGAGTGAGGTATGCACAAGAGGCTAGAGTTGGAAGAATGCAGATTTTTGAAGGGTTGTAGAGTTGGAGATTACAGAGGCAGGAAGGGATGGGCCATGGGGGGATTTGAACATGAGGATGAGAATTTTAAAAATCAAAGCATTGTTGGACTGGAAACCAATATATGTCAGCGAACAAAGAGGTGGAAGATAAAAGGTCAGCCAAGACCGCAGTAGAAATGTTGAGTCTGGAGGTAACATAGATGAGCTGCAGGGGCAGAGACAGGTGGTGTTACAAAGGTGGAAGTTGATGGTCTTTATGATAGAGAGGACATTGGGTGAGTAACTCAGTTCAGGGTCAAATAGGACACAGGTTGATAACAGTTTAATTTAGCCTGAGAAAATGGCCAGAGGGCAAGGAAACAAAGTTTGTGATAGGGACCAAAAACAATGGCTTCAGTATTCCCGTGTTTTGTTGGAGGAAATTGGGGCTACTCAAAGACTGAATGCTGAATAAGCAGTGGAGGGGGTGAGAGAGATGTGGTGAGGTAAGGCTGGGTGTTGTCAGCTCAAATGTGGAACCTGTCATGCTTTTGGATGATGCTACCAGGGGACATTATGAAGAATTCGAGGGGGTCAAGGATAGGTTCCTGGAATATAGAGAAGTAATAAGGACATAAGAAATAAGAGCAGGAGTAGGCCTTTCAGTCCCAGGAGCCTGTTCCGCCATTTAATATGATCATGGCTCATCTTCTGCCTCAACGCCACTTTCCCCAAATCACTCGATTCCCTAAGAGATCAAAACTCTATCAATCTCAGCCATGAATATACTCAATGCCGGAGCATTCACAACTTTCTGCGGTGGACAATTCCAAAGATTCACGACTCTCTGAGTGAAGAAATTTCTCCTCCTCCAGGCCTAACTGATCAACCCCTTAATCTGAGGCTGTGTCCCCATATTCTGGATTCCCCAGCCAGGGGAAACCACCTCTCAGTGTGCACCCTGTCAAGCCCCTTCGGAATCTTATCTGTTTCAACGAGATCATCTCTCATTCTTCTAAATTCCAGAGAGTATACTCAATTTAATCAGCCTCTCATCGTAGGACAACCCTCCCATTCCAGGGACCAATCTAGCAGTACCACCTCCAAGCCAAGTATATCCTTCCTTAGATATGGAAACCAGGCCATCTCCCCCCATGTTGGGGAGCTGAGAAATTGGGAAGAGGCCCTTAATTGGTCACTTAAGTGGCTTAATTGGCCTCTGGATGGAGAACGGTCCTCAACCTTCCCCGCTGTTGGTAAAATGACATGGTGGCAGGAAGGCAACAAGCACTTCAACACTCCCCACCGCCTTCCCTCGTCAATCTATGACCCCCCCCCACCTCCCAGCCTGTCCCTAGGGAGCCAGTACTCCATGTGTAATCTCACCAAAGCCCCATACAATTGTAACAAGACTTCCTTATTCTTGTACTCTAAATCCACTTGCAATAAAGGCCAACATGCCATTTGCCTTCTTAATCACTTACTGTACCTGCATGCTAACTTTCTGTGTTCCTTTTACGAGTACATCTAAGTCCCTCTGAACATCAACATTTAAAAGTTTTACAACTCTTACAAATATTCTGCTTTTCTATTCTTATTATCAGGTGAATAATCACACGCTTCCCTACACTATGCTCCATCTGCCACTTTGTTGCCCAGTCATTTAACATGTTGATATCTCTTTTCAGCCTCTGTATGTCCTCCTCACAGCTTACATTCCCACCTAACTTTGTATCATCATCAAACTTAGAAATGTTACACTCGGTCTCTTCGTCTAAGTCATTAATATAGATGGTAAATAGCTGAGGCACCAGCACTCCTCCTTGCAGCATTCCACTGGTCACACCTGCCAACTTGAAAATGCCCCATTTATCCCGACTCTCTGCTTCCTTTTTTACATTCTTATGTAGGATGTGGGCTTCGCTGGCAAGGCCAGCATTTGTTGTCTATCCCTAATCGCCCATGAGAAGGTGGTGGCGAGTTGCCTTCTTGAACCGCTGCAGTCCATCTGGTGTAGGTACACCCACAGTGCTGTTAGGAAGGGAGTTCCAGGTTTTTGACCCAGCGATAGTGAAGGAATGGTGATATAGTTCCAAGTCAGGAAGGTGTGTGGCTTGGAGGAAAACTTGCAGATGGTGGTCTTCCCATGCATCTGACGCCCTTGTCCTTCTAGGTGGCAGAGGTTGTGGGTTTGGAAGGTGCTTTTGAAGGAGGCTTGGTGAGGTCTGCAGTGCATATTTTAGATGATGCACACTTCTATCACTATGGTTGGTGGTGGAGGAAGTGAATGTTGAAGGTAGCGGTTATGGTGCTGATCAAGCGGGCTGTTTTGTCCTGGATGGTGTCAAGCTTCTTGAGTGTTGTTGGAACTGCACTCATCCAGGCAAGTGGAGAGTATTCCACAACACTCCTAACTTGTGCCTTGTAGATGGTGGACAGACTTTGGGGAGTCAGGAGGTGAGTTACTGACCACAGAATTCCCATCCTCTGACCTGCTCTTGTAGCCACAGTATTTATATTTCTGGTCCAGTTAAGTTTCTGGTCAATGGTAACCCCCCAGGATGTTGACCAAACCTCTATTCATGCTCATATATTGCCTCCAACTCCATGAGCATTAGCATTTTATGTGCCACCTTATTAGATGCTTTTTGGAAATCCATGTATACTACAGCTACTGGTTCCCCTGTATGTACCCTACTAGTTATATTCTTTAAAAATGCTAATAAATTCATCAAACATAATTTCCCTGTTGTAAAACCATGTTGACTTTGTCTGAAATAAAAACAAGAAATGCTGGAAATACTAAGCAGGTCTGGCAGCATCTGTGGAGAGAGAAGCAGAGTTAACATTTCAGGTTAGTGACCCTTCATCAGAACTGGCAGAGCCTGAAATGTAATAGGTTTTAAGCAAGTAAAGCGGGGGTGGGGCAAGAGATAACAAAAGAGAAGGGCTTGATAGGAGAAGGTCACAGAGAATAACTGACCAGAAGGTCATGGAGCAAAGGCAAACGGTATGTTAATGGTGTGGTGAAAGACAAAGCGTTAGTACAGAGAGGGTGTTAATTGACAGAAAACTGAACAGCCTGGCCCCAAGTGCAAGACTTTGTCTGATCCTACTAAGATTCTCTAAGTGCATTGTTAAGACTTCCTCATTAATAGATTCCAGCATTTTCCTGTTGACTGATGTCAGGTTAACTGGGCTATAGTTCCCTGTTTTCTCTTTCCCTCCTTTCTCGAATAATGGTGTTACATCTGCTAACTTCCAATCCACTGGTACCATTCTAGAATCTAGAGAATTTTGGAAAATCATAGCAAGTGCATCCATTATCTCTGTAGCTACCTCTTTTAGAACCCTTAGATGTAGGCCATCAGGTCCTGAAGATTTGTCAGCTTGTAGTCCCTTAAGTTTCTCCAATGCCTTTTCTCTGCTGATATTAATTACCTTAAATTCCCCACTTGTATTAGTCTCTTGCTTACTCTCTATTTCTGGTATGTAATTTGTGTCCTGTATTTTAAAGATAGACACAGATGTTTGTTCAACATCTCAGTTCCTCATTTTCCATGATAATGTTTTCTGTCCCCCGCCTCAAAGGGACCAACACTTACTTTAACTACTCTCCTCCTTTTTATATACTTGCAAAAGCTCTTACAATCTATTTTTGTATTCCTGAGTACTCTCATATTCGATTTTTTCCCTTTTTATCAAATTTTTGGTAACATACCATTAACATACCCATTGCTAGTTTCTAAAACACTCCCAATCCTAAGGTTTACTAATATTCTTTGCCACATTATAAGCATCTTCTTTTAATCTAATACTATCCTTAACTTCCCTAGGAAGTCATTGTGGATCTTTCTTACTGAGTTTTTGTTTTTTTTAGTGGAATTTATTTTTTGTTGAACATTTTGAATTGTTTCCTTAAATGTTTCCCACTGTTGATTTACCACCACACCTTTTAGTCTATTTACACAATCAAGCTTGGCTAGCTCTCCCCTCATACCTATATAATTGGCTTCAGTTTTCAGTTTCAGAATTTTGTTTGGGACTGGAATATGTTGCATTCATATTTAATATGGAATTCAATTGTATTATAATCAATTCTTCCCAGAGGATCTTTACTATGTGATCAGTAATTAAACCTACCTCGTTGCACAATACTAGATCTAAGATAGCTTTATCCCTAATATAAAATTAAAAACAGAAAATGCTGGAAATATTCAACATTTCAAGCAGCATCTGTGGAGAGAGGAACAGAGTTCACATTGCTCAATATTGCCAGCATTTTCTGTTTTTATTTCAGATTTCCAGCATCCACAGAATTTTGTTTCTGTATTAAACTTATCGTTATTACATTCCACTACATATTGTTCCAGGCAACTGTCGCAAAAGCATTCTACAAACTCATCTTCCAAAGTACCTTTGCCACATTGATTTGTCCAGTCTATATGAAGACTAAAATCCTTCATGAATATTACATTGCCTTTGTTACAAGCTCCAATTATTTCTTGCTTAATGCTCTTTCTAACAGTTTAACGACTGTTAGGGGGCCTATAAACTACTCCCACAAGTGCTTTCTGATTCTTGTTCTTCCTAATCTCCACCCATATTGATTCTACTTCCTGATCTTCTGAGCCAAGATCCTTTTTCACTACTGTTCTTATGTCATCCTTTACCATCAGGGCTACCCCTCCTCCTTTTCCATCCTGCCTGTCTTTTCGAAATGTTGTGCCCCTGGATTATTTATTTCCCAACCTTGGTCACCTTGTAACCATGCCTCTCTGACGGTGATTAGATCTAAACTATTTATCTCTATTTGTGCCATTAGTTCATCTACCTTATTGCGAATGCCTCATGCATTCAGAAAAAGAACCTTTAATTTTCTTTTTTACTACTATTCTTTGCATGGACCTTATTCACTATTACCACTAAACACTCCGTCCCTTCCTGTCCCACTCTGCTTCTGTTTACCCAAATCGCTACAGTGCTGTATTGCCTTAACTGTTTTCCTTAGATTTCTAAATCTCCCTTCATCTGACCCCTCCCCCCACTTTTAGTTTAAAGCCCTATCCACAGCGCTAGTTATATGATTCACCAGGGCACTGACCCCAGCCCGGTTTAAGTGGAGCCCATCCCAACTGAATAGCTCCCTCTTTCCAGCCATCTGCAGCCATGAGAAGATGTTTCTAACCCTGGCACCGGGCAGGCAACACAAACTTTGGAACTCCCGGTCACAGCTGCAGAGAACAGTATCTATCCCCCTGAATATATTGGGCTGAATTTTTCCCTCGTCGGACGGCAGCCAACCTGAAAAGTTGGTGGTGAACCTGCCTCCACCTGGCCTGGGGATCCAGATCACATTTTACAGTCCCCAGGCCTTTAATTGGTCTGAGGCAGGACTTCCACCTCATTGAGGCAGGAAACCCTGCTTAATGGAGCGGCTGGCCAATCAGCGGGCCAGCAACTCTCTGTCCCAGCAGTGTCACTGGGAGCAGTGGCCACTCCTGGGACTGCAACCCAGCTTCGAGATGAAGAGGAAGGACGGCCCTGGGAAAAGGTAGGCTTTTGGGGCCTCGCCGGGGGTGATCAGCCAGGCCCCGGCAAGGCAAGGTTGGTCAATTGGGGGGATGGGGGCCATGTTGGGTGCTGGGTGGGGCATTGTGGCAGCCCTCCATTGGGCACAGGGTGCCTGATCATGAGGGCCCACCCACCCAGGCCGTCATGGCGGCGGGCAGAGGTCCTTAAGTGATTTCGATGTCCCTTGCAAGTTTCCTTTCATAACCTCTTTTAGTAGCTCTTATGAGCTGCTTTGTGACCCTTTGCTTGTCTTTGTATCGTTCCTATTCGGCTGGATCTGTGCTGTGTTTTGTATTTTTGTAAGCCCTTTCTTTTTGTTTTATGCTATTCCTTAATCTCTTTGGTTGTCCATGGCTGTTTTTTCCTGTGAAATGGAGCTTTTTCCTCTCAGGGGTATATACTCACTCTGTATTTTGTTAAATGTTTCTTTAAATATTCTCCACTGTGCTTCAGTCATTTGACCCATTAACAGATCTACCCAGTTTACCGTGGACAGTCTCTGTCTCATTCCGGTAAAGTCAGCCTTACCCAAGTCTAAAATTCTAGAAGCTGATTCGTGCTTTTCACTTTCAAACACTACCTTGAATTCGATCATGTTGTGATCACTATTTGATAAATGTTCACGCACAGTTAGGCTAATAATTAAATTTGGCTTATTACTCATAGCTAAATCTAATATTGCCTGTCCCCTTGTTACATCTAGGACATATTGCTGTACATATATCCTGGACACATTCCAGAAATTCACTACCTTTCTGACAGGTGCTAGTCTGCCTCTCCCAATCTATATGTAAGTTAAAATCCCCCATTAATTTGTTACACACTTGCCTAATTTGTGCAGTTGTACAATCTAACACCTCAGAACTGCTACCAGGGGGTCTATACACAACACCTATTACAGTTTTAAATCCTTTCCACCCATAAGGTCTCCACTGGATGCTTTCCCCTCATTATATCCTCCCTCACTAATGAGGTGATATTATTTCTAATCAGTAAGGCTACTCCACCCCCTCTGCCATTTTCCCTGTCCCTTCTGTAAACTTTATAACCAGGTATATTTAGTTCCCAGTCCCGACCATCCTGCAACCACGTCTCCGCAATGGCTCCCACATCATAATCTTCCATTTGAATTTGCGCCTGCAGCTCATCTAGTTTATTCCTTACATTCTGTGCATTTGTATATATTTGTAAAAATAAAGACTCTATGAGAAAGATGCACCATCCATGACCAACTAAGGAAGTTAAGGATGGTATCAAATTGAAAACAAGGCAAACAATACTGCAAAGATTAGTGGTGGGCCAGAAGACTGGGAAAATTTCAGAAACCATAATGGATATCGAAAAAAAAAATAAAGAGGGAGAAATAAGAGTATGAGAGTAAACTAGCAAGAAATATAAAAACAGACAGTAAAAGCTTCTTAAAGTATATGAAAAGGAAAAGAATTGCTAAAGTAAGTGTTGGTCCCTTCGCGGATGAGACTGGGGAATTAATAATGGGAAACAAGGAAATGGCAGAGACTTTGAACAAAATTTTGCATCTGTCTTCACAGTGGAACACACAAAATGGATCCCAAAAATAGTAAAGAATCAAGAGGCAAAAGGGAGGAAGGAACTTAAAGCAATCACTCTCATAGTAGCGCAATGGTTAGCACGCCGCCTCACAGCTCCAGCAACCCGGGTTCAGTTCTGGGTACTGCCTGTGTAGAGTTTGCAAGTTCTCCCTGTGACCGTGTGGGTTTCCACCAGGTGCTCAGGTTTTCTCCCACAGCCAAAGACTTGCAGGTGGATAGGTAAATTGTCCCTAGTGTAGGGATGTGGTAGGGAATGTAGGATTAGTATAAATGGGTGGTTGTTAGTTGGCACAGACTCAGTGGGCCGAAGGACCTGTTTCAGTGCTGTATATAAATAAATTGAGGAAAAAGTACTAGAAAAACTCATGGAACTAAAGACTAAAAAGTCCCCTGGACCTGATGGCCTACATCCTAGGGTCTTAAAAGAAGTGGCTGCAGAGATTGTGCTTGCATTGGTTGTAATCTTCCAAAATTTCCTAGATTCTGGAAAGCAGATTGGAAAACCACAAATGTAACACTTTTATTCAGGAAAGCAGGAAACTATAGGCCAGTTAGCCTAACATCCGTCATTGGGAAAATGCTGGAATCCATTATTAAGGAAGTAGTAGCAGGATATTTGGAAAATCATAATAAATCAGGCAGAGTCAACCTGGTTTTATGAAAGAGACATCATGTTTGACAAATTTATTGGAGTTCTTTGAGGATGTAACAAGCAGGGTGGATAAAGGGGAACCTGTAGATGTAGTGTATTTGGATTTCCGAAAAGCATTCAATAAGTAGCCACATAAAAGGTTACGACACAAGATAAGAGCTCATGGTTTTGCAGATAATATATTAGCATGAATAGAGGACTGGTTAACTAAATGGAAACGGAGAGTAGAGTTAAATGGAGCATTTTTCAGGTTGGCAAACTGTAACTAGTGAAGTGCCACAGCGATCAGTGTTGGGGTCTCACCTATTTACAATCTATATTAATGACATGGATGAAGGGACCAAGTATATTGTAGACAAATTTGCTGATGATATAAAGATTGGTAGGAAAGCAAGTTGTGAGGACACAAAGAGTTTGCAAAGGGATATAGATAGGTCAAGTGAGCGGGAAAAAATTTGGTAGATGGAATATAATGTGGGAAAATGTGAGGGTGTCCACTGTGGTGGGAAGAATAGAAAAGCAGAATATTATTTAAATGGAGAGAGACTGCAGAACGTTGCAGTACAGAGGAATCTGGGTGTCCTTGCACATGAATTCCAAAAGGTTAGCATGCAGGTAATGTTGGCCTTTATTACAAGGAAGGGTGAAGTATAAAAGTAGGGAAGTCTTGCAACAACTGTACCGGGCATTGGTAAGATCACACCTAGGGCTGAATTTTATGGACCGCCCCGAGATGGGTACAGAGGTGGAGGGGCCCATAGAATTGTGACGGGATGCGGAGGGGCTGAGGGCCCATCGCTTACCCATCACAATGCAATTTTGTCAGGGGATGGAAAAGGCCAACAATGGCCTTCCCACCCAGAGACCAATTGACCAGCACATTCCTGTGAGGAAGAAGGATAAGTTTGGCAAGTTTCGGGAACCTTGGAAAACGCGGGATATTGTGAGTCTAGTTAGAAAGAAAAAGGAAGCATTTGTAAGGGCTGGAAGGCTAGGAACAGACGAATCCCTTGAGGAATATAAAGACAGTAGGAAGAAACTTAAACAAGGAGTCAGGAGGGCTAAAAGGGGTCATGAAAAGTCATTGGCAAACAGGATTAAGGAAAATCCCAAGGCTTTTTATACGTATATAAAGAGCAAGAGGGTAACTAGGGAAAGGGTTGGCTCACTCAAGGACAGAGAAGGGAATCTATGTGTGGAGCCAGAGGAAATGGGCGAGGTACTAAATGAGTACTTTGCATCAGTATTCACCAAAGAGAAGGACTTGGTGGATGATGAGCCTAGGGAAGGGAGTGCAGATAGTCTCAGTCATCTCATTATCAAAAAGGAGGAGGTGTTGGGTGTCTTGCAAAGCATTAAGGTAGATAAGTCCCCAGGGCCTGATGGGATCTACCCCAGAATACTGAGGGAGGCAAGGGAAGAAATTGCTGGGGCCTTGACAGAAATCTTTGCATCCTCATTGGCTACAGGTGAGGTCCCAGAGGACTGGAGAATAGCCAATGTTGTTCCTTTGTTTAAGAAGGGTGGCAAGGATAATCCAGGAAATTATAGGCCGGTGAGCCTTACGTCAGTGGTAGGGAAATTATTAGAGAGGATTCTTCGGGACAGGATTTACTCCCATTTGGAAACAAATGAACTTATCAGCGAGAGGCAGCATGGTTTTGTGAAGGGGAGGTCGTGTCTCACTAATTTGATTGAGTTTTTTGAGGAAGTGACAAAGATGATTGATGAAGGAAGGGCAGTGGATGTTATTTATATGGACTTCAGTAAAGCCTTTGACAAGGTCCCTCATGGCAGACTGATACAAAAGTAGAAGTCACACGGGATCAGAGGGGAGCTGGCAAGATGGATACAGAACTGGCTCGGTCATAGAAGACAGAGGGTAACAGTGGAAGGGTGCTTTTCTGAATGGAGGGATGTGACTAGTGGTGTTCCACAGGGATCAGTGCTGTTTGTAGTATTTATAAATGATTTGGTGGAAAATGTAGCTGGTCTGATTAGTAAGTTTGTGGATGACACAAAGGTTGGTGGAGTTGCGGATAGTGATGAGGATTGTCAAAGGATACAGCAGGATATAGATCGGTTGGAGACTTGGACGGAGAAATGGCAGATGGAGTTTAATCAGGACAAATGTGAGGTAATGCATTTTGGAAGGTCTAATGCAGGTGGGAAGTATACAGTAAATGGCAGACCCTTAGGAGTATTGACAGGCAGAGAGATCTGGGCGTACAGGTCCACAGGTCACTGAAAGTGGCAACGCAGGTGGATAAGGAAGTCAAGAAGGCATACGGCATGCTTGCCTTCATCGGTCGGGGCATAGAGTATAAAAATTGGCAAGTCATGCTGCAGCTGTACAGAACTTTAGTTAGGCCACACTTAGAATATTGCGTGCAATTCTGGTCGCCACATTACCAGAAGGACGTGGAGGTTTTGGAGAGGGTACAGAAGAGGTTTACCAGGATGTTGCCTGGTCTGGAGGGCATTAGCTATGAGGAGAGGTTGGATAAACTCGGACTGTTTTCACTGGAACGACGGAGGTGGAGGGGCGACATGATAGAGGTTTACAAAGTTTTGAGCGGCATGGACAGAGTGGATAGTCAGATGCTTATTCCCAGGGTGGAAGAGTCAGTTACTCGGGGGCATAGGTTTAAAGGTGAGAGGGGCAAAGTTCAGAGGGGATGTGCGAGGCAAGTTCTTTACACAGAGGGTGATGAGTGCCTGGAACTTGCTGCCGGGGGAGGTGGTGGAAGTAGGTACGATAGCGACGTTTAAGAGGCATCTTGACAAATACATGAATAGGATGGGAATAGAGGGATACGGTGCCCAGAAGTGCAGAAGGTTTTAGTTTAGGCAGGCATCAAGATCGGCGCAGGCTTGGAGGGCTGAATAGCCTGTTCCTGTGCTGTACTGTTCTTTGTTCTTTGAGATCCTTAAGAGGCCTATTAACAGCCACTTAAGGGCCTCTTCAGCCCACCACTGGCATTAAACCAGTGCCAGGGGCTGCTTCCGTCACACGGTGAGATCATCCAGTAAAACATGGTGACCTCCTGGCGGGCTTGGGGGTGGACCTCCTCTGCGGGCAATCTGTGGCCTATGGAAGGCACCCGCCAGCAAACAAAACACCTCCCTGTACCCCCCTTCCCCTGTACTCAACATCGACCCCCCCTCCCCCCACCATCGTCAGGGCCTTCTGGACTGACCCGGCACCCATACCTCACTTACCTGAGGTCTGGGACTCCACCTCTGGGCCTGGGTCCAAGGCCTCTGCAGCACAGGCAGTGGCCACCACTCACAGTAGCGCTACTAATACTGCAGATCTGCCAGCATTTAAAGGGATGGGGATCCCGATGCCAGGCTGTTAATTGCCTGGGTGCCTTAAAATAGAGCCAGGGAGGGGGGTGGGCTGCGTATGGCCGAGGCAGGATTCCCACCACCTTTTCAGCCTGGCACTGGGATCCCCGCTGGCTCCACTAAATTCAGCCCGATATATGTGTCGTAGTTGAACTTAGGCGACACAAAATGACTGTTGATTAAAATAATAATTAGGGCTGCTTTTGATCCCCCTTCCACCTCAATTGTAATATGAACCTTGGTGTCGTATTTTCCCGTGAACTGTGTTAGTGCCTCAAAAACTTTAAAATTGGCAACTTCAAGCCAATTGTGCTTTTCGAGAGGTGGCCGGCACTCTCACTGAAAAGTATTTAAACGAACATCCTGTGAAGTCATTGACAGTTTCTTCAGACTCAGTACTGCCATGCTGCTTTCTCAACATGTTCACAAATCCTGGGCAATACAGGGCAGGAAATGACAGTGCCAGTAATATTTAAAGGGTCAGTTAAAGGGTCAATTTAAATCACTGTAATGTTTGACTTGCAGCTTGCTTGTATTTCTCTGCCATCTTTTGCCTTCAGAATCACTCGTTTTTTTCTTTTAGTTTCAAGACAACCTTCAGGAAGCTTAATGTGGTATTTGCAATATTCTCTGAAAATGGAAATCCTTTTAGCCATTCGATTCTGGCTGGAGGAAGAGCAGCAGGGACTACACGTGGAAGAGGCAGATTGATCTGGTGCTACAGGGAGACCAAATTGGAGGAGGCACACTTGCATGAATCTTCACCATCTCATCAGACTGTATGGGACCAGGACAACACACCTACCAGAAGTCCCTAAGGAAGCTGCCTTTTTCTATGGAGGCTATTGTTATGATCAGGTGAGGAGGGGTCACAATGCTCCCCTCTTGTCCTTCTTGTTTGACCGCAACAGTGATTATTCCTTTTAAAACAGTGGATTACCACTTCTGTGAGTATTTAACCTTTTACTTTGTTGTGATCATAAAAGAACCAATCGGACAGTTTTCTTGAGTTTAAACAAGAAAGGGGTGAGTTTATTGTACTTAACCAAAAACCAGATCGAAATAAAATAATAAACTAAGCTACACTTTCACACACGAGAATCACACACACAAATAGGTTACAGAGTGGTGAGGGGTTGTTTTGATTTGGATTAGAGTCCAGAACAAGTAAAAATAATATACAGTCTGTGGGGTCCTGAGTTGTCTTCCAGCTGAAGTTGTGATTCCGAAGTGTCTGGCTGGTCGAATTATTTTGCAGTTGGCCCGGCTGGTTCAGGTTTTTCTTGGAGACAGTGATTTAGGTTGCTTTCTTCCCCAGGGTCTCTGTCTGTAGCAATGGTAGACTTGGATGTTCTGCAGTCGTACATAGGTTTCAAACTTGAGATACTATATGGAGAGAGAGAGAGAGAGAGAGAGAGAGAGATAGATAGTCCCACTGGGTGTCTTGTCTGGTTAGCACTCGAAGCTTGTCTGCTTCAAAGTCTCAGGAGCTTTTCCTTTTGCAAAAGCTAGTTTTTCACAGATGGGGAGGTGGTCACATGATTTTCCAGTGTCCTTGTTTGCAATTTAATTAGATTCAAGTCCAGGAATTCTCAATCTCTCTTTGTTTTGCCATTAGAATTGAAGCTGTTAGCTGATTCCAAATTCACGAGGCATTGCCCTGGATGGAACCTCATTAGATATACATTTCCAATTCAATGTCCTGGAATGTGAGGTATTTCAATGCAAATTGTGGTGGCCATCTTTTCTGCCAGCTTTTTAAAAGTTAAATGTAGGATCCCAGCTTTCTTTTTTAAAAGTTTAATGCAGATTTCCAACTGATGAATTAAAAATCCTCATTTGGCATAGCATGATTTCTTAACACTATCATAGGGTTGTGTCATTGCCTGCAACAAGAATGGCAGCCAACTGCCACAGCAAACTAATATTGCCCAGATGCAGTCAAGGCCACTACAGCCTTGAACATATTTGCCTTTGGGTCCTTTCAGGCTGCAACAGGGGCTATCAGCAACATTAGTCAAACTGAATCCATCCAAGCCCAAACAAAATAATAAAAAAATTTGTGTCAGTATTGAGGACAGTAGCAGGGTGTATGAAAGCAGTGAAGATTCAATGAAGTGTCCAATTGTGATTGGAGGAGCAGTTTGTACAGCGAAAAGGAGGAGGGAGTTGTAGTTCTGGGGTCAGGGAGTGTGTTGCTGCAGGACTGTATGATGATGCTGGCACTGTTCTGCTTAGCATGTCTCATGATGCCTGCTAAAATATTTGGTCTAGTACCTATCTATCATCTGCAGGAAACAGAACCCCCTTCCTGGTTCAGTAAGCATCTCCATGGAACTATTCAAAAATGGAGGTTTGAGGGGTGGGAAGTGTACTGCTCAATAATGTGCCTGCTGCTCCAGCAATGCAATTTCTTCACACCATCACTAAAAATACCACTTCTCCTTTTAGATTGTATAGGCTGGTTTCAATAGGCCACAGGCCCATTGGATTTCCCACCTTTCCAAATGGCGAACTGCCCATCAGCAGCACTATAACTGTTGGCCACTCCTCACTTGAATACAAATGAAGCCTGATCACAAAAATCACTCAGGCCTCTTGCCAGCATCATCGAATTGTCATAGCAAATGTCCCACTCTATGCCTGCCCAATGTTTGCACACATGGAAATCAACCCCAATGCAATAACAGATCATAACAAATGCTCCACGCATGACAATGTAGTACTGGAGATGTGACCTTCAGAAGTTGCCAAGCTTTTCACAGCCCTATCAGCAAAGTTCCCAATTTTCAATGCTAAATAAATCTTCACTATTGCAGGTGTGAGACCAGTGGACAATAGCCAACTGTTGTTTTCAAAAATGTTGCATTGTATAGTGGAATTTTGTAATTCACCTAAAATTCTGATTTGTTTGTTGCAGCACAGCTATTTTGAACATACCTTCTGCAAATAATTCTTGTGATTTTGTTCATTTGCAATGCTTCATCTAATAATGGAAAAATAAATGTTTCACAGAGAGAGATAGTGTGTCATCTGCCTAAGAAGTTACTGTGATGAAATATAATATGTTAAGTCACCGTGTTATTTAGTAATTAAATAACATTCTTTATTCTAATATAATTTCATGGTTCTAAGTATTGGAAGTGAAAATAAATAATTCATATGCTCAAAATTCGAGTGCATTGTCGGGTCCAAATGTAAAAGCAGTGGAAGTTGTGGCAGGAAGAGATTACTACCAGCCAACCAAAGAAAATAAAAACATTTATAGAAGAAGGCAACTTAATTTAATACACCTAATTAGGCATTATATATTGACTCCACGCTTGACTGAATAAAGCTGCAGTCAAGGGCTCTTTCACATTGATACTGACATTTACAGTTATCAACAACTATGATAAATTATGCGACTTCAGCAGGATAATATTTCATTTTGGCAGTTCCTTCCCCTTCCTTTATGGTCTCCACCAGCAGCAGTGTACAATTCATTACTGGTGAGCATCAAATGGGAACTGATAGGTTTGGTAGTCTTTCATAATGTCCAAATATCCTTCATTAGAGTGTAAATTGTGGTAGATTAGAGAGTGACTGCAATTACTGTTTCCATTCATGTAAGTTAATGCTGAAATATTTTCCTGCATAGTACTTTAGAAGAACTTCCTTCATAGTTACTCTTCATAGAGACATATAAAGTTTCAAACCAACAATGAAAAGTAAAAAGTTTATTACCTAATAGAAGCAACGCAAGAAGTTTGATCTGGTAACTTCAACTTTGAGGTTCATATCCAAAGATTAATAGTGTTGTTACTCAAGCAGAAAACAGGGTGTGGACATGATTGATAATTTTGAAGAGACATGCAAAATTGTTTGCTGCAATTAGCACTTCTCCCCTGGTTATGGCAAAGTCTGTACACACCACTGATTTACTTTTTCACACAGTCAGACTGCCTACGCAACAGCATTGTGCCAGAACTCCTCGGGTGTGACATGTAGCATCCCTGCACCATCACCTTTGGGGACATGACCGAGTTAATTATATGAAAGATCCAACCCCTCCTTGTTGATTATCAGCACCTACATTTCTCCCCCTCCACTGCTCCCATCATTTTCCAGTTCACTGAGCACAATTTTCAACTTTGGACTTCTGCATCAAATAGCATTTCTACTATTGATGGTATCAGCCGTAATTCAGTTGGTCACACTCTCATTTCTGGGTCACAAGGCTCAGGGTTCAAGTCCCACTCCAGGGCTTGAGCACAAAAATCAAGCTTGGCACTCCTGTGCAGTACTGAAGGAGTGTTGCTCAGTTGAGGTGCCGCCTTTTGGATGAGACATTAAACCGAGGCCCCACCTGCCTGCCCAGTGTATGTAAAAGATCCCATGGCACTATTTTGAAGAAGAGCAGGGGAATTATTCCCAGTGTCCTGGCCAATATTTATCCCTCAATCAAAATCAGAAAACCAGATTATCTGTTCATTATCACATTACTGTTTGTGAGAGCTTGCTGTGCGCAAATTGCCTGCCACATTTCCTACATTGCAACAATGGCTACACTGTAACGTGCATTGAGATCTCCGGGGATCATGAAAAGTGCTATCTCTATGTAAGTCTTTCTTTCATTCTCCCAACTGTACAAGAGTTTGCGAATTCCACCTCCAAAGAATAACAATTGTGCAATCATGTCCCCTCAGCAAAAAACATTTTTCCAATGGTAGCTTCACTCCTTACCAGTTCCACAATCACCCACATCCACCTAGCAACATTTCTATGATTCCAATACTTCCAACCCATCAGCATTCCCACCATTCATCCTGACCTCATGCCCCCTCCATAGAGAGTAAAAGGTGGAGAGATGGAGCAATGGGAAAGGAGGGAGGACTGCAAGGGAGGAGGAAGAGGATGGAGAGAAAGGAGGAGGCTGGATATTGAGGTGAGAAGGAGGCATGCTTGCATGAATCTTCACCCTTGCAGCAGAGTGTAGACCCAGGACAACATACTTGCAGTTCTCTGAGAAAAGTACATAAGGCGGCTTCCCTTTTCCACAATGTTATGTCTCTCCTGCAGCAAGAACTGTAAGCAACTCTCACAGTGAGCATATTATTGCCTAGATGTACCCCCTTCCCTCTCTGCTTCCAATCTTCCCTCTCCCCCTAACCTCCCCCTTTCTTCCTCATCCTTTGCCTCTCCCCTCCCCCTTTGTCCCTCACATTCTCCTTCCCTACACCCCCATCCCCTTCCTCTCCCATTCTTCTGCTTCAGTGAGTTCTATGAGAGGCAGACGATCCATTCCACCAGTTTACAGCCCACCTGTACTTGCTCAGATAATTTTCTTTAACAAGTGAAAAACAAAATGATTTGAGTTATGAAAGCTCTAATTACCACCTATACTTTGTTGATTGCCTACTTTTTTAAACAAAATTCTGTTGATCCCAAGCTTGAAAAATTCAATTAATCCAGCATCCACAGCCTTTTGGAGGAGCAAGTTCCAAAATTCCATTATTCTTTGTGTGAAAAAGTGCTTCCTGATTTCATGCCTAAATGGCCTAACTCTAGAACAAAGAACAAAGGACAAAAAACGGTACAGCACAGGAACAGGCCATTCGGCCTGCCAAGCCTGCGCCGATCTTGATGCCTGCCTAAACTAAAACCTTCTGCACTTCCAGGATCCGTATCCCTCTATTCCCATCCTATTCATGTATTTGTCAAGATGCCTCTTAAAAGTCTCTATGGTACCTGCTTCCACCACCTCCCCCGACAGCAAGTTCCAGGCTCTGTGTAAAGAACTTGCCTCGCACATCCCCTCTAAACTGCCCCTCTCACCTTAAACCTATGTCCCCTAGTAACTGACTCTTCCACCCTGGGAAACAGCTTCTGACTATCCACTCTGTCCATGCCACTCATAAGTTTGTAAACCTCTATCATGTCACCCCTCCACCTCCGTCGTTCCAGTGAAAACAATCCAACCTCTCCTCATAGCTCATGCCCTCCAGACCAGGCAACATCCTGGTAAACCTCTTCTGTACCCTCTCCAAAGCCTCCACATCCTTCTGGTAGTGTGGCGACCGGAATTGCACGCAATATTCTAAGTGTGGCCTAACTAAAGCTCTGTACAGCTGCAGCATGACTTGCCAATTTTTATACTCTATGCCCCGACCGATGAAGGCAAGCATGCCCTAGGCCTTCTTGACTACCTTATCCACTTGCTTTGCCACTTTCAGTGACCTGTGGACCTGTACGCCCAGATCTCTCTGCCTGTCAATACTCCTAAGGGTTCTGCCATTTACTGTCTTCTTCCCACCTGCATTAGACCTTCCAAAATGCATTACCTCACATTTGTCCGGATTAAATTCCATCTGCCATTTCTCCGCCCAAGTCTCCAACCAATCTATATCCTGCTGTATCCTCTGACAATCCTCATCACTGTCTGCAACCCCACCAACCTTTGTGTCATTCGCAAACTTACTAATCAGACCAGCTACATTTTCCTCCAAATCATTTATATATACTACAAACAGCAAAGGTCCCAGCACTGATCCCTGCGGAACACCACTAGTCACATCCCTCCATTCAGAAAAGCACCCTTCCACTGCTACCCTCTGTCTTCTATGACCGAGCCAGTTCTGTATCCATCTTGCCAGCTCCCCTCTGATCCCATGTGACTTCACCTTTTGTATCAGTCTGCCATGAGGGACCTTGTCAAAGGCTTTACTGAAGTCCATATAGATAACATCCACTGCCCTTCCTTCATCAATCATCTTCGTCACTTCCTCAAAAAACTCAATCAAATTATTCAGACACGACCTCCCCTTCACAAAACCATGCTGCCTCTCGCTAATCAGTCCATTTGTTTCCAAATGGGAGTAAATCCTGTCCCGAAGAATCCTCTCTAATAATTTCCCTACCACTGACGTAAGGCTCACCGGCCTATAATTTCCTGGATTATCCTTGCCACCCTTCTTAAACAAAGGAACAACATTGGCTATTCTCCAGTCCTCTGGGACCTCACCTGTAGCCAATGAGGATGCAAAGATTTCTGTCAAGGCCCCAGCAATTTCTTCCCTTGCCTCCCTCAGTATTCTGGGGTAGATCCCATCAGGCCCTGGGGACTTATCTACCTTAATGCTTTGCAAGACACCCAACACCTCCTCCTTTTTGATAATGAGATGACTGAGACTATCTACACTCCCTTCCCTAGGCTCATCATCCACCAAGTCCTTCTCTTTGGTGATTACTGATGCAAAGTACTCATTTAGTACCTCGCCCATTTCCTCTGGCTCAACACATAGATTCCCTTCTCTGTCCTTGAGTGGGCCAACCCTTTCCCTGGTTACCCTCTTGCTCTTTATATACATATAAAAAGCCTTGGTATTTTCCTTAATCCTGTTTGCCAATGACTTTTCATAACCCCTTTTAGCCATCCTGACTCCTTGTTTAAGTTCCTTCCTACTGTCTTTATATTCCTCAAGGGATTCGTCTGTTCCTAGCCTTCCAGCCCTTACGAATGCTTCCTTTTTCTTTTTGACGAGGCTCACAATATCCCGCATTATCCAAGGTTCCTGAAACTTGCCAAACTTATCCTTCTTCCTCACAGGAACATGCTGGTCCTGGATTCTAATCAACTGACGTTTGAAAGACTCCCACATGTCAGATGTTGATTTACCCTCAAACAGCCGCCCCCAATCTAAATTCTTCAGTTCCTGCCTAATATTGTTATGATTAGCCTTCCCCCAATTAAGCACCTTCACCTGAGGACTACTCTTATCCTTATCCACAAGTACCTTAAAACTTGTTTTAAGATTTCGTACATTTCTTCTGGATTCCCCAACAGAAGAAATAGTAAGGTTGGCAGAATCTGGGATCAATTTATGCTGGCTTTTTTAGCCAAAAAATTTCCTCGTGCTTTTTGGGTTTTAGAGTCATAGAGTTATCGAGTTATACAGCACAGAAACAGGTCCTTTGGCCCATTGTGTCTGTGCCGGCCATCAAGCACCAAACTATTCTAATCCCATTTTCCAGCACTTATAGAGTCATAGAGTTATACAGCGCAGAAACAATCTTGCAATCTGTCCACCAAGCCATGAGTAAGCTCATTTAAATACACGATAATGAGGCACAGTGTGCTTGCATGTTTTCTGATATTTCACTCTCAAAGCACTTGGGGTAACTTGCAAGATTGAACATTTGCCAGGATCAGCTGAAACAGGCAGGTGTGTGGGGTTTATAAGCCTGAGGCGTGTGGAGAGTTTCACTAGTGGTTTCTGCACCTGGGAATGACTTTTGACAGCACATTTTTGCCATTATGCCGACTTGCTTTTCATTGCTTCTGACAGTGTGAAATGAGCAGAAAATTTGCATTTCCCATTTCTCAGCTAGAATAAGACTTCTCAGATATGACGTTCCCAGTGGGCATATGCTTGTATAGTGGAGGTGAGTAGCAAAACAGGAGGAAGTACCCTGCTAGATATTGAGCCCCACGAAGTATACAGGCAACAAGGGTCATATGAAAGGCTGACTATGGAGATTTATATAAGATATGACTGCATTTCAGCCAAGAGGTAATAAGACAATTCTGCCACTTACTGAGCTGAATTTTATTGAGCTCCCGACATCGGGCTCCGTGGCGGGGCAGGGGCGCCGGAAGATGGCAGCGACAGCGGCCCACCACGGAGCCTAATGCCAACATTGCCAGGCCCAATCTTCCCGACAGTGGCGAGGCTCCGTGATGGGCCCCCTGCCCCTCGGCGACAGGACCTAACTTTAAATATCTAAATAAAGGAAATGAATACATTTCAATACCATTCACCGTGATCTTACCAGCTGTCCGGGATCTTCCATGTGATGGATGACACTTGCACGCCTTCACTTTCCCGTCCAGGGATAGTTTTTATTTTTTTTAATTTTTATTTAGAGATACAGCACTGAAACAGGCCCTTCGGCCCACCGAGGCTGTGCCAACCATCAACCACCCATTTATACTGATCCTACACTAATTCCATATTCCTACCACATCCCCACCTGTCCCTATATTTCCCTACCACCTACCTATACTAGGGGCAATTGCTAATGGCCAATTTACCTATCAACCTGCAAGTCTTTGGCATGTGGGAGGAAACCGGAGCACCCGGAGGAAACCCATGCAGACACAGGGAGAACTTGCAAACTCCACACAGGCAGTACCCAGAATTGAACCCAGGTCGCTGGAGCTGTGAGGCTGCAGTGCTAACCACTGCGCCATTGTGCCGCCCTAGGTTGGCGCCTCCAAAGTGGGGAAGGGGAGAACTTAGGATTTTTAGTGGAGTGAGGGGGTGGGACGGGGTCAACTCTGCATTTCTATTGTGGGGGAGGAGAATGGGTGACCTCTGCACTTTGTGCAGTTGGAGGGGGGAGTAGTCAAATCTTCAATGTATGTGTTTTGGCAGTGTGGGGGGAACGAACCAGCCATTTATTTTCATTGTATTGGGGGGGTACGGGTCAGAAATTTATTTGCAGTCTGAAGTGGGGGGTGGGGGTGGTGCGGGTGGGCACAGGCTTCAAGTGTGCAGGTCTGGCAGCCCTTTAAAAATGGTACCAGTGCCTGCATAGTGGCCGTTCAATGCATTGCAGAGCCCAGCCCTGCCACATGATTGTGGGGGGAGGGGGGGGTGGGTGGTGGTGAACCATCCTGCGTATTTAAATGAGCCCGTGGGTGTGGGCCGCTATTTTCTTCGTCCGCCACCGCACTTGGTGGCGGGGAAATAAAATTCAGACCACTATCTGCACATCAGTACCCATATTTATCTGCCTACACAGCTCTCTCTGTGACCATGGAGGTAATGACTGCACTCAATCTTTATGACACTGGCTCAACTCATGTATCCCCACGGGATCTCTGTAATACTCCCCAGACTGCAGTGTGGGCATTCACTCAGAAAGCAACTGACATACTTTACATGGTAGCTGTGGAATTCATCACCACAAGACAGCAGTGAGATAGCATCATCCAGTATTACTGGGTCGCTGCATTTCCTAACATCCAGGATGCAATCAATGGTGCTCATGTTGCTTTTTAAGTATTCAATAGAAAACCACCTTCACAAGAAGGGTTTCCATTCCCTAAAATGTATAGATTTGGTGTGCCAATGTACAGAGATTCCTACATCTCAGTATCAGATATGCTGGAAGTTGTCATGATGTATTCACCCTTCAAAATCTCGCTCCCCCAGACATATTCAGGGAAGAAAATTATGTCAATGGATGGCTGTAGGTGACATGGAGGCTGCCCCTTGCTCCAACTGATGATGCCCCCATAAACAGTGGCCCAAACAGCAACATAGAAGTGCCATAACAAGGCACATGTAACTTTCTCAACGGTTTTATATGAGCTGGTTTTCTAGTAGACATTCTTGAAAAGTGGCACAAAAAGATTCAAGAGACATGCATGAGACATTCAAATGAATGAGCAAAACATAATTCCTTACTTATCTTCTGCTTCCTCAGACTGCGACTACAGTCTTCAAGCAGCACTTCCTTTGAAAGACTGCACTCTAATTTCCATGAACCTCAGGAGATCACATCCATTTTGCATGGTGTCATGCAGGCCTCCATCTGCCAAGAATGAGGCACATTAATTCCGCCACATGGACATTAAACTTCAAATTGTTGCTGGGACGAAGAGAAGGCATGTTACAAGGAATTGCCAGGCCCCTGGCTGGAAAGACATTTTTACATATTCGCAGACAGTGTTGGAACAAAGGATTTATCCCCTGCTCCAAATACACAGAACAGACCTGGTCAAACCAGTTGGTCACCTGACCACCCTGCTGGCCAACTTGGGGAGTTTTAAATTGTAGAGACAGTGTTTGAACCGGGAGAAAGCTCTTGGCTCCTGGATTGAAAAGAGCCTCTTCTGGCTGCTCCCGTCTCTTTCTCAAGGAACTGAAACCCACTGAAGACACGTGAGCCCCAAGAGAGTAATGTCTCCTCCAGTGAACAATGTTTAAGAAGAATACTGGGCCCCAATGAGAAGCAAGATCCACCTACAAACAAGGACTCGACAGAGAGCTCGAAGACCAGTAACAAAAAACTCTTCAGATATTGCCTCAAACCTTTCCACTTTATTTTTCTTCTGCTCTTCGCTGTCTCTATTTGCATGTGCGTATCGTATGGGGTGCAGCGTGTATCCGTAGGTGTTAACCGAATTAGAGTTTTTAGTTTTAAACCTAAGAAAGCCTGTTTATGCTCATTTCTTTGCCTTATAATTGGAAAGCGGTGAACAAGGATTCACCAAGGGGGAGCTCAAAACACAGTGGGCTGAGTTTTACCGGCCCCTCAACACCGTGGGCCACGGCACGGGGGCCAGTAAAATGCAATGGGGAGAGGCCTGCCATGACCCGCGATGTCGAGAAGGGCCCGCCGCATATTACCAACGACGGCGGGACCTCGGTGCAGCCCCCCCCCCCCCCCCGTTACATGGCGGCGGCACCACAATTAGCATATAGTAAAGGGTACTTCCCTCTGCTGATTATGCAGCCCGCCACCTCTCCACTTCTGGATTTTTCGCTGAACAGGCGGCCGTTATGTGCTACCCTGTTCACGATTTGAAAAGCCGGCAGGTCCTCAGAGGCAGAAGTTGTTCCCAGCAAAGGTATGTTCTGTTATTCAGGGGTCTCACTCTGCATTACGGAAGGGAGGAGGGAAGGGGCATTTTCAGGGGTCTAACTCTGCATTCTGGAAGGGGGGGATATGCAGGGGTCTAACTGCATTCTGGAAGGGAGGAGGGAGGGCGGGATACACAGGGGTCTAACTCTGCATTCTTAAAGGGAGGAGGGAGGGGGGATATTCATGGGTCTAACTCTGGATTCTGAAAGGGAGGGGGCCTGGGATTACTGGAGGGAAAGCTGTACTGGCATGAAGCAAGGTACCATTTACCATCCCTCCATAACAATGTACACTCTGAGTTTGTGAGAGAGCAATGGCACACTAGGCACCCTGTGTGTGGGCAGGGTGCCAGAAAGAGCAACAGCATTAAGGTTGTATGGATGGTGGCGGCAATCGATTCAGCTGGTAGGATCTTGATGTGGTCACGCTGTGCCACCTTTAGTGTTGGCTAAGATGGCCAATGCCATGGCATGCCACATAGTTGATCCAGGAAAGCAGCTGATGTACCCGTCAACACCAATCCATGCCCTGTTGGGAACCTTCGAATACATGCATGGTTCAACTTTATTTATCACATGGAAATAGGTATGGCTCATCCTATTGTGTGATCCTCTGCACGTGAGGATCCGTATGCGCCAGAGGCAATGCCAACAGGCAGATGCGATCCACGTAGAGGGCCCCCATCGTGAGCAGCAGCCCCCAAAGGGAGCTCGCCATTAGATTTGCCATGTAGCTACAGGCCCCACATGACATGCCATCGGATGTCAGAGCACCAGTGTCAGAGAAGATTGCGCATATAGAGAGGGTGGTGACACATCTCTGTGCCCTGCTCGAGGATGACCTGCAGCCCATGGATTCCGGTGAACATCCCATGCCTTTGTTCCTCATAGTGGCAGCGGTTCTCAAGCCTGACACCTCTGCACCTTTTTAGGGGCCCACCAGAAACCTTTGTGGGGTCACACAGTCAGCAGTGCATCAGGGAGATCACTGATGCCCTGCACCAGAGGACCAGTGAGCATGTCCGCTTCAGGACGGACTCTCACAGCCAGGCCCAGAGGGCCATTGGTTCTGGCACCATTGCCGGAGAACCATAGGTTGTAATGTTCAGAGACTGCACTCATGTGGCCATCAGGCCCCCCTCCAGGCTACCATCTGCAGTCGTCACCATTAAAGGAGCCCTCTCAATCTAGGTGAAGCTGGTATGTGAACACCGCAGACGCTTGCAATGAATGTGTGACCGCTTCTCAGGCAGCTGCCATGACACCAGGGTCTTGCGCCAGTCTCGGCTGCCACCGCTGTTCACTGAACTGGCTCAGATGGAGGGGTGGCTTCATGGAGATAAGGGCTATCCTTTGCAGACATGGCTCCCGATACCAGTGAGAGAATCCACCACTGCTGCAGAGGAGAGATACACCACCAGCCACTGAGCTACATGAGCCACCATTGAGCAGGAAATTGGCATGCTGAAAGAGCGCCTCCAAAGCCTGTATGGATAGGGTGATGCCCTGTACTACAGGCCGAAAAGGCCAGCTCCTTTCTTTACTGCTCTGCACAACTACGCACCCAATAGGGGCCAGGCTTGACATGATAAGGAGAGACATCAACAGGATTCCTCTTCAGACTATGAGGATGCTGAAGACCTACAACATGAAAGACACATGGGAGGGCAGATGGTACCCAGGCTCTGCATGCAGAGCCAGCAGTGAGGTAGGGATGTACAGAAGTGGCTTATCAGACAAAGGCTGTCTGCTCCATAGGAATCGACATGAGCTCTGCAAGCCACACATCACCCTCGCTCACTTGCTGTGCACCAGTCCACATCTGCAGCATTGCTGTGTAAACCATTAGAGGCAGCAGCTGACTGAGCCAATGTCCATGTCACTGCAATCATGGAGATGCTCATGAGTAATGGTGGCATGACAATGATGTTATTGCATACGTTGGCTTTCCTGAAGTGCCAAAGGTGTAAAGGGATGTGACATTGGTGCTACACGCTGGCACACATAATTCTCACAGAGAAAAGGGCACACATGTTGGTGAAGAACATTTAGTGAAAGACGTATTTACATTGCTGTGACACCTGTGCATTCCCATTTGTGTCAGTGTGTTCTCTGTAAACCTCTGTAATGCCTTTTATGGTCTATTTAAGTCTTACGTCCTGGAATGTGCAAATGTACGATTATTCACCCAGCTGCGGCACGCCTACAAGAAGGAATGTTACACTTGAATGGGAGGAGAGGATCAAAACTTCACAGGACACTGGGACACAGCAGGGTAAGTATGTGGCAGCAAAGTGGAAAGTCTGGGGTCACTCAGCAAGTCAGGCAGCATCTGTGGAAACAGAAGCAGAAGTAACTTTCAGGTCTGTGAACTTGGACAAGTTAACTCTGCTTCTCTCTCCACGGATGCTGCCTGACCTGTTGGATTTCTCCAGCACTTTCTGCTTTGCTGCCAGATTGACAGCAGCCCCACTCTTCAGCAGACAGGTAAGTATTCTTTGACAGCTGTCAGGAAGCAGGGGCTGGGGTGCTTAAAATAGGGCCCCAGCACCTGCTGCACAACTGTCAAAACTCTCACTGTGCCAAATGTCCCACTTCTCCCCATGTAATATGGTGGGGGGGCGTGGTGGGGCCTCTATGGTGGGACTTGTTGGCGGCCGGCAAATGTGGGCGTGCTGCCGAGTACAAAGGGTGCCGCTGCGGAGCGCGGTGCCCCAAGAAAATTCAGCCCAGTGTGTTTAAAATTAAACCCTGTTACAGTAAGACCAGGTGAAGGCTGAGAGGGACCCCTAGACACCTTTCTCACCTGGTCATAACAACATTAATTTTAAACTGTTGTTGGATTGAAGAAATGACTTGTTTAAAGAGATCAGTAGTGGCTGGAAAACATTTGCACACTAAGAGACAGTGCCTGGAGACAATAGAATGGCTCCCTGATCAAATTAACCCAAATGCATTTTGATCAGCAGACATTGAATGTGTATGAAAGCCAGCATTCTGGGGTGTCTGCTAAGATGGAGAATCCACAAATGCAGGAGTTTGTTAACACAGCTTGTCACATGACTAACCTGCTGGCCCAGGTTTTTGGTTTGAACTGCTGATGGTAACAGTTTGGGAGATTGCAACTGAACTTGGAAGAAGAGAGCCTTTCTCTCTCTCTCTCACGCATCTCCGGATTCACCAAAGTCACTTAAACCTCAAGAGAGAAAAGACTCCTACATCGAAACAAGTTTTAAAGCATGCGCTAGGCCCCGACGAAATGACAAGACTTACCAGCAATCAAAGACTCCACATCGAACTCAAAGGACTGTAAATAAATCCCAGCTATTGACTCAAGCTATCCCCCTTTATTCTTTTTACTTTTCTGTCTCTATCTGCGTGTGTGTTTATCACATATACTTGCTAGCGTGGTTGCGTCGCGTATTCGTAGTCATTAACTAAATTAGAGTTTAAGGTTAATAAACTCTTGTTTAAATCTAAGAAACAGTGTTTTTAAAATTAAACACTGTTACGATAAACCAGGCAAAGGCTGAGAGGCAACCCCTAGACCCCTTTCTCACCTGGTTGTAACAATGGGCTTAGGCCAAATATGACTCTAATGGTATGAGCTAACCCAAGAAATTCTCAAGTCAATAACTTTTGACATCATAGGGGAGCACAATCATTTTGCATTATCCAGGATAAATGCAGCTCTCTCTCAGCAGTTGAACATCACAATTGTAGCAGACCCCTGAATATCTATGAGCAATGCCACAGGAGTTCCATTAGTGAGAAATAAAGTAACAAAATTCAATTGCATACTGTGAACATTTTATGTTTCTCAGAAGAATTATAATGGAATTGTTTGCATTCTTGTATGGGGAAAGAAAAGAACACATCTACCATGTTTATATCTAATTCAAAAAGACAAAAACAGTGAGAACAGATCACTTATAACAAAAATAGCAACTGCAAAAATGAGCATTGCAATGAGCTTTCAGTAAAGTATGTTGTTCTCTCATTATCTATGACATGCGTCATTGCTATGACTGCTGTTTGCTGTCAACATGGTTAAAGGCAAGGTCACAGTGCTTAAGATTTTTGCCTGACATTGGAAAAGAATATCATGAAGGTTGTTGACCCGATTTGAGAAGAAACTGAATCTCTTCTCTGATAGTAACTAGTCCACCAATAATATATCGAAATCTTTATGATGACCGAAAGATTTAGTGGAAATTGTTTTATAAATATAGTTGGTAAGACTGCATAATCCGCAATGGCACAGAAATAAAATTAAATGCTGGGCAGAGAAATTTGCATAGTGCTGCTTCAGGTGGCATTATGCAGACTATATTGATTCCCCAGGGGCAGGCAGCATCATGGACTGCTACCTCCATGGCCAACATGGATTTCCTCATTGATATCATTTAGGAGCACCACATGAGTCACACAGGTAGTGCCAGTGGTGCTGCCTGCCCCAGGGAATCTGCGTAATGCCACCTGAAACAGCACTAAGAGATAGAACCTTTACCCCCTAGAGCTTCAGTGGTGACAGACATGAAAGAAAGGATTTGCACAAGATGTCCAAAAGTGCTTCAAATCCAATGAAGTATTTTTGAAATGTAGTCACTCTTTCGATGTAGGAAACACAGCAGCCAATTTTGCACACAGCAAGATCCCACAAACATCAATTTAATAATAACCAAATAATCTGTTTGTAGATGTTAGTTGAGGGATAAGTATCGGCCAGGACACAGGGGAGAACTCCTCCGCCCTTCTTCAAAATAGTTGCATGGAAGGCGGCAGACAGGATCTTGATTTAATGACTCATTGAAAAGATGGCACTTCTGACAGTGGAGCACTCCCTTGGCACTGCACTGGAAGGTCAACTTAGATTTTGTGCTCAAGTGCATGGAGTGAGACTTTAACTCACAATCTTTTGACTCAGAGGCAAGAGTGCTGCCACCAAGGCATAGCTGACATCTCGATATAAAGAAGACACAGGAAAAGCAAATGAGTTTATAAAGTCATAGGCAAAGATTGTGCTTTGCATCAACCGGTGATATCACTTCATTCTGTTTTCACAGAATCAGAATATCTGATTCAAAACCATTCTTCTGTGACGCTGGAGCGTGAGCAACCAGATAAGAGCAGATGGTGACCTTAAAGCTCTGTACATGTATTGTTAGAAGTTCCATTGATTTTTCCCATAGTGAACTATCTGGATGAAGTGATAAAGTGTAGGATGAACAAAAACAAAAACATCTGGAAAAGCACAGCAGCTCAACCAGTATATGAAAGAAAAAACTACGTTAACATTTCGGGGAGGGATCACTCATGGAATGATTACAGCACAGAAGGAGACCATTCAGTCTGTCATGTCCTTGCTAGTTCTCTGCAAGAGCAACTCAGCTAGTCTCACCACCCCACCCTTTTCCCTTAGCCCTGCAAATTCTTTCTCTTCAGGTCTTTATCCAATTCCCTTTTGAAAGCCACAATTGAATCTGCCTTCAACACTCTCTCAGGGAGTGCAGTCCAGATCCTAACTACTTGCTGCATAAAAACTTTCTCCTCATGTCACCATTGGTTCTTTTGCCAATCACTTTAAATCGGTGTCCTCTGGTTCTTGATCCTTCCACCAATGGAAACAGTTTCTTTCTATCCCCTCTGTCTGGCACTGGTAGTGCTAGGCTACAGAATTACATTTATAGGATTGACAAAGACAAATCAAGACATGCCCAAGAAATCAAAGAAGGGAGGGCAGGGGAGAGAAATTCCATAGTAGTAAGAGGGACTGGATTTCCTGAAATGGTTAGAAAAGTGGTCAGAAAAACTTTGAATATTATGGATATATTGATCATTATAATTCACCGAAAGAGGAGGGGTGAATGGTCAACTGGAATCCACAAGGAATGACTTGCAGATGGAAGCATGTGCTGAAAAAAGAAATACGACACCAAAAACATATTTTGGCAAGTGCACAGTTGCAACAAAAAGGGACAGAACAACACTGACAGTAAACAGTACAACAGGGACAAATAAAACCACAATGATGAGAGGAACAGATTTTCTGAAGTGCTGGTGAAGCTGGAAGAGCTGTGGCTGTAAATCAAATAATAGATGAAAGGAGAAGCTAGAAATGCTAGAAATGCACAGCAGATTGATCAGCTTCCAAAAAAAGAAAAATATATGGTTCACATTTTAGGTACAATCCATTATCATTATTTGACTTCTGATAAGGGGTCATAGCCAACATGTTAACTTACTCTCTGAGAAGATTTAATGCCTCTGCTGCAGAGCTTCTCATGCTGGGAGCACGTCAGGATTTAGACGTGAATCCCAGTTCCCACTAATGCCATGCAAATCTGCATGCTGAAAGCACAAAAAAATAAAATTGGCCCCCTTGTGTAACTGCTGCATTTTCAGTTTTTATTTAGATTCCCAACATTTACATTTTTCTTTTATCTTAAGCTGTAGGTGAGTAAATTGTGTTTCAACTCATTATAATTCCGCTTGCTTGCAAAAGTTTAAAAAGTGAAGAATGAATTCATGTAATTTTAGCTCCAAGCTGTCCAAATTCATTAATAAATGCAACATTTTGAGCAAATGCATGTTGAATTCTTCTAGGAAGTTAGAGGTCCCTGCACAGCTCCAAGAATAAAAGTATTGTATTATTTAGGCCTCCAAGTATCAATTTGATAGGACAGTCAACTGACCTTAATCAAACAGAACAATATAACATGAATCAATGGCAGATAAAAACTAACCATATCCACCAGGAGTTCTTCATATTTTTGTTAAATGGCAGACACACAGTTGAGATTAATGTATCACGCTATTGGCAAAATAAAAGGTGGGTAGAAGAAATAGAAACTGCTAAAAGCAGAAATAAAATGTAATATCCATCAAAACAAAAAATAAGATTTAATTTTCCTCTATTTTAGATGGCCCTTTTGAGGCAAATATTTTCAGACATCATGAGGTTCACGTGGAAGTGATCATTCAAAACATAAAGGAGAACATCATGCAGCAAAGCCTTGATTATCTGCTTTGATCCTGAAGCTTTTAGCAAATTAACATATGTGAATACCTTCTTTCTTTCAGAAATAACTGTAAAAACAAATTACTTATTGCTTGAATGGCAACTTCAAATTATTAGTATTGTTCTGCAACTTTCCATTTTCACAAATGACGTATAATTTCTATTTCAGATATTTTGGCCTAGATTTTAAATTCTTGTTCCGCTGGAAGCCTGATTGCAGCGAGGGCAGTTGGGGTGTCCGGTAGCGCATGGGAAACCTGGAAGTAATTGCAGCAAGTCTGAGAGAGAGTCTATCCATGGCTTTGTAACCCAGTCATTGTATTACCATATTAATTCAGAGTTTCCCAACTAATTAACTTGAGCGTGCACGATAACAAACTTCATGAGTCGATTTCAGCTGCAGTATTTAAAGGGACATTCCAGACATGAAGTTTGATCAACTTTGGAGTTGGCAGCAGAACAGAACAAATTAACAGCATGGAATGCACAAGTTCAAAGACTGAGCCTGGCTTTACTGACGCCTCCCTGGATGTGATGCTGGTGGCTTGTAAGTGCCCAGAAGGCGATACTATTCCCTACTGATGGGAGAAAGAAGCTTGCCAGTGAAACCAAGAATACATGGCTAGAGGTTGCCCATGAGGTCAATAGCAGGAGTGTCATGCCATGCTCATAGATTCAATGCCAAAAGTGGTTTAATCATCTAAGCAGGTCAGGATGGGTAAGTACTAAATCCATTTGTGTGTATCACCCCAGCTCCTCCCTGTGCCTTCACAAGCCTACTCCAGCACATCACACCAACTTACCTTGCAGGTTGACTTCCTCTCATTACCATCTGTCCATCCACCACTGACAGTCACACTCATCTTTATGCAATGTCATGCCTCACTCTCATAGGCATCTTCAACAAATGCTCTCCATCTATCCGTTTAATACATGCCATTACTCTCACTCTTCTTTCTTCTCTTTTCTTCCTTGTAGGAGAAGAAAGCACAGAACACGAGGGAGAGGCAGAGAACCAGAGGTGGCCCTCTAGTCATCTCACAACTGACAGCTGCACAGTAGAAGGTTCTGGACATTAGCAGAGTCTCAGTGTGGTTGACCATTGGAGATGGGAAATGGGAGTCTCCCAGCTACCTGGTGACAGAATTAAATATCAGACAGTCACATGGCAGACAACACTCACTCAAGTTGACTTGATGTCAGCAGCGAGTGAAATATGTCATGCACATAATGATGGCTTAAAACATTCTCACCTTGACAGTCCTAATTCATGTCTCTAATCTCTCACAGGGCCTTCACGCCCTCAGGAGGTGGTACAGGAGGATGTCAATGACTCCTCAGAAAAGTTGACTCTCTCTGAGAGTGCACTATCACAGGACTCATGCAGACATGCTCCAGCTCAGATACTCACATTTTGGTGGGACCAGAGAGGAAGATAGTTGGGTTTTCACCTGGTGACTCACACATCACAAATGAGAAGACAGGGACAGCAGTGGAGCATCTGCATCGGAGGCTGCAGGACCCGCAAAGCTCTGCTCAGCGAACAGGATGCTTCGGTAGCAACAGCATAGAATGTGCAATGTATTGGAAGGCGTTCCAGCCACACTGTGCCCACTTGCAGACAGGCTGGAGCAGTCCATCTCAAGTATGAGTGGCATGATGTCACAGCCCTTTACAATGATGCCTTTGTCTATGGAAAGAGTGACCACCTACTTGAAGCTTCAAACACAACAATCAACAGTGTGCAGGCAGACTGTCACCAATGGTTTGCCCACTATGGGCGGAATCTTGTCGTGTTACAACATGAGCGTGAGTCAGGGCCATTTCCAGGTCCTGACCCAAATGGTTCTGAGGTGTTTTGTGAGGGCGGATTTTCCAGGAGGCAGCCAATTACGTTGCTGCCTCCGCATTTGCCATCCAATTAAGGACATGGGTGGGATTTGGAAGCAAGACAATAATTTTGGGCAGCAGATTTAAAGCTGGTCATTCTGCTGAGTGGCTGCAGTAAGTTTAATACTGCTGACTTGAAGTGATGAGAGTAATGGAGGGAAGGAGGTCAAGCGCTGTGCCATGATTCTCAGATGCCTCCCTTGAGGTTATGGTGGAGGTGGTGTGGGCACGCAGTCATATCCTGTTTCCTGAGAGTGGGAGGAGGTGCCTAGCCTCAGTGATGATAGAGGCTTGGCTGGAGGTGACAGAACAGGTCTCCAGCTGCAGCATAATCAAAAGGACTTGGATACAGTGAGACAAGTGCTTGAATGACTTTCTGAGGTCTGGAAAGGTGACTGTCATCAAACCTGCTAGTGACAGAAGTAAGGGTCTTTTGAGTGCTGCCGGCCTATGCACTGCAAATGTCCAGCTGTCACAAGTCCCAGCAAGGCTTACTAAGCCTTGTGCGCCCTGGGCCATGCAGTGTATGAAGGAGGCATTGGCAGCATGGCCAACCACAGAAGATCTGAGGATGGCAGCATGACAGCAAAACTATGTGAGGTGTTCTTTGGAGCAATAACATCTCAGCTGCTGAGATGACCTTACCCTCCACAAAAATGCTGTCATCCATACTTGCAGGAGAAGAGAGCACACAATGCCTAGGAGAAGTAACCAAGATTGCTGTGCTGACTCTGATGTAAGAGGAGGCCCTGGTGATCCTACAGCATCTGACGGGGCATGCCATACCTGAGAGCA
The DNA here is from genome assembly GCF_036365525.1 of Heterodontus francisci. Classification (NCBI taxonomy): domain Eukaryota; kingdom Metazoa; phylum Chordata; class Chondrichthyes; order Heterodontiformes; family Heterodontidae; genus Heterodontus; species Heterodontus francisci. Next base: position 84,531,222 of record NC_090376.1, on the reverse strand, counting down.
AAATGGGGGCTCGACAGAGAGAGGGTGAAATTCTTATGCATAAGAACTGGCATACGTATGTAACCAATGCAGCATCTTTGATCTTATTTGCAGACTTGGGAATTGAGACAATGATGGAACTGTGAAATGGAAGGGACATAGAGATTGTCACATTCAGGGCCATTGCCAAAGGAACATCAAGTTACAATGGAAAAGAAAGTGAATATCTCAGAGGGCAATGAACACTCGGAAAATGCAGCATATGGTGAATCAAGTGCACCATCCACCAAGGCAGATACAGGCACCTCAGTGGTAAATGTGCCACATGTGGGACATATGTCACAGGGTGATGAGCACACCACAGGTGATGAGGCAGTTGAGGCTAGTGGCAGTCCCAATGGGAAGGTGGAGGACAGCACCAGCCATGCTCAGGTTGCCAGAGATGCTGAGCCTCTGGGGCCAATCACAAAAACGGTGTTCGTGGGGCAGCAAAGGGAAACTTGTGGACATTTGACAGAGTTCCCTGAGGCTGTGCGCACGTTTGGGCAGAGGATGGAGGATCCAAAAGTCTCACCATGTCTCATTCAGAAGAGTGCATGAGTCACTCCATTGAAAGAGTGGCCACCCTCATGGAGACTCATATATGCCAGGCCAACGATTGGATGCGGGAGCAGCAAGATGGCCTTAACAATGTGGCTGCAATGATCAGAAGTCTTGAGAGTACTGTTGCACAGAAGGCAGGCAAATGCACAAAAGCGCTGGCAGGGGCTCTCCCACTCCTGCACAGCACCAACTGCAGTTGTGCCCTGAAAGGGCTGAGGCCAGCAGGCCTTCTGGCAATGGGGCTCCTCCTCCCCATTGTCAATGGCAGGCCCCCTCGCCCCTTTGCCAGAGGCGCACACAGTGATTCATGCCCTCATGACCGAGGATGCTCCTGCCCATATGCAGGTGGAGCAGTCTGCAGCTGAACCCTCATAGGCACAGCCACACAGAGAATGGTGGCCACGGACATCTCCTTTGATACATCAGGGAACAGAGCAGGCTGCCTCCACGTCAGCCTCACCGCAGGAGTGCCAAACAGAAACCTGCATCAAAAATGTTGAAAATTACAATGGTTTCACCAAGAGTTTATCTTTCATTGATTGTTAAATGTTCTGAAACTTTATTTGAATGAATACTTATTTGCTTGCGACCTCATAAGTGTCATGTTTTTCCTATAAGCTCACAAAAGGCCTGCTCATGAGCACTCTACATCACAGGCTGCAGGTAGGGCTGGCATGAAGTGTGGCAGTGGGACGTAGGAAGATAATGGGCTTGGAGGCACAGGATAGGTGATTGTTTTGAGATGGATCAGGCATTAGCCGAGAGATGAATCAAAGGGGGCATGTCTGAAACAGGCAACTGCAGAAGGAGCCATTGCTAGGAAAACCTGGCAAGGAGCCTCGGCATAGACAGCGTGCACTGAGTGCAGCTCTTCATCATACTTCACGTCCTCAACAGAGGGTGGCAAGCACACAGTCATGTCTTCCAGCTCCACTCCTTGCTGCATCACCATATTGTGAAAGGCGCGACACCCAAACATATGCGAGAGATCCTTGTAGGTGTGCACTGGAGGGCTCCCACAGAACGATCAAGGCACCTGAAACACACCTTAGAAGTCCTATGGCCTGTTCAATAGTTGCCCTGGTGGAACAATGGCATCAGTTGTACCGTTCCTCTGCCTCTGTTGATGTGGCCCAGACGGGCATCATGAGCCTTGTCTTCAATAAATATCCCTTGTTAGTCAGGCTCTGTGGCGGGCGGAACAGATGAGGCACCTGAGACTGCCTAGAATGAAGGAGTTGTGACAGCTTCCAGGAAACCATGCACAAACTTGCATGAAGTGTTTATGGTGGTCACAGGTGAGCTGAATGTTCAAGGAGTCGAAGCCCTTCCTATTCACGAAAGACCTCACATGTTTGGCTGGTGCCTTCATGGCTACATGGGTGCAGTCTACTGACCCCTGCACCTGAGGACAATCTGCCATTGAGGCAAAACTGACAGTCCTCCATGCCTGATTGGCCTCATCTATGGTGAACTCAATGTATTCAGAAGCCCTAGCATGAAGAACGTCTTTCACTTGCGAGATGCAGACATGTGTGGCCAATTAAGAGACTCTACAAATATCCCCAGCTGAAGCCTGAAATGATCCAGTGGCATAGAAGTTAAGGGCAACTGTCACCTTAACAGCCACAGGCACTGGGTGACCACCCACACCCTGGGGCCTGAATTCATCATCCAGAAGAGCACAAATATCTGTGACCACTTGCCACAGGAGGTGCTGCCTTCTACAGCACTGCTGCTCTGAAAAGTTTATGAAGCTGAGACGTTGCCTATAAACCTTCCTTCGATGGGGCCACCTCTTCTGCGCCCTACCCTGCCTCCATCCTGTCTGCAGTGCTCTGCTTCCTAAGGCTGCCTGTGCTGGTCTTCATTCTGCCCCTCTTCTGTGGTCCACAGAATAAGTGGACCCCAATACCAAGTCTAAACATCAGTGCTATGCAGTGGGCAGCACTGGTCTCCTTAAAGCTTTTGCTGGCCCAATCGACACAAGCTTTAATTTTTACTGAGTGACCATCAGAAAGTCCACTTCTCCAATGCGGGTGCTTGACAATGCAAGGGCTTATCCATATTGCCTACCCTTTTTTAAACCCATAGCATCATATGCCTTTCATTGAACAATGGCCTCCCACTATGCAGCTGCCTCAGCTGAGCTGCCGAGGTGCTAACACAGTGTGGGGTCTGTGTGACATTGAGAAAATCTGATATGTGACTCAGACTGCTGACTAATCAAACATTAATTGCCAATTATTGGCTACCTGCTGCTCCCAGGCAGGTAACCCTTGCCTTTGATGACCCATCTCCAGGAAGATCATCCAGAGGTGGAAAAGCATCAGACTGCTGATATATCTTAATTTGCTCCTGGTCCAGCCTTCAAGCCTACCCTTGGGGGACCAGGAATTTTCCACCCTATGTATGCCACCTTAAATAGGATGCATGATACCCTAGACTTGACCATTCATAGCCCCACTAAGCTACAGAAAAGAGTTCTCCAGGGAAATGCCTCCACTGCTCCTTTTATTCTTGTCATCCTCACTTTGCTCTCTGGACTCCACTGTTTCTTTTATCCCCACCACTCTCCTTTGAGGTTTAAACTAAGAGCTGGAAAACTATAACTATAAATATTAATTTAGTAGGTCAGTCACTTAAAGTAGATTAATTAATTAGTTAATAAAAACCTTTATTAGCCTTAATTAAATATATAATTCAAGGTTAGATAGGGATGACAGGGCAGATCCTGTGTCGCACCTGCAGCAGGTGGGAGCTGGTGGAGACCATTGAGATCCCAAGCAACCACATCTGCACTAAATGCAGGAACTTCAGCTCAGATTTGTTGAGCTGGAGTCTGAGCTGCAGACATTGCAATGTATCAGGGAGGAGTTGTGCTAGCTGGACATTTGGGGCAGAATTTTCATCCCGAGGCAGAGGTAGATTTGGAGGCAGGCGTGCCGACAATTTCTGCTTACCGATCGGTGTGCTGTTCTGCTGCCATGTTCACGCCTCTGGCTTATTTTCATGGATGGGGCTTCTGAAGGGTGACGGCTACATGCCCACTGGTGGCTTGTAGCCAATTAGGCCAATGAAAATGCTAATTGAGGGCACTCTGCACAAACAGTCTGGATTTTCCAGGTGGTGGGAGGGCCCCATTGATATGAATGGAACCCCTAGATTGAATGGTGACGGCCAACCAGTGGCAGACCATTGGGACCAGAAGTGCATCCTGAAAAGCAGCCCAGCATGGATCTGCTGGGCTGCAAGGGTTAAAGCTGCGGCCTCAGGCAATTCTGTGGAGAGGTTCCCCCGTCTGCAATGCTGGTCTGATAGCTGTGACCACCATATATTTAGTATCATTTACAAGTTTTCAGAGAGCGCCGCTTGAAGCACCCTCGTGGTCCCCCACCTACAGCGGTAGCACCCACCTCTCCTGGTTGGCTGCCGGCCACCCAGTGCCTTGGGTGCTCTCATTGGCTTTCCCAGCTGCGGAGCCCACCTGACATCCTTAATTGGACGGGGCTCCCTGAGGCAGTTTTTTAATTGGCTGCCTCCTTGAAAATCTCCTCCAGGGTCCCCCCAGGGCCACTTCTGGGTTCCTGACCCAGAATTCAACCTGGCATCAGGATCGGGACCCTGGAACTAAAATTCAGCCCTTTGTTTCAGAAGGCAGTCACATCCTTTAGGTTAGGTGGTAGTTTAGATTTGGTCAGGGGTCAGGGACAGGATGTTGTGACTGTGGGTCAGGCAGGTATGGGTACAATTATAGAGGAGTCTTTGACCTTGTCCAACAGATATGAAGTACTTGCTACATGTATGGATGAGAACAAAGACTGCAGGGAGGATGGCCAATTTAGCCACGGCACTGTGATACAGGAGACCATTCAAGTGGGGGAGTGAAAAGGAATGTGGTAGTGAAAGGTGATAGTATAGTCAAGGGGATAGATACTGTTCTCTGCAGCCCCGGCCACGAGTCTAGAAGGCTGTGTTACCTTCCCGGTGCCAGGGTTAAAGATATTTCCTCAGGTCTGGCAACGAAGTTGGACCATAATGGGAAAGATCCAGTTGTTTTGACCCCCATTGGAATGAATGACATAGGCAGAACTAGGAATGAGATTCTGCTTGGGAGTTTGAGGAGCTAGAGTCCAAATTAATAAACAGAACCACAAGGTAATAATCTCTGGATTACTATCTGAGCCACACTGAAATTGGCGTTGAATCAAACAGGTCAGAGATTTGAATATACAGCTCAAAGAGTGGTGTGGGAGGCAAGGGTATTGATTCATGGGCCACTGGCATCATTACTGGGGAAAGAGGAAGCACTTGTGTTGGGGCAGCTTCAACTTAAACCGGGTTGGGATCAGTGTCCCGGCAAATTGAATAACTAGAGTTGTAGTTAGGGCTTTAAATTAAAAAGAAGGGAGGGTTCAGGTAAGGGTAAGTTTATAGATCGAAACAGAAAAATCAAAGACAGAGCACAGTGTAGCATTTTGGGTAAATATAAGCATAGTGTGACAGGAAGCTACAGAGTTTAACAGTTATAGTGTATCAGTGAATTGGTCAAATCAAGGAAACGTGGTAAAAAGTTAAAAGTAAAAGTGCTTTATCTGAATGCATGAAGCATTCATAACAAGATTAACAAATGAATGGCACAAATAGAGGTAAATGGGTTTGATCTAATAGCCAATAAAGAAATGTGGTTGCATGGTGACGAAGGTTGGGAACTAAAATTCGAGAATACTTGAAGTTCTGAAAAGACAGTCAAAATAGAAAATGAGTGGGGGTTAGCCCTGATAATAAAGGATGAAGTCAGGACAGTAGTGAGGTAGGATACTGTCTTGGAAGATCAGGAAATAGAATCAGTGTGGATGGATATAAGAAATAAGAAGGGGCAGAAAGCACTGGTGAGAGTAATCTATAGGCCCCTCTCGTAGTAGCTATACTGTTGGGCAGAGTATTAATCAAGAAATAAGAGAAGCTTGTACCAAAGGTAATGACATAATTGTGGGGTATTTAATCTTCATGTCGAGTGGACAAATCAAAGCTAATTGAATGCATTCAAGGCAGTTTCCTAGAATTATATGTTGTGGAACCAACCATGGAACAGGTTATTTTAGTCTTTGTCTAGTGTTATCAGGTAGGGATAATTAGTAATCTCATAGGAAGGGATTCTCTGGGCAAGAGTGATCATAATATGAAGAATTCCACATTGAGTTCAAGACTGATGTACTTAAATATAAAACTTGAGTCTTAAACTTGAATAAAGATAAGTACATTGTTATGAGAAGGGGAAAATTGGATAAGATAGATTAGGAAATTGGATTGAAAGGTATAATGGTAGAAAAACAATGGTGAACATTTAAAGAAATATTTTACAATTCTCAATGTATATACACTCCACTGAAAAACAAAAACTTCACAGGAAAAGTAAGCCATCTGTGGATAACTAAAGAAGTTACGGATAGTTTTAGATTAAAAGAGGCTTATAGTATTGCCAAGAAGCATAGTAAGCCTGGAAATTGGGGGAATTTTAGAATCTGGCAAAGCATGGCCAAAATATTGACAGAGGGAGAAACTAGAATATGACAGTAAACCATTAAGAAATATAAAAATAGATTGTGAGTGCTGCTACATGCATATGAAAATGAAAGTAAAAGTAAACATAGATCCCTTAGAGTTTGAGGCAGGAGAAATTAGAATGGGGGTTTAAGGGGGAATAAGGAAATGACAGAGACATTAAACAATTATTTTGTTTCTGTCTTCACAGTAGAAGACACAAAAACATACCAGAAATAATGGGGAACCAAGTGTCTAAAGAGAGTGAGGAACTTAAAATACTTAATTTCAGTAAAGAGAAATTAATGGAACTAGAAGCCAACTGGACCTAGGCCTACATCCTAGGCTTCTAAAAAAGGTGGCTGCAGAGATAGTGGATGCATTGGTTGTGATCTTCCAAATTTTCCTGGATTCTGGAATGGTGCCAGTGAATTGGATGGCAGCAAATGTGACACTACCATTCAAGAAAGGAGGGAGAGAGAAAACAAAGAACTTAATTGGGAAAATGATGGAAATGATTATTATGGAAGCAGTAACAGCAACAACAGCAACTTGTATTGATATAGCACTCTTAACATAATAAAATGTCCCAAGGCACTTCACAGAAGCATAAGAAAGCAAAATTTGACACCAGGCCACATAATGCATTGCCCAACAGCTTGGGCTGGATTTTAAGGAGCCCTCAACATTGGGTTCTGTGGCGGGCGGGGGGTTCTCAAGATGGCCCCAGTTGAGGCCCGCCACAGAACTACATGCCGGCAGGGCCCGAGCCGGCCTGGTAAACGCAGCCCCTTGTTTCAGGAGGTAAGTTTTAAGGAACATCTTAGAGGAGGAAAGAGAGGAAACGAGGCAGAGAGATCTGGGGGGGAATTCTAGAGCTTAGTGCGTAGATAGCTGAAGGCACAGAAATTAAAATCCGGATGCTTAAGGGAACAGTATTAGATGAGTACAGATATCGCAGAGGTTTGTAGGGCTGGAGGAGGTTCCAGAGATAGGGATGGGTGAGGCCATGGAGTGATTTGAAATCAAGCATGAGAATTTTAAAATCGAGGCATTGTTTGTCCAGGAGCCAATGTAGCAAGCACAGGGGTGATGGGTAAACGGGACTTGGTGCAAGTAAGAACAGGGGAGCAGAGTTTTGGATGATCTTAAGTTTACCAAGTGTAGAATATGGGACCCTGGCCAGGAGTGCATTGGAATAGTCAAATCCAGAGGTAACAAGGCATGGATGAGGGTTTCAGCAGTGGGTGAGCTGAGGCGGGGTGAAGTTGGGTAATGTTCTGGAAGTGGAAATAGGCGGTTTTAGTGATGGTGCAGATATGTTGGCAAAAGCTCATCTTGGGGGTCACATATGGCACCAAAGTTGCAAAGAGTCTGGTTCAGCCTCAGACAGTTGCCGGGAGAAGGATGGAGTTGTTAGCTGGGGAATAGAGTTTGTAGCGAGGATCCAAGTCAATGGCTTCAGTCTTCCTAATGTTTAACTGGAGGAAACGTCTACTCATTCAGTACTGAATGTTGGACAAGCAGTCTGATAATTTAGCAACAGTGGAGGAGTTGAGAGATGTGGTAGTGAGGTGGAGCTGGGTGTCGTCAGCGTACATGTGAAAACTAGCATTCTTCTCAGATTATGTCAGCAAGGGGACTCATGTAGATGGGAAATCGGAGGAATCCAAGGATAGATTGGGGAACACCAGAGGCAACAGTGCTGGAACAGGGCACTTAAAAAATCATAATATGATTAAGCAGAGTCAACATGGTTTTATGAAAGGGAACTTGTGTTTGGCAGATCCATTACAGTTTTTTAAGGATATACTAGCAGGGTAGATAAAGTAAACTAGTGGATGTGGTATATTTGGATTTTCAAATGGCAGTTGACAGGGTGACGCATGAAGGTTTGTTATACAATATTGGGAGTAATATATTATCATGGACAGAAGATTGGTTAATAGACAGAAAACAAACAGTAGGAATAAATGGGTCATTTTCAGGTTGGCAGGCTGTTATTAGTGAGGTTCTGCAAGGATTAGTGCTAGGGCCTCAGCTATTTGCAATCTATATTACTGATTTAGACGAAGGGGCTGGCTGTAATGTGTAATGTGTCAGATGATACAAAGTTAGGTGGAAAAGTAAGTGGTGAGCAAGACATGAAGGGAAAACATGTGATTGTGTAATGCCACTTCAAAGTGGAGCTATGCAGACTGCAGAAGATTCCCCAGGGGCAGACAACACCATGGGCTCTTACCTCATGACCCACGCATGTTTCCTCAATAATATCAGTGGTGAACTCTGCGCGGGTTGTGCAGGTAGCGGCCCGTAGCACTTTCTGCTCCCGTGGAATTGATGTAACCTGGATAGTGCCACTTTGAACGGGTGCTACATGATCAAATTTTCCCCAAAGAGCCTGTAAAAGGATATAGACAGGTGAAGTGAGTAGGTAAAAGGTGGCAGGTGGAGTATAATGTGGGGAAATATGAGATTATTTGCTTTGGTGGGAAGAATAGAAAAACAGAATATTTTTTAAGTGGTGAGAAACAAAACAAAGTAAGTTGTCATGCAGGTACTGCAGGCAATTAAGAAAGCAAACGGTATGTAGCCTTTATTGCAAGAGGACTGGAGCACAAGAGTGAGGAAGTCTTGCTGCAATTGTACAGGCTTTGGTATGCTCTGCACCTTGTTGCTCCTGCAGTTCCAAAGCTCACTGCTGTGCCATATTGGGCACATCTTCAACATGCCAATGGGTTTCTGAATTATATATCTGGTTGTCATATGGCTTTCATTGTATCGCTCCTGAGCCTCATTGGTTGCATTCTTTGCATTTTAAGAGAGCAGCCAGCTGGTAAGTCTTAGAACATAGAACATAGAACAGTACAGCACAGTACAGGCCCTTCGGCCCACGATGTTGTGCCGAACCTTTAACCTACTCTAAGATCAAACTACCTACCTACCCACCCTTCATTCTAATATCATCCATGTACCTATCCAAGAGTCGCTTAAATGTCCCTAATGTATCTGCTTCTACTACCACTGCTGGCAGCGCATTCCACGCACCCACCACTCTCTGTGTAAAGAACCTACCTCTGACATCTCCCCGAAACCTTCCTCCAATCACCTTAAAATTATGCCCACTGGTGATAGCCCTTTCCGCCCTGTGAAAAATGTTTTTGGCTATCCACTCTATCTATGCCTCTCATCATCTTGTACCCCTCTATCAAGTCACCTCTCATCCTTCTTCGCTCCAATGAGAAAAGCCCGAGCTCCCTCAATCTTTCTTTGTAAGACATGCCTTCCAGTCCAGGCAGCATCCTGGTAAATCTCCTCTGCACCCTCTCTAAAGCTTCCACATCCTTCCTATAATGAGGCGACCAGAACTGAACACAATATTCCAAGTGTAGTCTAACCAGGGCTTTATAGAGCTGCAGCATAACCTCGCGGCTCTTAAACTCAATCCCCCTGTTAATGAAAGCCAACACACCATACGCCTTCTTAACAACCCTATCAACTTGGGTGGCAACTTTGAGCGATCTGTGGACATGGACCCCAAGATCCCTCTGTTCCTCCACACTACCAAGAATCCTGTCTTTAAACCTGTATTCTGCATTCAAATTCGACCTTCCAAAATGAATCACTTCACACTTTTCCAGGTTGAACTCCATCTGCCACTACTCAGCCCAGCTCTGCATCCTGTCAATGTCCTGTTGCAACCTACAACAGCCTTCCACACTATCCACAACTCCAGCAACCTTCGTGTCATTGGCAAACTTGCTAACCCAGCCTTCCACTTCCTCATCCAAGTCAGTTATAAAAAGCACAAAGAGCAGAGGTCCCAGAACAGATCCCTGCGGAACACCACTGGTCACCGAGCTCCATGCTGAATACTTTCCATCTACTACCACCCTCTGACTTCTATGGGCCAGCCAATTTTGTATCCAGACAGCCAACTTTCCCTATATCACATGCCTCCTTACTTTATGAATGAGCCTACCATGAGCCTTGCTAAAATCCATATACACCACATCCACTGCTCTTCCTTCATCAATGTGTTTTGTACATCTTCAAAGAATTCAATAAGGCTTGTGAGGCATTAACTGTCCCTCACAAAGCCATGCTGACTGTCTCTAATCAAACTATGCTTTTCCAAATAATCATAAATCCTGTCTCTCAGAATCCTCTCCAATAATTTGCCCACTACCGACGTAAGACTGACTGGTCTATAATTCCCAGGGTTATCCCTATTCCCTTTCTTGAACAAAGGAATAACATTTGCCACCCTCCAATCATCCGGTACTACTCCAGTGGACAGTGAGGACACAAAGATCATCGCCAAAGGCGCAGCAATCTCCTCCCTCGCTTCCCGTAATATCCTAGGGTATATCCCATCTGGCCCCGGGGACTTATCTGTCCTCATATCATTCACAATTTCCAGCACATCCTCCCTCTTAACCTCAACCTGTTCAAGCATATCAGCCTGTTTCACGCAGTCCTCACAAACACCAGGTCCCTCTCACTAGTGAATACTGAAGCAAAGTATTCATTTAGGAGCTCCCCTACCTCCTCCGATTCCAGGCACAAGTTCCCTCCACTATCCCTGATCGGCCCTACCCTCACTCTGGCCATCCTCTTGTTCCTCACATAAGTGTAGAACGCCTTGGGATTTTCCTTAATCCTACCCGCCAAGACTTTTTCATGTCCCCTTCTAGCTCTCCTAAGTCCATTCTTCAGTTCCTTCCTGGCTACCTTGGAACCCTCCAGAGTCCTGTCTGATCCTTGCTTCCTCAACCTTAAGTAAGCTTCCTTCTTCCTCTTGACTAGCTGTTCCACATCTCTTGTCATCCAAGGTTCCTTCACCCTACCATCCCTTCCTTGCCTCATCGGGACAAACCTATCCAGCAGTCACAGCAAGTGCTCCCGAAACAACCTCCACATTTCTGTCGTGCATTTCCCTGAGTACATCTGTTTCCAATTTATGATGCTCCCCAGTTCCTGCCTAATAGCATTGTAATTCCCCCTCCCCCAATTAAATATTTTTCCATCCCGTCTGCTCCTGTCCCTCTCCATGACTATAGTAAAGGTCAGGGAGTTGTGATCACTATCACCAAAATGCTCTCCCACCGAGAGATCTGCCACCTGGCCTGGTTCGTTGCCAAGCACCAAATCCAACATAGCCTCCCCTCTAGTCAGCCTATCTACATATTGAGTCAGGAAACCTTCCTGGACACACCTGACAAAAACTGCTCCATCCAAACTATTTGCACTAAGGAGGTTCCAATCAATATTAGGGAAGTTGAAGTCACCCATGACAACAACCCTGTTACTTCTGCACCTTTCCAAAATCTGCCTCCCAATCTGTTCCTCCGTGTCTCTGTTGCCATTGGGGGGTCTATAGAAAGTTCCCAACAAAGTGACTGCTCCTTTCCTATTTCTGACTTCCACCCATAATGATTCAGTAGACAAACCCTCCTCGACGACCTCCCTTTCTGCAGCTGTGATACTATCCCTGATTAGCAATGCCACTCCCCACCTCTTTTCCCTCCCTCCCTATTCCTTTTGAAACATCTAAACTCCAGAACATCCAACATCCATTCCTGCCCCTGTGATATCCACGTCTCTGTAATGGCCACAACATCGTAGCTCCAAGTACTGATCCATGCTCTAAGTTCATCACCCTTATTCCTGACACTTCTTGCGTTAAAATAGACACACTTCAACCCATCATACTGGCTGCAACTTTGCCCTGCCAACTGTCTAACCTTCCTCACAGACTCTCTGCACTCGGTATCTGCCTGTTCAACAGCTACCCCATCCACTGATCCGTAGCTCTGGTTCCCATCCCCCTGCCAAATTAGTTTAAACCCTCCCGAAGCGCTCTAGCAAACCTCCCGCCCAGGATATTGGTGCCCCTCCAGTTCAGATGCAACCCGTCCCTCTTGTACAGGTCCCACCTTCCCCAGAAGGTATCCCAATGATCCACATATCTGAAGCCCTCCCTCCTACACCAGCTCTGTAGCCACGTGTTCAGCTGCACTCGCTCCCTGTTTCTAGCCTCACTAGCACGTGGCACCGGTATCAATCCTGAGATTACTACTCTGCTCGTCCTGCCTTTTAGCTTCCAACCTAACTCCCTATATTCGCTTTTCAGGTCCTCATCCCTTTTCCTAGCTATGTCATTGGTACCGATGTGTACCACGACCTCTGGCTGCTCCCCCTCCCCCTTAAGAATCCTGTAGACTCGATCCGAGACATCCCTGACTCTGGCACCCGGGAGGCAACATACCATTTGGGAGTCTCGTTCGCGACCACAGAATCTCCTGTCTGTTCCTCTAACCATTGAATCTCTTATCACTATCGCTCTCCTATTCTCCCCCCTTCCCTTCTGAGCCACTGAGCCAGGCTCAGTGCCAGAGACCTGGCCGCTGTGGCTTTACCCTGGTAGGTCATTCCCCCAACTGTATCCAAAATGGTATACTTATTATTGAGGGGAATGGCCACAGGGGTTCCCTGCACTGTGCGCCTATTCCCTTTCCCTCCCCTGACGGTCACCCAGCTACCTTTATCCTTTAACTTAGGTGTCACTACTTCCCTATAACTGCTCTCTATTACCCCCTCAGCATCCTGAATGATCCGAAGTTCATCCAGCTCCAGCTCCAGTTCCCTAACGCGGTCTGCGAGGAGCTGGAGTTGGGTGTACTTCTCACAGGTGAAGTCAGCAGGGACACCAGTGGTGACCCTTACCTCCCACATCCTGCAAGAGGAGCATGCAACTGCCCTAGCTTCCATCCCCTTCGCACTAAATTGACAACAGTGATTTTAAAAAAAGGAAAACCTTCCCTTACCAAACCCTCCACACAAGAGTCCTTTTTTTTTGGTTAGTGGAGGAGGATGGGTGGGAGACACTACAAGTGTAGTGTTTCGGGTTTAGCCACTGCCCGAATATATAAGTTTACTTACCCAGCAGTCCCTGTGTCCGCCGAAACAAGGGGTAAGTACTTTATACTGAAACTTACCTTCCCAGCTGTCCCCTCGCTCGCACTATCGCTGATCTGAAAGAAGCTGCCGAAACAAGAGGTAAGTACTTTATACTGAAACTTACCTTCCCAGCTGCCCCCTCGTTCGCACTATCGCTGATCCAAAAGAAGCTGCCGAAACAAGAGGTAAGTACTTTATACTGAAACTTACCTTCCCAGCTGCCCCCTCGCTCGCACTATCATTGATCCAAAATATCTTCTTCAAGGTGCAAAGAGAGAAGGGAGGGTCGACTACCAGGGGATGAAAGTATCAAGGCAGCTGCTTGGGAATCCTGTTTGCACCAACATAAACATCTTTTTGTGCTTGCACACCAGCTGCACATTGACAGGATGGAAACCCTTGTGTTTGATGAACATTCGTGGGTGACCTGGGAGTGCCTTAATTGCCACATATTTGCAATTAGTGACACCCTGCACCTGAAGGAAGCCAGCCAGAGCTGCAAACTCAAGTACCCGCTGCCCCTGACTGGCATCATCAGTGGCAAAATTGACATAATTGCCTGCACTGGCAAACAAGCTATCAGTTACCTGACTTGTGCCTCTGTGGGCCGCCGACTGTGAGATCCTAAAAATGTCTGCGGCAGACCCCTGGAAGGAACCACAGACAAAGAAGTTGAGGAAGGTGATGACTTTGGCAGCCACTGGGCAAACATGTCCACCAGGTCCATTTGGCAGCAGGTCTTGTTCCAGCAGGCTGCAAATGTCTGTCACCACCTGACACTAGACCCAGAGCTGCCTAAGAAAGTGGTGTTCTGTTATGTCGAGGAAGCTTATCCTCTGCCAGCACATCCTATATTGCAGGTATGGCCTCTTCTGAGCTGCAACTCTCAGCTCATCCCCTCTTTCCTTTTTATTGCTGCCCTGTTGCTGTTACTTTTACAGCTTCTCTTACTCCTGTTACAGCTCCTGCCGGTGGGGCAGCTGCTGCAGATCATCTTGGTCCTCATCTAAGGTGCAAGATGAAGCAGCGTAAGCGATGCCCTTACTGATCTGATAATGGAGATTAGCCATACAAATCTCCATAGTTGTGAAAGTCACCTCTCAGCACAAGTCCTGTCAACAAAGCCTTTCACACAAATAGGCAAGAAAGCAGCTGAAATAACAACAGAAAATGCTGAAAATGCTCAACAGGTCTGGCAGCATCTGTGGAGAGAGAAACAGAGTTAACATTTCATGTCAATAACCCATCATCAAAACTGGGACAAGTTAGAAATGTAATAGGCTTTGAGCAAGTGAAAGGGAAGAGGGTGGGATAAAGAACAAAATGGAGATATAAACAGGCTAAATGAGTGGGCAACAAGGAGGCAGATCGAATATAATGTGGGGAAATGGGAGGTTATTCACTTTGGTAGCGATAATAAAAAAGCAGAGTATTTTTTAAAAGGCGTGAAACTTGTCCATGTTGATGTTCAGTGAGGCTTTGGTGTACTCATACAAGGAACACAAAAAGTTAGCCTGTAGGTACAGCAAGCAATTAGAAAAGAAAATGGCATGATTGCCTTTATTGCAAGGGGATTGAAGTACAAGAATAAAGAAGTCTTGCTACAATTGTTCAGGGCTTAGGTGAGACCACACCTGAAATACTGCGTGCAATTTTGGTCTCCATATTTAAGGAAGGATATACTTGCATTGGAGGCGGTACAGCGAAGGTTCTCTAGATTGCTTCCAAGGTTGAGAAAGTTGTCCTCTGATGAGAGGCTGAGTAAATTGAGTCTATATTCGCTGGAGTTTCGAAGAATGAGAGGTGATCACATTGAAACTTTCAAGATTATGAAGTGGCTTGACAGAGTAGACACTGATACATTGTTTCCCCTGGCTGGGGAATCAAGAACATGGGGGCACAGTCTCAGAATAAGGGGCCAATCATTTAGGACTGAGATGAGGAGAAATGTCTTTACTCAAAGGGTTGTGAATCTTTGAAATTCTCTACCCTAGAGAGTTGTGGATGCTCCATCATTGAATGTATTTAAGGCTGAGATAGGCAAATCTTTGGTCTCTCAGGGAATCAAGGGATATGAGGAGCAGGCAGGAAAGTGCAGTTGTAGCCCAAGATCAGCCATGATCATATGGAATGGCGGAGCAGGCTCGATGGGCCATATGGTCTTGGTGCCAAACGTCGTGTCCTGCACTCCTTTGGACCCCACCAGAAAGGCCGAGAGGGGGGTTTTGACGACTGGGCAACTCTCAACCTCCATAAATTTGCCCAGGCATGCGCCATAGAGAGGTCACTCCACTGACCACCTCCAGGCGCGTATCCATTGTCTCTCGAGATAAGGAGGCCCAAAAGAAAGAAGAAGAAGAAGATTTCTTATGTTCTTATGGAAGGTCTGTGATAAGGCGGAAGACAGGAGACATTAAATGACAAAAGAGTTGATGCAGAATAATTTCTTAAATGGTGAGAATTTGGGAAGTGTTGATGTCCAAAGGGATCTGGGTATCCTTGTTCATAAGTCACTGAAAGCTAACGTGCAAGTGAAGCAAGCAATTAGGAAGGCAATGATATGTTAGCCTTTATTGTAAGATAATTTGTGTACAGGAGTAAAGAGGTCTTGCTGCAATTGTATAGAGCCTTGGTGAGACAGTACCTGAAGTATTGTGTACAGTTTTGTTCTCTCTACCAAAGGATGGATATTCTTGCCATAGAGGGAATGCAATGAAGGTTCACCAGACCAATCCATGGGATGGTGTTATTTTCCTATGAGGAGCAATTGAGGAGACTGCTCCTGTATTCTCTAGATTTTAGAAGAATGAGAGGTGATCTCATTGAAGCATACAAAATTCTTACAGGGCTTGACAGGGTAGATGCAGGAACAAGGTTGCCCCTGGCTGGGGGTCTAGAACCAGGAGACACAGTCTCAGAATAAGAGGTAGGCCATTTAGGACTGAGATGAGAAGGAATTTCTTCACTCAGACAGTGGTGAATCTCTGGAATTCTCTACCCCAGAGGGTTGTGGAGGCTCAATCATTGAGTATATTCAAGACAGAGATCGATAGATTTCTAGATATTAAAGATATCAAGGGATAGGAAGATAATGTGGGAAAATGGCGTTGAGGTAGAAGATCAGCCATGATCTAGTTGAATGTCAGAGCATACTCAAGGGGTCGAATGGCCTACTCCTGCTCCTATTTCCTATGTTCCTATTTTCCAACCAGTTGCCGTCTGAAAGCAAATCAAAGGAAAACAAGATTAAGACTGAAACGTGGAAGAAAAGGAAACAAAATGGGGGGGAGCAGAGATTAAGGTCTAAAATTGTTGAAATCAATGTTGAGTCTAGAAGGCTGTAAAGTGCCTAATTGAATAAAAGTAGCTGCCAGGTTTCAGAACCTCCTGGCATATTTCCCTATCATGTCTTTAGCCTCCTTAATTGCTGTTGTGCTGTCGCTTTGCTTCCACAGGTGAGTTCCTAGAAGCCCAAGAAACCCGTGCACTCACAGTTAAGTTCCAAAAGCCATGTTACTATCTCTGTAATTGAGCGATTAACATATTGAAATTGACAACAAGTTTCTCCCAAGGGGGTTGCTTGCAGACAGCCTAACCCACTATAGTTAAATGTGGAAATCGGCAGGTTGGAGCTAGCTTCCTGACATGCTGTTAATTTCGCCAGTTTTAACCCTCCACCCACTCCCAAACCCATATGCTCCTGCACATTAAACTTCAGCCCTTTATGTCTGCAAATTGAGATAATTTATAAATTATCCATCAGATGGTGTTGTCCTTTTAGGCCAATCTCCAATTTCGTACAACATTTTGAAGTGTGTACCATCCACAAGATGCACTGCAGCAACTTGTCAAGTTTCCGTCAATAGCACCTTCCAAACCTGTGACTTCTACCACCGAAAAGGACAAGGGCAACAGACACATGGGAACACCACCACCTGCAAGTTCCCCTCCAATCATACACCATCCTGACTTGGAACTATATCACCGTTCCTTCACTGTCGCTAGGTCAAAAACCTGGACTTCCCTTCCTAACAGCATTGTTGGTGTACCTACACCATATGGACAGCAGCAGTCAAAGAAGGTGGCTCACCACCACCTTCTCAAGGGCAATCAGGGATGGGCAAAAAATGTTGGCCTAGCCAGCAATACTCACATCACATGAAAGAATAAAAAAATGTTTTGAAGATATTGTAAATTACACCAAATATGGCACAAGCTGGTAATGTATGTGGCACATTAAGACGTGCTATCGTAGATAATGCTTTTCTGATTCTGATTTGACATTTCCCAAGGCAATTCTCTTCTACATTGCTGCATAGTTTCAAAGGCTACCAATAATAATAAAGGTTCAACGTCCACTCGAAGGATAATACAACACTAATTTTATTAATTGTACATTATTCATAAACACATTCTTCTGTCTAGTACTCTGGGACATCTGTTGTTATGTTTTGGGAATAACTATCCAACTTAGCACTAGTGCTCCTGATTGCATTAGAATATATCTGAAACATGATTGCATACAACTGCTATAAGCAGCCACAATAAAACAGTCCAGAGTGATACTGGATCCTGAATGTACTGCAAGACAAGTAATAGAGTTGCCCTCTGTGGTCAAAAAATGAAATTACTTGCTCACTATCTTTACAGTCATGGTTCAGAACTCTTTGTAGAGAATCAATGCTTGTGGATAAATTTAGCTAATGTCCATGAAGGTCAATTGAGTACTTCTTTGCACTGGCAACAGATGCAGAGGTAGCACAGAGTCTGCTCTCTCAATCCTGTGCGAGCTTCTTCCTGGGCTGCTATCAGTGCTCTCCTACATTTAATGAGCTGAAGTCCCTCCATTCATTTTGTGCCTGGGCCTCATTAAGATCCCAGATATGATGAACATTTATTTCAATGAAAGCCTGGCACTGTTCTGTGGTTTGATCCTTTTCCTTGTGTACTGGTTTAATGTGAAAGTAATGTGAATCAAATCTCAATGGCAAAGAAGTTCTTAAGGCAGTTTTGATTTGTAACATTTACCATAGTAATAATCCTGAGGATATTATTTATATTTATGTATCCAAAAATGCATGGGGACCTTATTTTTCTCAGTAATTAAAGCAAGTGTGTTCATGAAGTGTCTTAAATGCAATGACTGGAACTTTCCTCCTTGGCAGGGTGTTTCAAAGTGGCAGCAATGGATCAATGGAAATCCTGGGGCCCAGTAGTCACTTGCCGGAGGTAAAGGAGATGAGTCCGTGGCAGGAAGATCTAAGCTTTCCCTGAAGAGCCCAGTGGAGCACTCTTGCTCCTTGAGGCTCCAAAAGGAATGTAAAAATTAAATGTTTGCCCAAGCAGGTAACTCACCGCCGCATCCCACTGATCTTGCCAAGATAACTTTACAGTTGAGTGCCCTTGCCATCTGTTCAGGTGGCTGCAAGGAGGGTAAGTAACTTGGGCACCTGGCCCATCCCCAGTGACTGCACTGCCAGTGGTTGGTAAGTTGACTACTGCACTCAATTTGTATGCTGATTGTTGGCTGGCAGGTAATGTATTTTCAGACATGGATCAAACAGGTGACTAATGTGTCAGCCAACATAGCCAACACTTTCATTTCCTTTTCCACTGAACAGTAGGCCAAATGTCACTACACAGCTGTTTTTCCCAAAGCAGAACAAGTAATAGATGGCTATCATGTCTTGCAGCCCATCCTTGGTGTCTGTAAGTGACCAAGTTTTATTCCAGTAGTTTAATGTGTGAAACTCTTGGGAAATGTGAGTGTGACAAGGCTTTCAGTTGTATGTTGCATCTTGTGTATGTGCTGTGTTGGCGTATGGGCATGCATGAAACAACATCACCAAGAAATGAGAGCTTGACATGGCAAATGTGGAACAGGCTGATGGGCAGCATGTTGTGGCATAAAATCTTGAGTCCATTTACCTGGAACACCATGCCTTTCTGATTGTCTAAACTGTGCCATCTTCTTTTGCATCTTTCCCCAACATCTGCAGCTAGTGCTTTAAGCCTAGCTGCCACCTCCTGCCAGGCCTGGTGTATTGCTTGTTGTGGTACTCTTTTAAAGGGCGTATTTTAAATGGCTCTCCATCACCAGACAGGATGTGATATACAGACCCATGTGATCTCTAGACAGTTGGTAGAAGCAGCCATAGAGGTCGATGTGTTACCCTACCTCCTTAGCATTGCTGTATATAAGTTGATATCTTCAATAAAGAACCCACTTTTTCTGAATCACCAATCTTGTATGCGTGATTAGTCTGTTTGTGTTAAGTAGTAAATTTGAAGCCATTCTTATGGGCAGGCAGAGGCTTACAAGCCTTGTGCACTTCATCTACTATTGGCACCATTGCCAACACAGCCATGCCTGGTAAGCCATGCAGGTAGTGTGGCCTTGTACATTCTCCAAGAAATTGTCCGGCCTTCCATGATATTTGCAAAGCATGTGGCAACAGAGGGCACTGGAAGCGCCAATGCAAGAAATCCAAGTCACAACAAGACAAGCCACGGTTGGATGCACAACAGGTACAGCATTCCAACAGACAGAAGGAAAGTCCAAATTTCAAAGGCAAAAAATCCACGAGATAACTGAAAGGTTGGAAGGTGAGCATAACCAAGGCACTGACACACAAAGTGAGCAGACGTTTCACACAGTCAGCCTCATGGACTGTATTGACATGGTGGAAACATCAGAACCCATTGCAACTATCCAGATTATTTGCTCACAAAAACGTGGCAAACATAGGACTGGATTTTGTTCTCAGCCCAACATTGGGTTTTGTGGCGGTGGGAAGGACAGAGAATCGGAGCAGCAGCGGCCGTCACGTAGCCTGCGTTGGGATTGCCGGGCCTGACCTTCCTGGCAACGGCAAGGGTCCATAGTGACACCTCTGTGACAGGACCCTACTTTAAATATTTAAAATACCTCTCTGCATAAATTTAAATTTAATTTGCCGCGATCTTACCTTCAGTTCCCAATCTTGAGCTCATCATGTGGCACTCATGCGCCTTCATTTCCCATCCAGTAGAAGTTGGCGGCACCGAGGTGGGGAAGGGGTCAACTCTGCATGATTTGTATGGAGAAGTGGGGGAAGGGGTCAACTCTGCATTATGTTGAACTGTTTGTAGGGCTGGCAGCCTTTCAAAGATGGCACCAGCATCCACTCCTGCATCAAGTGACACCATGAACGACATCGCCAATGCCGCCCCCACCACGTGATTGGGGGGAGTGGCCGCCATCAATATGTTAAGTAGCCACCCGCTGCATAATAATGACGGTGCGGTGGTGCGAGTCCCGTGCACGGCAGTTGCCATTTTCTGCACCCGCTGCCGCTCCTGGTGGCAGAAGAACAAAATCCAGCCCATTGTCTCTCAACCACAAAGGGTGTGAGCACCAATATTCTACTGTTCCATATCCTGAAGAACATGTATCCACAGAAATGGCAAACTATGGCTCAACCAACCACTGCCAATCTCACGGCATATAATGGTTCAGCAATTCCGTCTTTGGGATCCATTAGGCTTGAATGCAGATGTAATGACTCACCCTGATACCCCACATGTTTTACCATGTGGATACCACAGGTCCATCAATTGCAGGACTATGTAAAGACCTTACAATGGTGAAATCCACAGCATCGACACGAATGCTAAGCCTACCAACCAGAAGGCTAAGCAATAACCTTTGTGGCTGATTTAACCTCACTCTACCTGGACATGTTTGACAAGATTGGTGATCTTAAGGGCAATGCAATTTTGCACATACATGTGGACGCCATCCCACTGATCGATCCTCCATGCAAGTGCAGCATCCATGTTTAAGCCAACCTAAAGATTGAACTGGATAAGATCATAGGATCATAGGAAATAGGAGCAGGAGTAGGCCATTCGGCCGTCGAGCCTGCTCCACCATTCAAATAGATCATGGCTGATCATCTACTACTACCCCATTTTTCCTCACTATCCCCATATCCCTTGATGTCATTAGTATCCAGAAATCTATCAGGTGCCCAAGTTACTTACCCTCCTTACAGCCACCTGAACAGATGCTTTAAAAAATTGAATCAATACATCTTTACTCCTGTTCTCAAATCCCCTTGTAGTGAAGGCCAACATACCATTTACCTTCCCAATTGCTTGCTGCATCTGCATGTTAGCTTTTAGTGACTCATGAACAAGGACACCCAGGTCTCTTTGGACATCAACACTTCCCTATCTCTCACCATTTAAGAAATACTCTGCCTTTCTTTTTTTTTACCAAAGTGGATCACATCACACTTATTCACATTATATTCCTTCTGCTATGTCTTTGCCTATTCACTTAGCCTGTTCAAATCCCCTTGAAGCCTCCTTGCATCCTCCTCACAACTTACATTCCCTCCTAGATTGTGTCATCCACAAATTTGGAAATGTTACAATTGGTCCCCATATCCAAATCATTTATATAGATTGTAAACAGCTGTAGCCCAAGCACTGATCCTTGCGGTACCCCACGAGAAACAACCTGCCATCCTGAAAATGACCCATTTATTCCTACTCTCTGCTTTCTGTCTGTTAACCAATTCTCAATCCATTGCAGTATATTACCCCCAATCCCACGTGCTCTAATTTTGTTTATTATCCTGTGTGGGACCTTATCAAAAGCATTCTGAAAATCCAAATACACCACGTCCTCTGGTTCAGCTATGCTACAAGTAACATCCTCAAAAAACTCCAATTGGTTTGTCAAACTTAATTTCCCTTTCACAAATCCAGGTTGACTCTGCCCAATCATATCACTATTTTCTAAGTGTCCACTTATCTCATCCTTGATAATTCTTTTGTTCTTTTGGGCCTCCTTATCTCGAGAGACAATGGATACGCGCCTGGAGGTGGTCAGTGGTTTGTGAAGCAGCGCCTGGAGTGGCTATAAAGGCCAATTCTGGAGTGACAGGCTCTTCCACAGGTGCTGCAGAGAAATTTGTTTGTTGGGGCTGTTGCACAGTTGGCTCTCCCCTTGCGCCTCTGTCTTTTTTCCTGCCAACTACTAAGTCTCTTCGACTCGCCACAATTTAGCCCTGTCTTTATGGCTGCCCGCCAGCTCTGACGAATGCTGGCAACTGACTCCCACGACTTGTGATCAATGGCACACGATTTCATGTCGCGTTTGCAGACGTCTTTATAACGGAGACATGGACGGCCGGTGGGTCTGATACCAGTGGCGAGCTCGCTGTACAATGTGTCTTTGGGGATCCTGCCATCTTCCATGCGGCTCACATGGCCAAGCCATCTCAAGCGCCGCTGACTCAGTAGTGTGTATAAGCTGGGGGTGTTGGCCGCTTCAAGGACTTCTGTGTTGGAGATATAGTCCTGCCACCTGATGCCAAGTATTCTCCGAAGGCAGCGAAGATGGAATGAATTGAGACGTCGCTCTTGGCTGGCATACGTTGTCCAGGCCTCGCTGCCGTAGAGCAAGGTACTGAGGACACAGGCCTGATACACTCGGACTTTTGTGTTCCGTGTCAGTGCGCCATTTTCCCACACTCTCTTGGCCAGTCTGGACATAGCAGTGGAAGCCTTACCCATGCGCTTGTTGATTTCTGCATCTAGAGACAGGTTACTGGTGATAGTTGAGCCTAGGTAGGTGAACTCTTGAACCACTTCCAGAGCGTGGTCGCCAATATTGATGGATGGAGCATTTCTGACATCCTGCCCCATGATGTTCGTTTTCTTGAGGCTGATGGTTAGGCCAAATTCATTGCAGGCAGACGCAAACCTGTCGATGAGACTCTGCAGGCATTCTTCAGTGTGAGATGTTAAAGCAGCATCGTCAGCAAAGAGGAGTTCTCTGATGAGGACTTTCCGTACTTTGGACTTCGCTCTTAGACGGGCAAGGTTGAACAACCTGCCCCCTGATCTTGTGTGGAGGAAAATTCCTTCTTCAGAGGATTTGAACGCATGTGAAAGCAGCAGGGAGAAGAAAATCCCAAAAAGTGTGGGTGCGAGAACACAGCCCTGTTTCACACCACTCAGGATAGGAAAGGGCTCTGATGAGGAGCCACCATGTTGAATTGTGCCTTTCATATTGTCATGGAATGAGGTGATGATACTTAGTAGCTTTGGTGGACATCCGATCTTTTGTAGTAGTCTGAAGAGACCACGTCTGCTGACGAGGTCAAAGGCTTTGGTGAGATCAATGAAAGCAATGTAGAGGGGCATCTGTTGTTCACGGCATTTCTCCTGTATCTGACGAAGGGAGAACAGCATGTCAATAGTCGATCTCTCTGCACGAAAGCCACACTGTGCCTCAGGGTAGACGCGCTCGGCCAGCTTCTGGAGCCTGTTCAGAGCGACTCGAGCAAAGACTTTCCCCACTATGCTGAGCAGGGAGATTCCACGGTAGTTGTTGCAGTCACCGCGGTCACCTTTGTTTTTATAGAGGGTGATGATGTTGGCATCGCGCATGTCCTGAGGTACTGCTCCCTCGTCCCAGCACAGGCATAGCAGTTCATGTAGTGCTGAGAGTATAGCAGGCTTGGCACTCTTGATTATTTCAGGGGTAATGCTGTCCTTCCCAGGGGCTTTTCCGCTGGCTAGGGAATCAATGACCCATTTATTCCTACTCTCTGCTTTCTGTCTGTTAACCAATTCTCAATCCATTGCAGTATATTACCCCCAATCCCACGTGCTCTAATTTTGTTTATTATCCTGTGTGGGACCTTATCAAAAGCATTCTGAAAATCCAAATACACCACGTCCTCTGGTTCAGCTATGCTACAAGTAACATCCTCAAAAAACTCCAATTGGTTTGTCAAACTTAATTTCCCTTTCACAAATCCAGGTTGACTCTGCCCAATCATATCACTATTTTCTAAGTGTCCACTTATCTCATCCTTGATAATAGTTGCAAACATTTTCCCTACTACTAAAGTCAAACTAACAGGTCTTTAGTTCTCCATTTTCTCTCTGGCTCCTTTCTTAAATAGTGGGGGTGCATTTGCTACTTTCCAGTCTGCAGGAACCCTTCCAGAATCTATTGAATTTTGAAAGATAACCACCAATGCATCCACTATCCCTATAGCCACCTCCTTCAATACTCTGGGATGTAGCTCATCTGGTCCAGGGGATTTATCAACTTTCAATCCAATTAATTTTTCAAGTACTACCTCTTTATTGACACTAATTACTTTCAGTTCCTCATTTTTACAAATCCCTTGGTTCCCTAGTATTTCTCGGAGATTTTCTGTGTCTTCCTCCGTGAAGACAGACACAAAGTAAAAGTCTGTCAGCCATTGCGTCATTCTCCACCACAAACTTTCCTGTCTTCGCCTGCAATGGACCCACTTTTTTCCTTGCTAATTGTTTCTTTTTTGCATACCTAAAGCTTTTACAGTCTACCTTTATGTTTCTAGCTAGCTTAGATTTATAATATCTTTTCCCTTTCTTTATCAGTTTCTTCATCTTCCTTTGTTGGACTCTAAATTGCTCCCAATCCTCGGGCTTACCATTTTTTCTGGCGACCTTATAAGCCACTTCCTTTGATCTCATGCACTCTTTAACTTCTTTTGTTAACCGCGGTTGATTCATCTTTCCTGTTGGGATTTTGTATCTTAAAGGAATGTACAGTTGTTGTAAACCGTGTAATACTTCTTTAAATACTAGCCATTCCCTGTCTACTGTCAAATCTTTTAATGTATTTTCCCAATCCCCCATAGCTAACTTGCCCCTCATACCTTCAGAGTTTCCTTTGTTCAGATTTAGGACCCTAGTTTCAGAATAAACTATATCTCGTTCAAAATTAATGTAGAATTCTATCTTATTGTGGTCACTAATTCCTAATAGCTCCTTTACAGCAAGGTTATTAATTAGCCCTTTCTCATTGCATAATACTAAATCTAAAATAGCACGATCCCTAGTTGGTTCTTCAACGTAATACTCCAAAAACCCATCTCGTACACACTCCAGGAATTCATCCTCCACAGCATTACTGATAATTAGGTTTACCCAATCTATATGTAAATTGACGCCACATTTTATTACTGTATTACCCATGTTACATGCAGCTCTAATTTCCTGATTTATACCATGCCCAATATTACCGCTACTGTTTGGTGGCCTATAAACAACTCCCACCAATGTTTGCTGCCCCTTGGCTGTTTCTTAACTCCACCCAAACTGATTCTACATCTTGCTCCTTCAATCTAAGATCCTGTCTCACTAATGTACTGATCTCGTCCCTTATTAACAGCGCTATCCCACCTCCTTTTCCCCTCTCCCGCCTAAATGACAAATAGCCCTGAATATTTAGTTCCCAGTCCTGGCCACCCTGTAACCACCTTTCTGTAATAGAAATTACATCATACCCATTTACCTCTATTTGTGTCTTCAATCATCTACCTTGTTGTGGATACTGCATGCATTCAGATAGAGTGCCCTTAACGTTGTCTCAACATTATTTCTCATTCTTATCCTATTTGATGTTTGCCTTCATCTCATCCACCTTCCAAATTTCGCTTACTACTTCTCCACTTCCTGTTCCGAGTTTTGCTTCCCTCCAATCCGAGCTCTCTCTTAAGTTCCCAACCCCCTGACAATTTAGTTTAAACCCTCCCCAACAGCACTAGCAATTCTCCCTGTGAGGATATTAGTCCTGATCCTGCTGAGGTGCAACCCGTCCATCTTACACAGGTCCCACCTACTCCAGAACAAATCCCAATGCCTCAGAAATCTGATGCCCTCCCTCCTGCACCAATTCCCCAGCCACGTGTTAAATTGCTTAATCCTCCTATTCCTACGCTCACTAGCATGTGGCATTGGGAGTAATCCTGAGATTACTGTTTCTGAGGTTCTGCTTTTTAATTTCTTTCCTAACTCCTTAAGCTCTGCTTTCAGGACCTCATCCCTCTTCTTACCTATGTTGTTGGTACCAATGTGGACCACGATCTCTGGCTGTGCACCCTCCCCGAGAAGAATGCCCTATAGCCACTCTGTGACATCCTTGACCCTGGCACCAGGGAGGTAACATACCATCCCGGTATCATACCTGCAGCTGCAGTAACGCCTGTCTCTTCCTCTAACTAGCGAATCCCCGATCATTATTGCTCTTCCACTCTTCTTACTCCCCTCCTGTGCAGCTGAGCCACTCATGGTGCCACGTACTTAGCTGTTGCTGCACCCATCAGAGGAAATCTCGCCCTCACCAGTATCCAAAATGGAAAACTAATTAGCAAGTGAGATCAACTCAGGGGACTCCTGCACTACCTGCCTGTTTCTCTTAGACTACCTGGCGGTCATCCATTCCCTTTCTGCCTGCACATTCTTAAGCTGTGGTGTGACCACCTCCCTAAACATGCTATCCTCGTAGTTCTCTGTCTCGCGGATTTACCACAGTGACTCTAGCTGCTGTGCGAGTTCCGAAACCCAGAGCTCAAGCTTCTGCAGCTGGTGACATTTCCTGCAGATGTGTTTGTCAAGGTACTCATGGTCCATCCACAACTTCCCACATACCACAGGAGGCACATTCCACTCGACCGAGCTGCCCTGCCAATCCTTAGCTTTACAAATTAATTATTGCTAGTGTATTAAGTGTAGTGTATTAAATGTAGCGGTGTAGTTTCATTACATGCGAGGTAAAGAAAGATGCCTTCATTCGAGTCTGTCTACACCTAAGAAGTCTGAATGCAGCACTGAAGTGATGCCCACAAAAGATCCCAACCTTATCGGAATTGAACCCGAAGTCTGCAAACGCTAAATTAATTTCCAAACTGGATGCAAAGAACAGGTACAGGTCATTTTGCAAAGAAATCTTAAGAACTAACTATGTTTCGCACGCCATTCAGAAGATAGTGTTTCTAAAGGTTATCAATCGAGTTGTCCATTAGCCAGGACCTCTTCCAGCAACAGAAGGACTGCATCACATGCAAGGTCCCAAAATGCATCCCGATAGTAGATGACATTGCAGTTGTTGGTAGAACAAAGCAGGAGCGTGGCCATAACCTACATCTCCTCATGGAAGCAGCACGCTGAGAGGGACTTGTTTATAACAGCCAGAAGTGCAACGTCAATGTGAAGGAGATTAATTTCTTCAGGTCCATCTACACAGATGCAGGTATTCGGCATGGCCTGCCAAGCTGGACTAAGCAATGCCAAACATAAAAGACAAGCCAGATCTGCAATGTTGCCTAGGCTTATTTAACTTCTTACTACCATATATTCCAAAATTTGCTGAAAAATCTTCATCTCTTCAAGATCTCCTGAAGAAGGAAGTTCCATTTGTGTGGCACAAAGATCATCAGCACATATTTGATGACCTCAAAATATCAGTGCCTGAGGAACCATCGATACTCCAATTTTACAGCCCAGCAGAGGAGACCACACTGGAAGTAGATGCGTCTCAAAAGGGCCTTGGAGTGTGCATTCTTCAGAAAGGAAACCCAATTAAATTCGCGTCCAAGAATTTTTTGATTGCCAGACAAATTACTCTGACATTGACTGGGAAACTTTAGGCCTAGTCTTTGGAATTCAGCGTTTCCATACATATGGCTTTGGAAAAAGATTCATCATCCAGACGGATCACAAACTGCTTGAGATGATCTGGCAGAAACCGCTGACACGTGTGCCACCTCGATGCCTGCTTGTTAAAATTCAAGGTTATGACTATGACATTTGTTACAAGCCAGGTAGCACCACAATCACATCTGATAAATTGAGTCGGTCACCCAACCCATCCAAAACCATGACATTTCATTGGATCTTCAGGTCACCCTCAATGACTCTGAAATCAAAGATGTATTACATGTTGACCTTATGAGTTTTAGCATGTACAAATGTCAACAGCTTCGACAGGATATGGCCGACGACTCTTCTTTGCAACAGCTTTGGAAGACCTGATTTAATGCTGGCCCAAGTCTTTCCAGGACATCCCAGAGGCTATACAACCATTTGGGCCATTCAGAGATGAACTTGGAATATCTCAAGGTGTTATCCTTAAAGGCAAGCAAGTACTTGTTCCAAAATCTCTCAGACAGGACGTCCTACAACAATTATAGAAAGCACATGTGGGTATAGACCGCACCTGATGGTTGGCCCGAGAAAACGTTTATTGGCCAGGATACACTATGACATTGAAACAGCTGTGAAGAACAGCGGTAGCAGTGAGCGTGCGAGCCAGGGGGCAGCTGGGAAGGTAAGTTTCTGTATAAAGTACTTACCTAGCGATTCGGCAGCTTCTTTTTGAACAGCGGTAGCAGTGAGAGTGTGAGCCAGGGGGCAGCTGGGAAGGTAAGTTTCAGTATAAAGTACTTACCGAGCGATTCGGCGGACATGGGGACTGCAGGGTAAGTGAACTTATATATTTGGGCAGTGGCTAAACCCGAAACACTACACCTGTAGTGTCTCCCACCCATCCCCCTCCACTAACCATAAAAAAAGGACTCTTGTGTGGAGGGTTTGGTAAGGGGAGGTTTTCCTTTATTTTTACTTAATATCTGTGTCAATTTAGAGTAGAGGGGATGGAAGCTAGGGGAGTTGCATGCTCCTCTTGCAGGATGTGGGAGGTAAGGGTCACCACTTGTGTCCCTGCTGACTTCACCTGTGAGAAGTGCACCCAACTCCAGCTACTCGCAGACCGCGTTAGAGAACTGGAGCTGGAGCTGGATGAACTTCGGATCATTCAAGCGGCTGAGGGGGTGATAGAAAGCTGTTATAGGGAAGTAGTGACACCTAAGTTACAGGATAAAGGTAGCTGGGTGACCGTCAGGGAGGGAAAGGGAATAGGCGCACAGTGCAGGGATCCCCTGTGGCCGTTCCCCTCAATAATAAGTATACCATTTTGGATACGGTTGTGGGGGGGGACCTACCAGGGGAAAGCCACAGTGGCCAGGTCTCTGGCACTGAGCCTGGCTCAGTGGCTCAGAAGGGAAGGGGGGAGAATAGGAGAGCGATAGTGATAGGAGATTCAATGGTTAGAGGAACAGACAGGAGATTCTGTGTTCGCGAACGAGACTCCCAGGTGGTATGTTGCCTCCCGGGTGCCAGGGTCAGGGATGTCTCGGATCGAGTCTACGGGATTCTTAAGGGGGAGGGGGAGCAGCCAGAAGTCGTGGTACACATCAGTACCAATGACATAGCTCGGAAAAGGGATGAGGACCTGAAAAGCGAATATAGGGAGTTAGGTTGGAAGCTAAAAGGCAGGACGAGCAGAGTAGTAATCTCAGGATTGATACCGGTGCCACGTGCTAATGAGGCTAGAAACAGGGAGCGAGTGCAGCTGAACACGTGGCTACAGAGCTGGTGTAGGAGGGAGGGCTTCAGATATGTGGATCATTAGGATACCTTCTGGGTAAGGTGGGACCTGTACAAGAAGGACGGGTTGCATCTGAACTGGAGGGGCATCGATATCCTGGGTGGGAGGTTTGCTAACGCTCTTCGGGAGGGTTTAAACTAGTTTGGCAGGGGGATGGGAACCGGAACTACGGATCAGTGGATGGGGTAGCTGTTGAACAGGCAGATACCGAGTGCAGAGAGTCTGTGAGGAAGGTTAGACAGTTGACAGAGCAAAGTTGCAGCCAGTATGATGGGTTGAAGTGTGTCTATTTTAACGCAAGAAGTGTCAGGAATAAGGGTGATGAACTTAGAGCATGGATCAGTACTTGGAGCTACGATGTTGTGGCCATTACGGAGACTTGGATATCACAGGGGCAGGAATGGATGTTGGATGTTCTGGGGTTTAGATGTTTAAAAAGGAATAGGGAGGGAGGTAAAAGAGGTGGGAGAGAGGCATTGTTAATCAGGGATAGTATCACAGCTGCAGAAAGGGAGGTCGTCGAGGAGGGTTTGTCTACTGAGTCATTATGGGTGGAGGTCAGAAACAGGAAAGGAGCAGTCACTTTATAGGGAGCTTTCTATAGACCCCCCCAATGGCAACAGAGACACGGAGGAACAGATTGGGAGGCAGATTTTGGAAAGGTGCAGAAGTAACAGGGTTGTTGTCATGGGTGACTTCAACTTCCCTAATATTGATTGGAACCTCCTTAGTGCAAATAGTTTGGATGGAGCAGTTTTTGTCAGGTGTGTCCAGGAAGGTTTCCTGACTCAATATGTAGATAGGCCGACTAGAGGGGAGGCTATGTTGGATTTGGTGCTTGGCAACGAACCAGGCCAGGTGGCAGATCTCTCGGTGGGAGAGCATTTTGGTGATAGTGATCACAACTCCCTGACCTTTACTATAGTCATGGAGAGGGACAGGAGCAGACAGGATGGGAAAATATTTAATTGGGGGAGGGGAAATTACAATGCTATTAGGCAGGAACTGGGGAGCATAAATTGGGAACAGATGTTCTCAGGGAAATGCACGACAGAAATGTGGAGGTTGTTTAGGGAGCACTTGCTGCGACTGCTGGATAGGTTTGTCCCGATGAGGCAGGGAAGGGATGGTCGGGTGAAGGAACATTGGATGACAAGAGATGTGGAACAGCTAGTCAAGAGGAAGAAGGAAGCTTACTTAAGGTTGAGGAAGCAAGGATCAGACAGGGCTCTAGAGGGTTACAAGGTAGTCAGGAAGGAACTGAAGAATGGAATTAGGAGAGCTAGAAGGTGACATGAAAAAGTGTTGGCGGGTAGGATTAAGGAAAATCCCAAGGCATTCTACACTTATGTGAGGGACAAGAGGATGGCCAGAGTGAGGGTAGGGCCGATCAGGGATAGTGGAGGGAACTTGTGCCTGGAGTCGGAGGAGGTAGGGGAGCTCCTAAATGAACACTTTGCTTCAGTATTCACTAGTGAGAGGGACCGGGTCGTTTGTGAGGACAGCGTGAAACAGGCTGATAAGCTCGAACAGGGAGGATATTCTGGAAATTTTGAAAGGCATGAGGACAGATAAGTCCGCGGGGCCAGACGGGATATACCCAAGGATATTACGGGAAGCGAGGGAAGAGATGGCCGCGCCTTTGGCGATGATCTTTGCGTTCTCACTGTCCACTGGAGTAGTACCAGATGATTGGAGGGTGGCAAATGTTGTTCCCTTGTTCAAGAAAGGGAATAGAGATAACCCTGGGAATTATAGACCAGTCAGTCCTACGTCGGTAGTGGGCAAATTATTGGAGAGGATTCTGAGAGACAGGATTTATGATTATTTGGAAAAGCATGGTTTGATTAGAGACAGTCAGCATGGCTTTGTGAGGGGCAGGTCATGCCTCACAAGCCTTATTGAATTCTTTGATGATGTGACAAAACACGTTGATGAAGGAAGAGCAGTGGATGTGGTGTATATGGATTTTAGCAAGGCGTTTGATAAGGTTCCCCATGGTAGGCTCATTCAGAAAGTAAGGAGGCATGGGATACAGGGAAAGTTGGCTGTCTGGATACAGAATTGGCTGGCCCATAGAAGACAGAGGGTGGTAGTAGATGGAAAGTATTCAGCATGGAGCTCGGTGACCAGTGGTGTTCCACAGGGATCTGTTCTGGGACCTCTGCTCTTTGTGATTTTTATAAATGACTTGGATGAGGAAGTGGAAGGCTGGGTTAGCAAGTTTGCCAATGACACGAAGGTTGCTGGAGTTGTGGATAGTGTGGAAGGCTGTTGTCGGTTGCAACGGGACATTGACAGGATGCAGAGCTGGGCTGAGAAGTGGCAGATGGAGTTCAACCTGGAAAAGTGTGAAGTGATTCATTTTGGAAGGTCGAATTTGAATGCAGAATACAGGCTTAAAGACAGGATTCTTGGTAGTGTGGAGGAATAGAGGGATCTTGGGGTCCATGTCCATAGATCTCTCAAAGTTGCCACCCAAGTTGATAGGGTTGTTAAGAAAGCGTATGGTGTGTTGGCTTTCATTAACAGGGGGATTGAGTTTAAGAGCCGCGAGGTTATGCTGCAGCTCTATAAAGCCCTGGTTAGACCACACTTGGAGTATTGTGTTCAGTTCTGGTCACCTCATTATAGGAAGGATGTGGAAGCTTTAGAGAGGATGCAGAGGAGATTTACCAGGATGCTGCCTGGACTGGAAGGCATGTCTTACAAAGAAAGATTGAGGGAGCTCGGGCTTTTCTCATTGGAGCGAAGAAGGATGAGAGGTGACTTGATAGAGGGGTACAAGATGATGAGAGGCATAGATAGAGTGGATAGCCAGAGACTTTTTCCCAGGGTGGAAAGGGCTATCACCAGGGGGCATAATTTTAAGGTGATTGGAGGAAGGTTTCGGGGAGATGTCAGAGGTAGGTTCTTTACACAGAGAGTGGTGGGTGCGTGGAATGCGCTGCCAGTGGTGGTAGTAGAAGCAGATACATTAGGGACATTTAAGTGACTCTTGGATAGGTACATGGATGATAGTAGTATGAAGGGTATGTAGGTAGTTTGATCCTAGAGTAGGTTAAAGGTTCGGCACAACATTGTGGGCTGCAGAGCCTGTACTGTGCTGTACTGTTCTATGTTCTCAGAACTGTGAGGCATGGCAAGCTCATATCCTTAGTCTTCCGAGGGAACCTCTGTTACCCCATGAAGTTCCTGCACACCCTTGGACCAGAATTGCAACTGATCTTTTCAGTATCCATAGAGAGGATTCATAGTTGTGACAGATTATTTCTCCAAATTCCCTATCATTCGTCAGTTGCATGACACATCAAGCGCAACTATTGCGGACACTTTGGGCTGAATTTTATTAGCGCGCCGCACTTTGCGCGGGGGCTCATTTAAATGGGGGCGGAGTGGCTGCTCCCAATGACATAAAGGGGGCGGCCGTTCTGTCCCCGGCAATGGCGTCAGGGGCCACTGCGCAGGTGCCGGTGCCATTTTTAAAGGGTTTCAAGCCCTTAGGATAAATTTGAATTTTTAAAGGGTTGTCACTACACATTTTATTGAAAAAAATATTAAAAGCTGGAGGCCCTTTCCCAACCCCCACAATGGTTTTGTCTTGTCTGATAGGAATAAAATGTATTTCAGTCCCAACACGATCTTCCCCCCCAACCTCATCACATTTGCCCTTCAACTCTTTCCACCATCCCCACAGCCAGTAAGAATTGCTTTTCCTGCTCCCCCACCGCGCCTTGATAATTTCAATCCTCCCCCCTCCCCATCAGTGTCTCGCCTCGGAACTCCGAACGGAGTTCTGAAGGTACGCGAGTTGCGGCTGGCGGCCATAAAATCAGCGTGAAACGGGTGCCGGGAGCAGGTAAGATAATTAGCATTTTGTTTCAATTAATTTACAAATGTAAATGAAGGTCTCCGCTGGGCAGTGGGGGGTCCTGCTGGTAAAATGTTGCAGGGCCTTCTTGGCGCATGGGTCATGGTGGGCCTGTCCCGCAAGTACTTTATGGGTCCCCCGCCACGACCCCGACATCGAGGGGCTGGTAAAAATCAGCCCTTTAAGTTCGATTTTCAGTTTTCTGAGGGCATCACAGGAATTTGTCTCTGACAATGGACCCCAACACAGAGGAAAATGATTCGAAACAATGTACGAACATATGAATTAGGAGCAGGAGTAGGCCACTTGACCCCTCAAGTCTGCTCGGCCATTCAATAGGATCATGGCTGAACTGATTACTCCACATCTCCACCTACCCCTGATAACTTTCCACGCCCTTGTTTATCAAGAATCTATCGACCTCTGCCTTAAAAATATTCAAAGACTCTGTTTCCACTGCCTTTTGAGGAAGAGAATTCCAAAGACTCACAGCCCTCTGAGAGAAATAATTTCTCCTCATCTCTGTCTTAAATGGGCGACCCCTTATTTTTAAACAGTGACCCCTAGTTCGAGATTCTTCCACAAGGGGAAACATCCTTTCCACATCCACCCTGTCAAGACCCCTCAGGATCTTATATGTTTCAGTCAAGTCACCTCTTACTCTTCTAAATTCCAACGGATGCATGCCTAGCCTGTCCAATCTTTCCTCATTAGACAGCCCACCCATTCCAGGTATTAGTCTAGTAAACCTTTTCTGTACTGCCTCCAATGCATTTACATCCTTCCTTAAATAAGGAGACCAGTATGGTACACAGTACTCCAGATGTGGTCTCATCAATGAGGAGTTCACCATACCATCTCGTCACCACATCATACTTGATCTAATCATATGGCTGAGCCAGTGCTCGCACTTGAAATTGTTGATCATGAAATAATGACAAACCAAACTCAATTTACATGTTGCTATGCTACATCTCAGAGCGACACCACTTGGTGTAACAATCGTTTTTCCAGCTGAGTTGTTGTTTGGTAGGCCAGTGCATACAAACCTCCCCGGTCACCAGCTATCGACACGACCAGAGGTGAGGGAAGAGTTGCTCGACAGGCGAGACAAAAATGAAAGACACTCATGACCGTCATGCAGGCAAAGAATTGCCCAGTCGCAGTATTGGATAAACAGTTTGTGTTCAATATCCGACTGATGGAACGTGGAATTCAGTGGAAGTTGTCAGTACTCATCTAGAACCATGTTCATACCAGAACTTAACGTCCAATGGCATGATATTGCGGAGGAACTGCTGTCAAATTCAAGAGGTTGAAGACCGAGAAGCACCGAGCAATCCCATTGCCAACAGGACATGTTCAAAGACATGACGAAAAGCCCAACATTCCCACCGACAGTCAAAACTGTGAGACTGTACAGTACTAAACTTACATTGACCAAGTCAGGGCATATCATTAGACCTCCAATACACTTCAGAGACTTGTAAATTTATGGCTGTATATTTTAAACATTTAATACTTTTTCAGTCGCTGTATTGTAACTAGTTCCAATTATTTTAAGATACATTTTTAATTTAGAGAAAAAGGGGATGTTGTGGTGCTCCTTTAAGGAGCGTATCTAAAATAGCTGTCCATCACCAGACAGGACGTGTGTACAGACCCATGTGATCTCTCAGCAGTTGGTAGAAGCAGCCATAGAGATCAGACATGTTATCCTTCCTCCTTAACATTGCTGTATAGAAGTTCATAACTTCAATAAAGAACCCACCTTTTTTGAATCACCAATCTTGTCTGTGTGGTTGGTGTGTTTGTGTTAAGCAGGAAAGAACAATATTGCTGTCTTGGAGTTCCAAATAGGGCAACTCTCCATGCACCTAACTTATGCAGCAGCTTGTCCATTTAATCAGCTATCAACGGAGGGTTGGGGTGAGTCGCGCTTTGCCACTTGTTCGCATGACTCCATGTTGGATTTTTCCACTTTTCATTCTTGACCATCTTTTCTTCCACCTCTACAGATTTTATAAAGGCTGTAAACTTAGGCAGAGCAATTCTAAGCCTTTAAAATGCCTCCAACATTTGTATCTCCATATGTGGTGACTTACCTGAAAAAAATATGTCCTTTCAAGTTTAAGCAGAAAACCAAATGAATCTTGATCCATGTGTAAGAGTTATGGGAACATATATAAATAGTATTCATGAGATGGTATCACAACATCTGTTGAGACTGCCTTGTTATTCTGCCAGTGCACATTCTGCACATTGCGCTGCAATCCCAGTCGATTTTTTTCTTTAGGGTTGGTGGTGGGAGGGCAGTTTGCTGAATTGATTCCGCAAATTAATTAATGATTGGTCAACTTTTTCACTTTTTTAATGTAAGAGATTCACAGGGCTCGAAGATAAAAAAAATATTTTTTTCTTTCTGCCTTCCTTCCATCCTGCACATCATGCATATTGAAACAAAAGTCCGGAATCAATAAATTGAGAACAAAAGTGTGAATGTTGGTAAATCAAAGGTAAAGGTGTAATGTCATAATATCATTAAATGAAACAGGTTTTACATTTTTGTTCATTTTCCACCCTACTTAAGGCTTTGACTCCTGCTGGGATGTAGTTCCATGAGTGCTGAATGTAAAAGCTTTGTATTTACAGCAAGCATACCTGCAGCCAATATTTAACATTGTGAATGGAGACCATTAGAGAAAAGCCTCATTTAGTCCTCACCCAAAATGCCCATATTTTGAGCAGGGATCACTGAGCATCACTCAGGGCAGAGATCCTGGTTGATTTTCTACTTCCTAGGCCAGAAGAACTGAGGGTAATTGTAGTTATCTCAGCTGAGATTAGCTAATTCAGTGCAGATGAGGAATCAAACTTGGGACCTTCTGGCCTGTATGGCTCTTAATCCTTCACTGGACATTATTTTTCTTAAAAAGCTCCTATTAACAGATCTAATATATATTACGCGCACGTCGAGACTATTTGATTCCACATTGAAAGAGGTCACTTTAATCCTGTGAGGTCACTTTTAGAATGTCATGTGTTAAAATGTTAGAAAATAGGACTGTTGTAGGATGTAGGGATCTATGTTTGGAATAAATATGTCCAGAACTTAACCTGTTTTCAGTAGAGCAAAGAAGATTGATTGGGCATGATTTAAGAATTCAAAGCAATGACTAGCATGAATAATGTCAGTGCAAACAAATTACTTAACTGAAAATGAAGGATAGGAATACAAAATTAGCAAGCATCAAGGGAGACTGAAGTTCAGAAGATTTTTGTAGTGTAGTTCATATATGGAATAAGTTCCCAGCAAAAGCAGTTAATGTTATGTCAATTAATTCCCTTTTAAAGAGCGGGTGATGGGGGGTGGGGTAAATATCTGTGTAAGAATGGAATTGAAGATCTAAAGAGTATGGATAGCCATAGATGATCATTTAGTGAATGGAGTACAATGGTTCACGCATTTCATGGACCGTGAGTGACTCATGGGTCAAATATAACTGGTCAGATTCATAAGCATGAGTTATTAGGTTGTTTAATATTCAAAGCATTTTACTTGATTGCCTTTGAGGATTTTTAGAAATTTCAAAGCGCTTTATGTTCTTGCTGGTTGCCTCTCTTGGGAGGCTGAACAATCCAGGTTGAAATAATGACAGGGAAAATTCTATAAGGCTTATGGCAGGGATCAATTTGATAGATTAAATTACCTGATTTTATGATTTCTTGCGTTCTTATTGTGACACCAAAGGATGTGTAAAATTGCACCAGTTCTTGTTAATAGACTAAATCATTACACCTTCCTATATGGACAATTTGCAGTAATCACCGTGAATAACCTCTTGGTTACAGAAAATAATTCTTGTCATTTTCTTGTGACTGTATATGTGCATTGAGCTGAAAGTTATCTGAACAACCATGTTATAAACTGATTGGCCTAATGATCCATGAGGGGAAAATGGTAAACAGGTATACAGTTCTGATTGGTGAGCATTTTTCTTACTTTTTGGGAAGTAGGATATTAATTGTAGACCTCTGCAAACCATGTGGTGCAATGAACATTCAAATCCAAACGTGTTATTCTCGCAGCCAAATCAAAATAACACACATTCATATTCTATTACATTCCCTTCCATTTCATCCTCATCATAGGCTTTTATAAAAAGAATATAACCAATATGATTGATTTTTAAAAACAGTATCTATGAGTTTAGATTAATTCCATCTAGCAAGTATTATGTTCAAACCTAAGTGCAGATTTATATTCCTGACAATTGTAAAGGTATGGAAATTTCAGTAGAAGTAATGAAAATCTACATCAAAATTGAATTACTGAAGTGCATCACTTTGGTCTACACAGAATAGTCAAAATGCATTCCGAATAACATTGTATTCCCCAAAGCTTCCGGAATCCTATTACCAAACTCCACAATAAAGTGGCCATGGTAAAGACAATATAAATTAAAGGGTACAATTCTAAAGAGGGTGCAGGAGCAGAGGGACCCGGGGGTATATGTGCACAAATCATTGAAGGTTGAAAGGCAGGTTGAGAAAGTGATTAATAAAGTATATGGGATCCTGGGCTTATAAATAAGGGCATAGAGTACAAAAACAAGCAAGTTATGATAAACTTGTATAAAACACTGCTTTAGCCTCAACTGGAGTATTATGTTCAGTTCTGGGCACCACACTTTAGGTCGATGTTAAGGCATTAGAAAGGGTTCAGAAAAGATTCATGACAATGGTTCCAGGGATGAGGTTAATGGATAAGTTGGAGAAGCTGAGTCTGTTCTCCTTGGAGAAGAGAGGATTAAGAGGAGATTTGGTAGAGGTGTTCAAAATCATGAGGGGTCTGAACAGAGTAGATAGGGAGAAACTGTTCCCATTGATCGAAGGATCCAGAACCAGAGAACACCAATTTAAAGTGATTGGCAAAAGAAGCAACAGCGACATGAGGAAAGATTTTTTTACGCAGCGAGTGGTTAGGATCTGGAATGCACTGCCTGAATGTGGTGGAGGCAGGTTCAACTGAGGCTTTCAAAAGAGAACTGGACAATTATCTGCAAAGAAAAAATTTGCAGGGCTACAAGGAAAAGGCAGGGGAGTGGGTCTAGGTGAGTTGCTCTTTCAGAGAGCCAGCAGGGACACAACAGGCCAAATGGCCTCCTTCTGTGCTGTAACCATTCTATGATTCTATCATTCCATTTTAACCCTTGAAATACGAAGAGACCTTGTTAGCTTTCAACGAATGATAACCTACTAATTGCCATAATGTAGAATTGGATAGACAAAAATGGTTTCTTAATTCTCACTACCAGTGGACCAGAGACACACACAAAATTGTTAATCATGTTATATTTTTGGTGCCGAAATGTCATTGCAGTTTTCAGAGCAGTAGGCATGGATCAGCTCCCAAAGCTGCCTTCCTGCAGGAAGCAATATGCTCCCTAGAATACTAATATGATTTTCCCAAGTGATAACGTGGTAATCGAAGTAATACTTCCACCAGTCTGCTCCATTGGACACTATCTGAATCTTTTTCCTAGTGTACTTATTTACCGATATTTACCACAGGAAGTTGAATGAAAATAAATGTATCTGGCTGCTGGGTTAGTTTTCTAATCACGGTGCTTCAGCCTGGAATGATGACATTAGAGCTTCTCAGAGCTAGTAATAGGAAGCACCTTGTAAAATATTTCTGATGCTTTGAAGTGATTCTGAGATCCCTCTGTGCACTAAACCTGGTAAAATACAGTTTGTTGTTGACTAAATGTTTCTGACAGATCCAACTACGTGAACAGAAAATATATTTCTGGTATGATTTCCAGCCAATAATAATTTCATAGCTGTATTGTAGAATATAAATTATCTCTGGGGATTAGACAAAAGTTCTGATTTTCAATTGTAATATGAGCTGCTGGGGAAAAATAGCTGTAATAGTTTTTATTAAATCATAGTCTTCTTATTTGAAGTCTACTTCTGAGGTGTCTGTGGGGAAATTCTACTTACTATTTCTTTTTACTGAACTTAATTGCCATCCCAAGAAGCAAATAAAAGAATAATCAAATAAAATTAAGAGAAAATGAGAAAACTCTATAAATTGTAAGGTCTGAATGCTTCAGGCAATATATGCTTCATATTTGATCAGGTCAAATCAGCCTCCATAGTAAAATATTTTACTGATCAGGTGTACTATCAAATTTCATTTAGAAATCTATCATCCAGTCATCAGGGATATGTTTATTCTCTTGTAGATTTTTAAGCATTTGATAATGGATGATACTCAGCATGGGTGAAACTCTATCCCTACAAGAACTAAACACTTTCTGACTTGAAAGAGAGGGAGAAAATTGGCAAGAAGACAAGAGAAACAAAGGAGATACATTTATCTATGTCGTTATGCCTTCACCGGCCGTCCATGTCTCCGTTATAAAGACGTCTGCAAACGCGACATGAAATCGTGTGACATTGATCACAAGTCGTGGGAGTCAGTTGCCAGCATTCGCCAGAGCTGGCGGGCAGCCATAAAGACAGGGCTAAATTGTGGCGAGTCGAAGAGACTTAGTAGTTGGCAGGAAAAAAGACAGAGGCGCAAGGGGAGAGCCAACTGTGCAACAGCCCCAACAAACAAATTTCTCTGCAGCACCTGTGGAAGAGCCTGTCACTCCAGAATTGGCCTTTATAGCCACTCCAGGCGCTGCTTCACAAACCACTGACCACCTCCAGGCACGTATCCATTGTCTCTCGAGATAAGGAGGCCCAAAAGATGCCTTCATCTACACAGTAGAAGCCACTTGTCTCTGTCATGAAGAAATTGGCATTTATGACTGGGAAATGTAAAAGTAAAAATAAGCAACACAACTAAGTATTATTTCATTTCATTTTTTTTCTACCCATTTCTCCCTCACGTCTTCTCAGAAGGTTGTTTCCTCCAGGCTGTTAGTTTCACAGGCAATGTGAGTGCCCACCAGTTTCTGATGCTGTAATTGTTCACAAAAGAATAAATGTATCACAGAAAACATTTAATAGAATTAAAGTATTTCTCAACATATAAAAAAATTCACAAAATGGTCTGATGTGAACAGACATGAAGTGGGTGATTTTCAATGGTCGCTGCCCATTTATTGCTTGAAAAATAAGCAGCTAACAATTGAGAATTGTAGGGAGCACCTTGGTGACTCCATTGATGTCCAAAACCTGCACTGACTTGGTGCCCATAATTTGGCTGCGACATTTAAATGAGGTTCAGGCTTCAAAATGGCTTGGTCTCGTGCTGGCAGGAATAGACAAACGGTGCAGCCATTCCGCCAACTTTGCGCCCATTTCAGGACAGTATTTGTTGGTTAAAATATTCAGATTTTTTAATTTCTCAATGTGGCAATGCAAAATGTGTTATGTGTGCACACTATCATTTTTACAAGTTTAATTTTTGAAGCTAATAGATCATTCTATTTGTCCCTTATTTTTCTCGTTATACAGGTTTCCGAAAGCTAAGCGCCTCTTATGTTGGTTGGATAACTTATTTCCATTCTTCAGCAATGTTGCTCTTCTGCCTGTTACTGGAAGGAATATGCTATTGGTTGGCGATGACTCTCCCTTTAGTTTGCCCTCTTTTATAGGAGAGAACAAGCATTCTTTGATTCGATGGGCCTGATGCATTGGGAACAGGGAGATCCATGTGCGAGGAACCCAGAAGTAAGTGAAACCATCTGTCAGTGGCTTTTTTTAACTCAACCACTTCATAATTTTACTTCCGGGTTTCCTGTCCACCTATATGTTATCATATAGGGGTGGCACAGTGGCGCAGTGGTTAGCACCGCAGCCTCACAGCTCCAGGGACCCGTGTTCAATTCTGGGTACAGCCTGTGCGGAGTTTGCAAGTTCTCCCTGTGACCGCGTGTGTTTTCGCCAGGTGCTCCGGTTTCCTCCCACAGCCAAAGAGTTGCAGGTGATAGGTAAATTGGCTGTTGTAAATTGCCCCTAGTGTAGGTAGGTGGTAGGGAATATGGGAGTACTGTAGGGTTGGTATAATTGGGTGGTTGTTGGTTGGCACAGACTCAGTGGGCCGAACAGCCTGTTTCAGTGCTGTATCTCTAAAAAAAAAACATCCTGAATAGTTTTGAAAAACCTGAATCAGATTCACTGTAAGTCTTTGGCCCTCCGGCAAATCCA
Source organism: Heterodontus francisci (assembly GCF_036365525.1). Classification (NCBI taxonomy): domain Eukaryota; kingdom Metazoa; phylum Chordata; class Chondrichthyes; order Heterodontiformes; family Heterodontidae; genus Heterodontus; species Heterodontus francisci. The sequence continues at coordinate 84,489,805 of NC_090376.1, read as the reverse complement.
AACCCTGGTCAGGAAGTCTATATACATAATTCGATGCACTTAGGCCTTAGATTATTCTCATTTACAACAACAACTTGTATTTATATAGCACCTTTAATGTGATAAAACATTCCAAGGCGCTTTACAGGAGAATTATAAAACAAAGTATGACACCGAGCCACAAAAGAAGATATTAGGTCAGATGACCAAAAGCTTGGTCAAAAAGATAAGTTTAAAGGAGTGTCTGAAAGGAGGAAAGTGAGGTGGAGAGGCAGAGAGGTGTAGGGAGGGTGTTCCAGAGCTTGGGGCCTAGGTAACTACAGGCACAGCCAACAATGGTGGAGTGATTAAAATCTGGGATGCAAAAGAGGCCAAAATTGAAGGAGCGCAAATATCTTGGAGGGTTGTGGGGCTGGAGGAGATTACAGAGATAGGGAGGGGCGAGGCCATGGAGGGATTTGAAAACAAGATGAGAATTTTTAAATCAAGCTGTTGCTTGATGGGGAGCCAATGTAGGTCAGTGAGCATAGGGGTGATAGGGGAATGGGACTTGGTGCGAGTCAAGACCCGGGCAGCAGAGTTTTGAATGACCTCAAGTTTACAGAGAATAGAATGTGGGAGACCAACTAAGGGTTGAATTTTGTGGAGCTGGTGGAATTTAGCATCAATCAGGCACTTAACTGCCCAGTGCTGGGGTCCCTGTCCCTCAAGGACAGGGATCCCACCTCCCAGAGCTGCTGGCCAATCAGAGGGCCAGTAACTCAGTAGTATCGGCAGCGCCACCGGGAGCTATGGCCACTGTGGTACTACAAGAAGCCTGGTAGCAGGATCATAACGAGAGCCCCGTTCCCTAATAAGTGTAGCGGCACACTCCCCCAAGCCCGCAGGGAGGCCACTTTGTTTTACTGGGTGGCCTCCATATGTGGTGGAGACCCACCCGCCTCACTGGTGAAATTCCAGTGATGACAGGAAGGGGCCCTTAAGTGGCCTCAATTGACCTCTTGGCGGGAAGGCTGTCTTCGGCCTTTCAAACCCCTGACTTAATCACAGGGCAACGGGAAGACGATGGGCACTCCGCCTTCCCCACCCCCTTCCATCGCTATTTTATGGCCCCCACCCCCACCCCAACCACATTCCATACCTTCTCTTGGGGGCTCATAAAATTCTGCATTGGAATAGTCAAGTATAGAAGTAATGAAGGCATGAATAAGGGTTTCAGCAGCAGATGAGCTGAGACAGGGGCAAAGTCGGTCAATGTCACAGAGGTGGAAATAGGTGGTCTTCGTGATGACACAAATATGAGATTGGAAGTTCATCCAGGGTCAAATGTGACATCGAGACTTGCTTAGTCTCAGATGGTTGCCAGGGAGAGTATCACAGAATCACAAAATTGTTACAGCACAGAAGGAGGCCATTCGGCCCATCATGTCTGCACCGGCTCTCCGAATGAGCAATTCATCTGGTGCCATTTGCCCCACCTTCTCCCTGTAGCCCTGCACATTCTTCCATTTCATATATAAGTCTAATTCCTTTTGAATGCTTCGATTTAACCTGCCTCCACCACACTCTCAAGCACTAACTGCATGAAAAAGTTTTTCCTCATGTCGCTTTTGCTTCTTTTACCAATTATTTTAAATCTGTGCCCCCTTGTTCTCGATCCTTTCATGAGTGGAAACAGTTTCTCTCAATCTACTCTGTCCAGACCCTTCATGGTTTTGAATACCTCCATCAAATCTCCTCTCAGCCTTCTTTTCTCCAAGGAAAACAATCCTAACTTCTCCAATCTATCTTCATAACCAAAGTTCCTCCTCCCTGAAAGCGTTCTTGTGAATCTTTTCTGCACCCTCTCTAATGCCTTCACATTTTTCCTAAAGTGCGGCGCCCAGAACTAGACACAATACTCCATCTGAGACCAAACTAGTGTCTTATACAAGTTCAGCATAACTTCCTTACTCTATGCCCCTATTAATAAAGCCCAGGATACTCTATGCTTTATTAACTGCTCTCTCAACCTGTCCTGCCACCTTCAATGACCTATGCACAAGTATATCCAGGTCCTTCTACTCCTGCACCCCCTTTAGAATTGTACCCTTTATTTTATATTGTCTCTCCATGTTCTTCCTACCAAAAGGAATCACTTCACATTTCTCCACATTGAAATTCATCTGCCACCTGTCCGTCCATTCCACCCACTTGTCTATGTCCTTTTGAAGTTCTATACTATCCTCCTCACAGTTCACAATGCTTCCAAGTTTCATATCATCTGCAAACTTTGAAATTGTGTCCTGTACACTAAGGTACAGGTCATTAATATATATCAGGAAAAGCAAGAGTCCCAACACTGACCCCTGGGGAACTCAACTACAAACCTTCCTTCAGTCCAAAATACATCCATTAACCACTACTCTTTGTTTCCTGTCACTCATCCAATTCGATGTCCATGTTGCTACCGTCCCTTTTATTCCATGGGTTATAACTTTGCTCACAGGTCTGTTACATGACATTGTATCAAAATGCCTTTTGAAAGTCCATGTATACCACATCAACTGCATTGCCCTCATCAACCCTCTCTGCTAATTCTTCAAAAAACTCCAGCAAGTTAGTTCAACATGATTTTCCCTTAAGTAATCCATGCTGGCTTTCTTTAATTAACCCGCATTTGTCCATGTGACAATTAATTTTGTCCCGAGGGATGGAGTCGGTAGCTAGGGAACGGAATTTGGAGCAGGAACCAGAAACAATGGCTTTAGTATTCCCAATATTAAATTGAAGGAAATTTCTACTCATCCAGTACTTGATGTTGAATAAGCAGTCTGATAATTTAGCAACAGTGGAGGAGTTGAGATAAGTGGTGGTGAGGTAAAGCTGAGTGTCGTCTAACACTGTGCTTTCAGATGATGTTGCCAAGGGGTAGCATGTAGATGAGAACGAGGAGGGGGCCAAGGGCAAGGATAGATCCTTGGGGGACACCATAGTTAATGGTGCAGGAGCAGGAAGAGAAGCCATTGCAGGTGATTCTCTGGCTATGATTAGATACATAAGAATGGCACCAGGTAAGAGCAGTCCCACCCAGCTGGCCAACACTGGAGAGGTGTTGGAGGAGGATAGTGCGGTCAGCCATGTCAAAGGCTGCAGACAGGTTGAGAAGGATGAGGAGGGAAAGTTTACCTTTGTCACAGTTACATAGGATGTCATTTGTGACTTTGATAAGAGCTGTTTCAGTACTGTGGCAGGGGCAGAAACCTGATGGAGGGATTCAAACAGGGAATTCCAGGAAAGATGGGAACGGATTTGGAAGGCAACAATACGTTCAAGAACTTGGGAGAGGAAAGGGAGATTGGAGATGGGACGGCAGTTAACTTCCTCTATAAGGTCTGCTAAGCCAAAATTCCCTTCAGGTGGGGGAACAGCTGAAAGGAAATTTCAGGTCTGAGTCTCTCTCTACTCTGAAGTTTCTCTTCTGTCTTGTCATGCTTAACTTACACCCATCCATCTTATAATCTATACCTGAATGCTGTGCACCGATATGCACACTTATCTACATTGAGGACATTTGCAATTTCCCTAATTTATTCAGATCCAGTTGTAATGAATTTCCTTCTCCTAAGTTCCTGACTCCACTATACAATTTAACATCACCTCCAAATTTAAGAGACATATTGGGCATAAAATTCATTCACTCTGATTTTTGGGTGCAGGGGGCTACGATTCACAGGATGACCACACCCCTTCAGATTGAGGTGGTTAAGGCACAAAATTCATCTAACCACCTCATCTGAATGATCTTGGCGCAAGCTTCTGCGACTCCAGCTTAGCTAGCTTCTTCTCAAGGCTGCCCACGAGCTCTGCACAAAACAGGAGGCCCAGGAAGCATTGTTGCAGACCACATGGTACAGGCTCTTTCTTAAAGGCAGGCTGTCTGTTGAAGGGAAGCTGGAAAAAAAGATTGCTTCAATGTAAATCCTTGCAAATTGAACACAAGGCAGACAGAGGAATCAGACTAACACATGTGACACTAGAGGCATTGAAGGTGCAGTGGGCAGGAAAACAGATGCCATGGTCCTGCAGGGAACCAGAAGACTGTCCAGGACCACGCTCAGAAGGGAGTGGGAGCAGGAGGCCAGGAAGGTCAACTCATGGAGTCTGGAACTGAGGACCTGTCAGCAGTGCCACATGAGACCTAATAACCTCACATGGTTGGTCAACATCAATGAATGACATCTCCTACCCATCACACCAGCAAGCTCACGCGCTGCTCAATGCATCACACCCCTCATTACCCAGTCGCACTCCCTTGTACTCAGGACTCATGCCTAACATCCAGATATTCCACTTCACCCTCACACATCTACCAATGCTTCTAGCCTCACACTCAGCTCTCACTGCTTCCACATACCTCGAGCCAGTCAGCTATAGCAGGCACATCATCCAAACATAGTGCTACACAACCACTGATGTCCTGTTTTCTTTTGTACAGGACTAGGTGACACACAATAGAAGGGGAAAAGCCAGTGAGGAACAAAGATGTCTGCATCTCCTGAGCCCTACAAAGGAGATGGCTCTCAGCATCATGGGGCCGGCTACGGTGGGACCTGCAGCATCCAATGTTGCTAATAACATTGAGGATGGTGGCATCTTCCTGTCTTATATCCCTTCTGAACTCCCAGCATCCACATCCTTCTATCTGGCATGATGAGCAAGCAGCTGATGGTGTGATCATGGACCTCATGCTTCCCACACCACCCACCCTTCCCTTAAAACAACTTTCTCCTTCTGAGTTCCTACTGTCACAAACCCAAATACTGCCACCTGCTCGGCCACAGGAGCCCCAGGAGAAGGAAAGGGAGCGACAGCACAGGGCTGATGATGAGACCCTTCCACCCGATCTGACAATTGCAGCCACCAGCTCAGATATTGGCACTGCACTTAATATGGAGGCTAGTGTAGAGTTGAGATTAGCATGCGGTGAGTCATGAGCCATTAGTGGGCTGCAGCCAGACCAGGGTGAAATGATGGTTCATTTGCCGGCTCAACTGTTTTGCTGCTCTCTTGTTGTCATTTATAATTTTATTTGTCCTCTAACTGACCTCTGACTCTTAACATTAACAAAATTGCTCTCATTATCTTGATTAAGTTCAATTTTCCTCCTTTCTAGATTAATTTCAACTTGCCTGACATTTATTTTTGTTCATACTGTTTTTGATACCTTTCCTTGTTCGAATGACTGTTACACATCTTATAAACCTTAAACGGTTCTTTTTGAGTGTGAGTTGCCTTTCAGGACTTTTTTGAAAATGGCCTGCTTCTTTTCTGTGTTGTAATTAACCTAACTCCCTCCTGCAATTCATTGTCTATTAAAAGGTTTAATCATCATTAACATCAAGTGCTTTCAGCTTAGGTCTCTTCCAAATGTCCACTATTCCATAGTTAAAAAAAAATCTTTTGATCTTTAATATCAGCAAATACTTTGGATATGTCTCCTCATTCCAGGTATCAATCTAGTAAACCTCCTCTGAATCGCCTCCAATGCATTTACATTCTGCCTTAAATGAAGAGACCAAAACTGCACACAGTATTTGAGATGTGGTCTCATCAATGCCCTGTATAACAGAAGCATAACATCCTTACTTTTATTTTCAATTCCTCTCATAATAAAGGATAGCATTCCATTAGCCTTCTTTATGACCTGCATACTAACTTTTTGTAACTCATGCACCATAACACCTAGATCCCTCTGCACCTCGAAATTCTGCAGTCGTTCTCTGTTTAAGTAATACTCTGCTTTTTTATTCCTCCTGCCAAAGTGAACAACTTCCTATTTTCCCACGTTATACTCCATCTGCTAGATTTTTGCCCACTCATTCAACCTATCTATATCGGTCTGCAACCTCCTTGTGTCCTCTTCACAACATACTTTCCTACCTATCTTTGTGTCATCTTCAATTTTAGCTACCAAGCCATCGCTCCCCTCATCTAAGTCATTGAGATACATTGTAAAAAGTTGAGGCCCCAGCACAGACCCCTGTGGGACTCCACTCATCACATCCTGCCAATCAGAAAATGACCCATTTATGCATACCCTCTGCTTTCTGCCAGCCAGCCAATCTTCTATCCACACTAATGTGTTACCACCAAACCATGAGCTCCTACTTTGCGCAATAACCTTTTATGTGGCACCTTGTCAAATGCCTTCTGGAAATCCAAGTACAGTATGTCAATGGGCACCCCTTTATCCATGACACATGTTACTCCTTCAAAGAACTTTGCATAAATGATCATTATGATTCCCAAATCCTCTTCTTTTTCCATTCATTGTGCAAATGTTTACTGTTTTCTGTTCCAATACATTACTTTACATTTATCTACATTAAAATCCTTCCTCCATTTGGGTTCCATTATTTGAAAAATTGGTTTAAAATCTTTAAAGTCTATCATTAATTTAATATGGCATCATTTATCTGGAACCTTATTGAATGCCATCTGAAAATGACATTCAAATTCTATTATAAAATTATATTCACCTGGGATCTCTCTTTTCTACATGTTTAATTATTTTCTTAAAGAATTCCAGTAGATCAGGGAGGCTTAACATATTCTTTGTAAATTCATGCTGACTACTTTTTATATCCTCTTGCTTAGATGAGCATTGATAGCTCACTATAAAACATTCTTTAATATCTTCTACTCTGGTCACTGCCATTAAACAGGCCTACCACCTTGTGGGGGGGAAGGGCTGGGATGGGGGCTATAGCACCCACCTAATTCAGGTGGCAAACACTTTTAACATGCAAATAAGGGCCCTATGATGCACGTTTGACCCCAATCGCCATTTTGGGGGATGACAGGCTGTACTGTGTACCTTGCATGCTTTGTCCAGTTTTATTGGTTAATTTGAAACAATTTTTATGAAGCCAGGAGAAGTGCAAGTGGCCCTCTGAGCCCCACAAAAGTAATCAGGGCTGCTGCCATCCCAGCTCCCGCTGTTCCCGCTTACAAACACGCCTTGCCAGACCATGGTTGGATTTTGTGGTGCTGGCAGGGCGCCCAGGGCCAGACTGAAAAGGTGGGCGGAGCCCCACCAGCCATTCTGAGCACCCCACCCCACCCTCGGACGATCTTGCATTATTCCGGCACTTAAGTGGTCGGCACCTGGATCCTCATGCCTTTAAGATGGGAATCGTGCCTCCAAGAGCTGCTGGCCAATCACAGGGCTGGCAACTCAGCAGTATAGGAAGTGCTACTGGGAGCAGTGGCCACTGCCACTACTGCAGAGGCCTTGGGCCCAGGCCCAGCGCTGGAGACCTGGACCTCAGGGCATATCTTGCTCTGACTAAGTGGCCTCCAGACCGCCTGATATTGAGCCACCCAAAATCTAGAGCTAGCTCCAGCCTTTCCACTCCCAACGTGGGCAGAACAGTCTGTCCAAAAGTTAGAATCTACCCCTACACCTCCCACTTTTTCTGAAAATCATAAGAAGGTTTGCTATCCTCCAGTAAACTCTACTCTCCTAAAAGTATTGATATCCTTTCTCATTTCTTTGATGATTCTATGGTGAATCCCATATATCCCAGTTGCATAGAGTAATATAGTTTTACTGATCTGTCTATCATATAAAACCATATTTGCACATTTCTTTCCAACTTCAGTTTCCCTACGATAATACTTGTCATTCTTTTAGGAATTTCTTGAAACCTGAAGTTCCTGGTGAAGTAACACATTGCACAAGGACACTTTTGTTACGACCAGGTGAGAAAGGGGTCTAGGGGTTCCCCCTCAGCCTTTGCCTGGTTTAACCGTAACAGGGTTTAATTTTAAAAACACTGTGTTTTTAGCTCTCCCTCAGTAAATCCTTGTTCACCACTTTCCAATTGTAAGGCCAAGAAATCAATCAGACAGGTTTTCTTAGATTTAAACAAGAAAGGTGGAAGTTTATTAAACTTAAAATCTAATCTGGTTAACGACTACGAATTTGCGACGCGACCACACTAGCATGCATACGTGATAAACACACATGCAGATAGAGACAGAAAAAGTAGAAAGAATAAAGGGGAAAAGTTTGCAGCAATAGCTGGGTGTATTCACAGTCCTTTGAGTTCGATGTGGAGTCTTTGGTTGCTGGTAAGTTTTGCTGTTTGTTGGGGCCCAGTGCACGCTTTAACTTGTTTTGATGTAGGAGTCTTTTCGGGTCTTGAGGTTTAAGCGACTTCAATGGGTCTGGAGGCTTGTGAGAAAGCAAGAGAGCCAGGCAAGAGACAGACTCTCTTATTCCAGGTTCAGTTGCAATCTGCAGTCTGTCTTCAAACAGTCCTGTGTCTAGTTCAAAAAGCCTGGGCTAGCTGGATAGTCATGTGACCAGCTGGTTTAATCACTCCTGCATTTGTGGATTCACCATCTTAACAGACACTGGAATGCAAACTTCCTTACAGCTTCGATGTATGGTGATCAAAATCTATTTGGGTTAATTGGACCAGGGAGTAGTTGCTTTGTCTTTCCAAGCTCCGTCTCTTAAAATGCAAATGTCCTCCAGCCAAATGTCTGGTGATCTCTTTAAACAAGTCATTTCTTCACTCCAGCAAGTTTAAAATTAATGTTCTTATGACGAAATTAATATGCCTCATTCTTGGCAGGTAGGGGTCTTCATGATACCTCCACACCCAGAATTTCATTAAAAGGGACTAGAGTGAAAATAAGTAAAGGAAAACACACATGCATCTCTCTCATTCATTCAGAAATCCTAACAGTTGTTGCAGCCTGTCCTTTCATGGTAGCAGTGCTGCTTTAAACTGCTCTTTTTGGCATCTAAATAAACATGTGGTTTTTGGGGAAGTTTTTCAGTTTGCACATTTCCATGACTGCCTGGAGTGTCTTTGTTCTTGTTGAGGTCTGCAGGGAGAGGATTAACTTTAATTATCCCAAGGTTGGAGGTCTGCTCATGGGCGGCAGCAGTGGCCATTGCCACGCTGAACTCTCTTTCAATTTTTTGATGAGTCATGCAAGGGCTTTTCACATCAGGGGATGGTTGGTTCCCTTTTTTTCTGACTTTGGGGGAGAATTCTTTGCGAATCTTCCATTTGTCCTCTGGGACACTCCTGCTTGCAGGTATTTGCCCAAATTCTGCTGCACTCCCCTGCATCACTTCGACCAAGTGAGGCATCACCCTCACGGTTTCTCTGCCCTCTTGAGGACTTTCTTTGCCTCTGTAGGTTCCTGTAAATGCTGTTAGCAACTCTGGTGGGGTGCTTCTAGTGTCTGCATTTACATTGGAAGATGTGGGGTCTAATTTTTCAAACATTTTGGGGTTGGCTGACCGGAGAGTAGAGATTTTCATCCAGGATTCCTCCTGGACTTCCATTAACCTGCCCTCTTGGTCCCTTTTTCCCAGTTCCTTTCTACCATTTTGCCAGCCTTGTGCCTGCCTGCCCCCTTTTACTTGGCGGGGTCCCTTACAGTTCACCAGCCCTCTGCTGGAGGGTCCTCCAAACACTGATACAGGAGCAGATTTCACTGTAGGTTGGGGTTTCCCCTCAACCTGGCACATGTGGCAATTCCTACAGTACTCCACCATGTCTTTGTGGAGTTTTGGCCAGTCAAACTGCTGTCTTATGCGGGATATGGTTCTTCGTATACCAGCATGTACAGCCACTGTAATCTCATGGGCCATTCTTAATATTTCTCTCCGGTACCTCTGCGGCACCACTAATTGGTGAACCCCTGTCAACTCCTTACTCTCAGGTCTGTGAGGAGAACTCCACTTTCTCATTAGTACCTCATTCTTTAAATAGTAGCAATCAAGGACTCCCTCTGTTTCAGTTTCAGACTGGGCAGCCTGTGCTAACCTTCTCAATACTGGATCAGCTCGCTGAGCCTCAGCTAAGGAAGATCCATTTAATTCATTCCCTGGGTCTTCCAACTTTCCAAAGGAAGTCGCAGAAAAACAGACCTGATGGTCATCTGCCTGCAGTGCCAATTCAGTCTCCTCTGGGGGAGCTGGTTTGATCATGGCCTCATTCACTACACATTCAGGGAAACTGCAGAGGACAGTCTCCTGCCACTGCCCTGTCTCTCTGACCTCCTGCAGTCTCTCTTTCACTGCTGGGGAAACTACCACTTTCGCCCCCACCAGATCATTATTTAGAAGCAGATCAACCCTGTCCACAGGCAAACTAGGAACATTCCTACAGTCATCGGTCCCGAAACTAGGTCGCACTCCAAGTGCACGCGGTGTAAAGGTACAGGCATACACTGCCCTCCAATACCATTCACCACCATTCTGGTGTTCACTGCACTTTCTGGGGAAAAAGTTAGGCCTTTTCCCAGTAAAAGGGGTCTAGTGGCCTCTGTGTCCCTGAGAATTACTATGGGCTTGCTTGTTCCACCCAAGGGGCATGGGGTTACTCTCCCTTCAGACACAAAACCCTTATAACCATCAGAAATCCTATTAAACTTTCCTGCACTTGCATCCGTAAGCTTCCTGGGTTTCACTCTTACTGCAGTTAAAGCTACAGCTTAAATAAAAGCAAAATACTGCGGATGCTGGAAATCTGAAATAAAAACAAGAAATGCTGGAACCACTCAGCAGGTCTGGCAGCATCTGTGGTGAGAGTAACAGAGTTAACGGGGATAATGTTAACTCTCAAATGGGTGGTTTTGGGTCTGGTGGGAAGTAAAAATCTCAAACCCAAACCCAATCCGCCTTGAATGCATCCACTCTTCTGGTTTCAACAGAAATGGGAGAAGCTCCCCCTGTAGGTTGGTTGCGCATTTAAATATTTTAATACAGCTATTTCAGGATTTCCTGAGCCTCACGAAATTAGGCAGCTAAAGCGAGGCAAGGACTGCTGCATGGATGAGGTAAGGGCTTTTCCAGCACAGCTTGGGGGCCAGGAGGAGCAGCACTTCTTCCCCCTGACCCCTCAAGGAAACCTCCTAACCTCTCCAATAACTGGACACACCCTCCCCCTCACTGCAATCACCAACCCCCACACTGATCAACAACTCTCCCCCGATCCCCGCATCCCTGCCCCCAAACTCTCCTCAAACCCCATGAGCACCCCCTGACCTCCAAACCATGCTATACCCACCTCATATTCTCCCAATCGCTACTCTGACCAACACAAACTTAGTCTCTACTGCAGTGTGCCCTTACTGACTGTGAGCCATGCCTTTCAATCAGGCTGATTTCTGGGTGGGGAACCTGTTAAAAGAAACATGCTCATCATAGAGTTAAAATGACCATAACTCTACCCCTCCACTTGGAAATCCCACCCCAGTAAATATGCAGGCCAATATTTCAGATTGATGACATTTCAGCGTGCAATATTTTGCTTCTCTCCTCACATTAGCTCTGTGGATTGATCCAGTGAATAGCTGTGCCATACAGACCATGAAGTCCTATGATTGATTGTCATTTTGTGCTGAATTAGCTGGTCTCAACTGGGGCCTCAGTAGAAACACTGCAATTGGTCTTAAGTTAGTGAAATGAGAGTGAACCAAGATTCTGGCTGTGAAATGCAATCCAGCATCCAGTTTGCATATATGGTCAATGGATAAGAAAGGACATGGCTCAGCTGTAATGACCTAATGGTCAAACAGCCTGCAAACACTTTTGAATCATGGTCAATTTGGCAAAGCACTGGAGAGTGCCTGGCATGTGTAGAACTGGACTACAGGCCCAAACACTCAGGGGTAATTTTAACTCCCGGGCTGAGCCAAGAAGGAGGTGGGTGGGGGGCAAAGAATGGAATCCTGCCTCCAACTCTCCCCAACACACCCACTCCCTTCCCAGAAAGGAGGGGAGAAATATATGTACAGAAAAGAATTTCCCATTTCCTGGTAGCTAACTAAATAAATAAATGAACAAATTCCAGGAATTCTTACCAACTGTGCTTTGTTGAAATAGTACAGGACTTGTTTTGTCTTCTCTCAAGCTGCTGAGTGTTAAATGTGATTTCTGGAATTTGCCACATAGCTGTGGAGCCAAAGAATATAAATATCTGTGCTCTGCACAAAGAAACTGGCCAAACATGGGCAGAATGTCTTTTGCCAAACACCCATTTTGATGTCCAGTGTTCAAGGATGTAAATTGCTGGGCAGCCAATCCCATAAAAAGGAATAAAAACAGAAAATGCTGCAAATACTCAGCAGTTTTGGCAGCATATATGGAGAGAGAAACAGAGTTAACCTTTCAGGTCTATGACCCTTCATCAGAACTGGGAAAAGTTAGAAATGCAATAGTTTTCAAGTAGATCAAATGGTGGACAGTGGAAAAAGAACAAAAGAGTAGGTCTGTGATAAGGAGGAAGATGGGAGACATTAAATGACAAAAGAGTTGGTGGGGCAGAGCCTAAGGGACTAATAATGGGACAAGAAAAGAGACAAAGGATGTGTCCAGAGGAGATGTGAACGGCAGAATAATAAACAGCTGCCGTCCAAAAGCAAAACAAGATAAAACAAGATTAAGACAGAAACATGCAAAAAATAGCAAACAAAATGAGGAGCAAAGATTATGATCTGAAATTGTTGAACGCAATGTTGAGTCCAGAAGGCTGTTAAGTGCTTAATTGAAAGATGAGGTGCTGTTCCTTGAGCTTGTGTTGAGCTTCATTGGGACACTGCAGTAAGCTGAGGACAGAGATGTCAGCATGGGAGCAAGGTGGAGAATTAAAACAGTAGGCCACCGGAAACTCTGGTCATGCTTGCAGACTGAACAGAGGTGTTCTGCAAAGTGATCACAAAATCTGACTTTGGTCTCATGTCCAGTTCAAACACAGGTGGTCTCAGGACCTAGAGATCATAACTCAGTTCTGCAGCAGCAGGCTAAAACTACAGGCCCAAACACTTAGGGGTAATTTTAACTCCCGGGCTAAGCCAAGAAAGAGGTGGGTAGGGGGAAAGATGGGAAACCTGCCTCCAACCCTCCCCCAACCCACCCACTTCCAGTTTTAACATCGATAGATTGGAGGTTGGGCAACTAACCTGCTCTCTGGAGGCAGGTCCCTCATTTAACTGTTTTAATGAGGTTGCACGCCTGAGATTTTATCTGGGTTTTAACACTGACCAGTTTCACAGGCCTTGGGAAACCAGGCTGCTGAAGGAAGTTGAGGACTGCTGCATGGAACTGATAAGTGCCTTTGCAGCATTGCTTGTGGGCAAGGAAGAGCAGGGCGATTCCTCCTGGCCCTCTAAACTAACCTTTTAATCTCCTCATGATTGGACCACTGCAATCAGAACCTCCAGCCCCTGCCCCCAATGATCGGACCCCCAGATGATCTCTGACTTACAATCTCTCCAGAACAACCAATCTCTCCCTCCGTCCCTCCTCTCCCTCCCTCCTGCACACTCCATGGCTGCCAGCCTGCCAGCCTCTCAATCTGGTTGGCTGCGGCCCAGAATCAAATTCAAAAATTGTTAATCAGGTCCTGCCATTACATTCAGCAGAATCTTGGGACACCTGTACCTACCACTCACCACCACACCCCCCACAACAACACCCCCCCCCCCCCCCACCCCCCACTGTCCCACTGTCCCTTCCCCGTAAAGATGCAGGCCAAGCAAAGACCTCAAGCTAAGCTACACAATCAAGGAGGTCAGTATAATACAGGTTCATAAAGAAAATTCTGTATTCCAAGTACACTTTTGTGGATATAAATGCTACTTTCATGCATTGGAAATTTGACTAATGCTATCTATTCTTACACCATTTTCAACTAAAGTTAACACAAACTCACCAGAATATCACAAGTGACCCTCCCCTTCCCCCAAGAGAATTTTCAATAACTTTGAAATTTAAAGTTAGAATGGTACAGTACCTCATGAGTCATCAGACAAATCACACATGCATTATGTTGCTGATAGATTGTCAGTATTGTCATGCAGGCCCCCCACCTGCCAAGAGTGAGGCACATTAATTTCACCACATGGACATTAAATTTCATATTGTTGCTAGGAAGAAGAGCAGGCCTGTTACAAGGGGTTGCCAGGCCCCTGGCCAGAAGGACATTTTTGCACAGTAACAGACACTGCTTGGAACAAAGGACCAGTCCCTGCTCCCAATACACAGAACAGACATGGTCAGACCAGTTTAGTCACATGACTAACTGGCTGTTGCAGAGTTGGAACTGAGAGTTTTAAATTGGAGAAACAGTGTTTGAAGACAGAAAGCTCCTGGCTCCTGGATTGAGAACATCTCTCCCCTGTCTGCTCCCATCTCATTCTCACCAGCTTCAGAATCCATTGAAGACACATGAACCCAAAAGAGAAAAGTCTCCTACAGTGAACAAGTTTTAAGAAGAATACTGGACCCCAACGAAAAGCAAAGATTACCTATAGCAAGGACTCTACAGTGAGCTTGAAGAACCATAACAACTCTTCAGATATTGCCTCAAACCTTTCCACTTTATTTTTTCTTTTGCTCTTTTCTGTCCCTATCTGCATGCATGTATCGCGTATGCATGCTAGCGTGGGCGTGTCGTCTATCTGTAGGCATTACCCGAATTAAAGTTTTAGTTTTAATAAATTTCACTTATCTTCTTTAAACCTAAGAAAACCTGTTTGTGCTCATTTCTTTGCCTTATAATTGGAAAGCGGTGAACAAGGATTCACCAAGCGGGAACTCAAAACACGGTGAGTTTACAATTAAACCCTGTTACAGTAAGACCAGGTGAAGGCTGAGAGGAACCCCTAGACACCTTTCTCACCTGGTCGTAACAGTATGAAATATCATTCTAATGGACAGTGAAATGATTATTCATTGTTTGGAAATAAATATGTGTAAATCTATGCTCTTACAAGCTGGACATTTTTATTTCATGATGTCTGAGATGGAAAAGAAACTTAGCATTTTCAAACTTAGGGACTTATTATTCATGTCATACTTTCACATTCATTGATTAATTGTTACATTCAGAATGATTTAATTTTTATTACATGATGAAAAACAATGTATCATATACCAAGTGGGTGACAGTGATGTACTAATGAATATAAATAGAATGAACTTCCTACGCTAAATCTTTAATTGTCTTACCTTGAGCAAAGAGTCAAAACTGAAAACAAATAACCAGGCCATTATATTTAATACAAGGGACATGTATTAGTTTCCTTGAACATATGCCTCATCTTACATTTTACAGTGAA
Organism: Heterodontus francisci; assembly: GCF_036365525.1. Taxonomy (NCBI): domain Eukaryota; kingdom Metazoa; phylum Chordata; class Chondrichthyes; order Heterodontiformes; family Heterodontidae; genus Heterodontus; species Heterodontus francisci. The sequence goes on along the minus strand of NC_090376.1, from coordinate 84,474,691 downwards.
AACTACCTATTGATGTCAAAAATAAAAAACTCAAAACAAGAGAAATAGCAGGGTCATATTTCAGAGGGAGTCTGTAAGAACTGATACATTTCTATTGAAATGTCTTCACCTGATACATTCATTTATTTTAATATACTTAAGATGATTATACAGACATGACACACTATGTAATATTTTTGATGGCATGACTGATCTGTCCATATAGTTTACAAAAAACATCAAGGACTCAGTCTGAATCGTTTATCTCAAACTATCTCTTCTGTCAGGAGATTTCTTTTGGCCAAGCACAACCATTGCCAATTATAATGGCTCTGCCACATTTTTCAGCCCATCCATAATATAATTCTGTACATTGGGTAACAGCCAAAACTTAAATTATAACTTTGTAAGACTTAATCAAATGTAAGTTATTTGGCATGCATGACAATCAGTGATGCCACATCCTTCCGTGATGCAAAAGCACTCAAGTCACTCTTAATGTTAGTTCACCAGTAAGTTTGCTACTCGCATTGTTATAGATTACTAATAATACAGAATTTCTTGTAAAAGTTTCTGCTTAGGCTCGATTTAGTACAGACCTCGTGTGCAGATGTGGGTTGGAAAACTCCATGGGTGGGGTCCCAGTGTTAGCAATTTTAAGATGTTTGTGTGGCATAACTTGGGAAAAGGGTGGGTACAGGTTAAGGGTGCTACACAGGTCTGATACCCAAATTCATAAGTTGTCAAACACATTAGCCTCACCTAAGAGTAGGTGATTATCCCCTTAAATAGAGCTGGTGGTGGTGGTGGCAGGTGGGGGGGGGCCATGGGGGGGGGGGGGGGGGGGGGCGGGATGGTGGTGGTCTTCCTGCTGCTGAATGTGTGTTCAGCTGTATATGTTTAAGAGACGGCATAAGCTTGGGGTTGAGCTCCAAAATGGCAACATTGGCGGCAAATCAGCGATACACACTGATTAATGTTACAATTTGCTTACTCCGCATACTTCCGGCAGATGCTTCTGCGTGCGCACTAAAGCCCTCAACTAAATGGCCAGCAGCAGAGATGTGTGCGTCCACCACAGATGCCATTTTGGAGACATTACGCCACTCATAGCACCAAGAAACTGGGTGCTACAGATCAGAATTTCATAGCCATGATCTCCATAATATAAAGATTGCATGCCACAAGTTCCTTCTAAGTCACTGCAGAGCGCATCTGTCGGAAAGCTGGCTTTCCTGCATTCATCAAATGACTGCTGCCATATTTTATCAAGGGAAGCACCTCTATCATTTTCCCAACGGAACGGAAATATCAATTGGTGAGGGAACAGATTTTCATATACTGCCTTTCAGGTTCCCTAAAATTGCAAGGCATTATAGATGGAATATGAGATGGCCATCAGGCTCCTTAGAAAACCTAAATGCATACGCCAACAGGAAAGAATACCCGTCCATTTATGTACAGATAGTTTTCAACCACACAGATGTCAATCTACACATTAATGCCCATTATATAGAGAATAGCCACAGTAGGCCCGATTTTAACTCTGAAAATGGGTGAATTTCGAATGAGTTAAAATCTTATTTATAAATTGTAATTATTCTGCTCTAGTACTTTTGTATGAAGGAGACAGTAGAATGAATATCTGGATCTTGGGAGACCAAGGCTACCTTTGGCACCGATGCCTTTCACCCCATTTAGAAACATCTACACAGCAATGGATATGGTGGTAAATTGATTGTGTGCTTAGACTCATAATCCAGAGGCCTGAACTAATAATCTCAGATGATATGTGATCTTAAATTCCGTAATTGTAGTTTGAAAATGGAATTCAGTTTTTTAAAAATCTGAAAATAAAAAGCTGGTATGAATCAAGTGTCTATGAAGTGGGCAGGTTATCATAAATATTCCACTAATATGTGGCGAGTCGAAGAGACTTAGCAGTTGGCAGGGAAAAAGACAGAGGCGCAAGGGGAGAGCCAACTGTGTAACAGCCCCGACAAACAAATTTTTCTGCAGCACCTGTGGAAGAGCCTGTCACTCTAGAATTAGCCTTTATAGCCACTCCAGGCGCTGCTCCACACACCACTGACCACCTCCAGGCGCTTACCCGTTGTCTCTCGAGATAAGGAGGCCAAAGAAGGATTCATTATAAGCACACAGACTCCCATGGCTACTTTGACTACACTTTCTCACATCCTGTTTCCTGTAAGGACTACATCCCATTCTCCCAGTTTCTCCGGCTCTGGCGCATCGGTGCTGATGATGCAACCTTCCATAACAGCGCTTCTGACGTGTCTTCCTTTTTCCTCAACCGAGGATTTACCGGCACTGTGGTTGACAGGGCCCTCAACCATGTCCGACCCATTTCCCGCACTTCTGTCCTCACCCCTTCCTCTCCCTCCCAGAAACAAGACAGGGTTCCCTTTGTCCTCACATTCCACCCCACCAGCCTCCACATCCAAAGGAAGATCCTCCACGATTTCCACCTCCTCCAGCGTGATGCCCCCACCAAACTCATCTTCCCTTCCCTGTCCTGTCAACATTTCGAAGGGAGTTTTCCCTCTGCGAACCCTGGACAACTCCTCCATCACCCCCGACAACTTGTCCCCTTCCCACGGCATCTTCCCATGCAATCACAGGAGGTGTAATACCTGCCCTTTTACCTCCTCTCTCCTCACCATCCAAAGCCCGAAACACTCCTTCCAGAAGAAGCAATGATTTACTTGTACTTCCTTCAATTTAAAATACTTATTGACTGCTCACAATGCGATCGTCTCTACATCGGGGAGACCAAACATAGATTGGGTGACCACTTTGCGGAACATTTCCATTCATTCTGAAAGCATGACCCCGAGCTTCCGATTGCTTGCCATTTCAACACACCACCTTGCTCTCATGCCCACATTTCTGTCCTTGGCCTGCTGCAGTGTTCCAGTGAACATCAGTGCAAGCTTGAGGAGCAGCAGTTCATCTTACAATTAGGCACTCTACAGCCTTGCGGACTCAACATTGAGTTCAACAATTTCAGGGCATGACTGGCCTTTTTAAACATTTTATTTTACTTTTTTATTATTTTTAATTTTTTTTTAATTATTTTATGTTATTTAATTTTAACCATGCACTTATTTTCATGTTGTGCTTTTGGACAAAGCTGCTCATTATTATGCCACTAACACACTCTCTGGACTAATGCTTTGTCTTTCACCACAACCATGAACACTCTTTTTGCCATTGTCCCATGACATCTTTGTTATTTAATTTCTCCTGTCCTCTGCCCTATCACACATCTTCCCTTTTGTGCTCTTCCCCAGCAACCACCCCCCCCCCCCCCACCCCCTTCCACCGCCCTCCTTTACTTGCTTAAAACCTAATACTTATCTCACCTTTGCCATTTCTGATCAAAGGTCACAGACCTGAAACATTAACTCTGTTTCTCTCTCCACAGATGCTGCCAGACCTGCTGAGTATTTACAGCACTTTCTGTTTTTATATTCAAATTTCCAGCATCTGCAGTATTTTACTTTTATGTCATAAATATCAAACTGGTTCATAAATCTCCTTTCGGAATGAAAACTGGCTGCCCTTACCTGGTCTAGCCTATAGTCCTCTGCAAAGAAAAGAATGGGTTTTAGATTACAAATTTTAACAGCAAAAATGTAACTGCACCACAGACACGTACAGCCACAATTTTGTAACAATTGTATAACTGAGGCTTTTACATCCAGAGTGTAAAAGTAAATCATGTTGTCATCAATTGAATGCGGCAGTCACCTGAGGGACCTGGCATGTATCCTCTTATGTTCTTTGAATTCTGTGTCACTGATGTGAAGCCTAAAGAAAAGTTTCATTGAATCAGTCATTGGTTGTATGTGACTAGATTTTCTAGGCATTGTTATTATTCAGAATACCAAACTGCTCTGTCATCTTTAAGTGAAAAAGGTTAATTTCCAAATAGGTGCAGAGAATGTTGAAAGAAGAACAAAAGGTCAATTGATATCCGTAAGACAAAAAATGAGGGATGATTTGCAATTCCACATTATCAGTGTGAAACCATGCTCATAGACAGTGCAGGATAGAAAATTAGTGCTGCAGAAAGGAATTTGAAACCTCCCCACCCCCAAATCCCTGCTTGGCAGAAACCAAGTGGATACATATTTAAATGTCCCATGTGACGTACCCTCTCTGATCCCACTGCCTTCCTGATATTAATCTGTTCTTTTTTTTAGCAGACGAGCAAGGCACTATGGATAGTAATGAGGTCCTGCTTTAAATATTCCAATCAATCTCCTAAGATGTCATTGGTGCCTGTCTGCAATCTTAACCCCAGGCCCTCCAGTAGGGCTTCCCTGTCACGCTTCTTGCCCCCTATCATCACCAAGACAGCCCCACTGCAGCACTACCAGAATTTTGTTCCCTTGACATGATAGGCTCCCATTTGTTGATTGGGATTGCTACAAGCACACTCACTATAACAGATCACCCTCAATTCAGAAAAATGGTCAGGGTCATCCGGGGGACCTCTCGTCCTGCCTCAATACCATCAAGAATCCAGGCTACAGTGCTTAACTGTATAGATTAGCTTGTGCCAGTGACTTGTTACAAAATTATATAAATGAGTGCATTGATTCTATCAGTGAATCTCTCGTGATTGTATTCCTTTCTCTGAGGGATTCATCCATACAGTTGATTAGGGGTCATGTTCGTCTGTATGTGTAGAGCCTTCTAGTCTCAGTTTTAACTTTTAAGCTCCACCCATAGGCTTAAGCAATCAAACACTGTGAACACAGATAAATGGACCTACTAATACCATCAAACCCAGAACAATCAAACACTACATTTTTCCCCCTTTTAACTAAAGACATTATTTTTGAATTTAAGTATTCTAAATATCAAACATATATACATCAAGTTATTCTTTAGTGTTCAACGTGTATGTTTTCTCTAAGTACAGAAATAGTCGTTGAGATAGTAAGGTCTCTTAGGTCTGCGATTAGATTTACGAATTTGAGGTTGTGGATCTGTTTGATCAGCTTGATGAGGCAGATTATTAACATCACTCATAGGAAAAGGAAATGTATTGTCATAACCACCATCTTCAAAATATCCTGGTCTGCTCCTTGTCAAACCTCTTGCATTCCACTTGCTGTTGTCATCCAACAGATATTCTTTGGTACCGAGCAAACATTTAATCTGCTTTGGACCTGATACTGACGCAGCAAGTTTGTGGTCGTGATTTGACCATTTGATTTGAACCCAATCTCCAACTTTAAACTGTAGTTCCCTTGCGCCTGTACATTTGTCAAAGTATGCTTTTGTTTAACCTTGTCGCTTTGCAATTTCATCTGCTTTTGCTCTGACATTCTCATTAACTGGTCGTGATGGCTTAAGAATGGTCAGTGGCATGCGAAAGTTACGACCTATCATAAGTTCGGCTGGTGTCTTTCCAGTCAGAGAGGCTTTACTCCAGCTGCTGTTACTCTGTAGCCTAGAAAGTCAACTTGGTGCCACAAATATGCATTTGTCCTTTTTGAGCATCAAAATGTGTTTTGCAAGTCAAGTGAGCACTGCTGATAATCATTGATCACGTTCAGCTTTGTCCCTTCCATGCACAACGACGTCATCAAGTAGGTTGAGCGTTCCCTCAACATCCGACAAGACTGAAGAAATTATCTTCTCGAATGTGCTAGGTGCTGAACTTAGTCCATATGGCACTCTGCGGTATTAAAACACACCTTCATGGGTAACAAAAAGTGTAAGATATCTGCTTTGTTCTGCTAGAGGCATCTGTAGATAATTCCATCATATAGCTAGCTTTGTGAAAGCTGTGGAATCATGAAATGATGCTGTCAGTTCTTGAATTGTAGGAAGTGGATACTTGTCTAGTGTGATAGCTTTGTTGACTGCCTTTAGGTCAATGCATAGTCGAAGTTCACTATATATTCATCGTGCAATTACTAGATTTGATATCCATGGCAATGAGTCGATTCATTCAATGATAGCATCTGCTTCTAGTCATTTCAGCTCCTGTGACATTTCAACACGGATTGCAAATGGCAACTGTCTCGAATTTTGTGAAACTGGTAGAATTGATGTGTCAGTAAATAAGGAAGGATACTGGCATGTATAATCTGCATTATCAATCCCATTCATGTGTGCTCCGGTGGAGTCAGCGAGTTTGAATCCAAGCCTATCGAAAAGGTTTACCCCCATAAGGCTTCGGCCCTTGCTACATAGAAAGTGAACCTGTCTGGATGACGTTTTTGTAGCATACTGGAACTGTGATCGTCCCCGAAACTGGAATGATAGTGTCGCCATAAGCTTGAAGAGTGTCTGTTGCAGGAGTGAGAGAGAATTGTGAAAAATACTGATGGTAGAGTTTGTCACTCAAAATAGATACTTTCGTGCCAACATCAATAAGAAGTGACACTGAGATGCCTGCGATCTCGACTGAGCACACCTTAAAGAGACTTGTTGCTTTACTTTTTGTGATGGTACATACATATTGTACCTCACTGCCAGGAAGAGACTCCCCCACATGTCGAACCAATGAAGTTTTTTTCTTTGACGACCTGCACATCTTTGAAAAATGGTTCCACATTAAACATGAGTTACACCTTTTTCCTGGAGCTAGACAAGGGATTGTAACTCGATAAGCATTTCCACAATTTGGGTATAGTTTTGAAGGTAACTGACCATGATGGGGCACATTTTGATGAGGTTACTGAGGTTTTCTTGGCCTTAACCCTTGCACTGAAGCTGGTTAGGCAAGCCGTGTCTGCATCCCTGAGTCTCAGGATGCAGGTGTGTGTAACCTCTTCAAATCCAACATGGCAGATTCAATCTGGACTGCTACGTTTATGGCTTTTTCCAACGTTAAATCATCATCCTCCATGAGGAGATGTTCCCTAAATCGTGGAATTGAAGTCTTTTCCATTAATTGGTCAAGAATTAGTTCATTGGTTAGTGTGCCAAATTTACATGTAACCACCAATTGCTGCAATGCTGTCACATATTGTTTAATTGACTCACCATGTCCCTGGGATCTCTGGCGGAATGTGTATTGTTCTATAATCACACTTTTCTTTGGCTTGAAGTATTTTTTGACAGCACTTACCGCCATATCAAACATAGACGTATATTCTGGGGCTGCTCGAATATCCGCTCGCCTTCTGCTTTCAAGTATCGCTTTCTTACAGTTCGCTGCTATATCCGGGCTGTCCATCCTCGTAGTGAGCAAGTAGGTCTTGAACCCTGAAATCTATCGCTCCCAGCACGAGGGAGGATTACCTGGCATTTGGAGAAAAGGCTCTGGAGCTAATAACATTAGATTTTGTTGAATCATCTTCATCGCCATGTTTTTGTTATGTTTACCCCGGGTTGCTGGATATAGTATGTATATCTGATTTATCTCAGAGCAATGCAGATATCATACTTGTATTAAATCACCAACTGGTTTACTTACAGCACTTTAAAATATAATAGTTCTTAAAAGATCTCAGTACAATGTCTCCTCAGAGCAGTGTGCTTTCTTTTGCTGTAGAACCTTCTAGTTTCAGTTTTAACTCTTCAGCTCCACCCATAGACTCAAGCAATAAAACACAGTGAACACAGATAAGTGGACAGACTAATACAATCAAACCCAGATCAATCAAACACTGCAGTATGTTCAACCATACTCTAGGGTACAAGAAGATCACATCAAGTGAATTTTGAATTAGGCCTCAGTACTTCATTTTTACAAATGTTACCATTGTTCTTCTTCCAACTTCAGTGTTTTTGAACTCCAAAACTCAGTCAAAACTTTTCTGAACAACCAATAATGTGTATTAACTAAAACCAGAATTGATGTAAGATAATGAAACTCAGATATGGTTGAATAGATGCAGATTCCCCCCAACAATTCCAGATTTTAAATGACTTCAGACGCATTTGACTCTCAGAGATTGATTAATTATTTGTACCATAGATACATTATTCCTTTCATTTTTCAATTTTGTATTAAACTATTCAAAGTACCTACTAAAAATAAAATGGTTTCACTGAATAAAACATGCACTAACATATAAAATGGCTGTTCACCTTACAATGCTTCCCATTGACAGTGCACTAAGTCACCTTCCAGCCATGGTCCATTGGCTGCTCTGATGATGATTATTATGATTGGCACTATTAAATGTCACCTTGTTAGAGGGTAAACACACAGCTGTCAGCATCCTTCATTTTTAACAGTCTTTGTTGGATGAATGAATTCATCTTAATAGATTGACAATCAAGATGATTGTAAGAGACAATGGCTATCATAAATGAAAGCTATGTGGTTATGATATTATGAACTATTTTGCATAATAACAGCATCTCATTGCAGATAGAATGTTGGTGAAGTAGTACTCAATAGTCAATATCATCATCATTCTTTATTGACTAAGACAGGTAACCATAAGAGATAAATGCCACCCCAATTAATTGAAGAGACACTGCAGTACATAAATGATCAGTTTTAAAACTACCCATATATAATCTTTTAGGAAATCAGACTGACTGAACGTCAGTGCGTTCAACTAGGAGTACAACCATCTATTCTACTCTTCTTCTTAGGAAGTCCCTCAAATTCAAGGATGACTTGCTTCCACTGTGGTTCAATGGGTTCTGAGATGGCTGATATGTCCAATATGTGGTCTGTAGAATCTGCCACATGAGGGTAGGAGGTGCTTGAAGGGTCAGGGAGATGAGCAATTTGGAGGTTTGTGTGCTCCCTCTGATGCCTCGACTTGCCTCGGCATGTTCCCGACCAAGTCCCTTGAGGTCTACGATGCCTTCCCGAATGAGCTGTCTCCATCTAGTACAATCATGAGCCAGGGACTCTCATGAGTCGACGGGGATATCCGATCTCTTCAGGGATGCTTTGAGGACATTAATAAAGCATTTCTGCTGTCCTCTTGGGAGTCTCCTGTCGCAACAAAGTTCTGAGTAAACAGCTGCTTCGGGAGTCTGGTGTCAGGCATGCAAATGACATGTCCCGCCCAGCGGAGCTGGTTTTGGTGATTAAGAGGCACTCAAAATATGGAAAATGGTCTACATATTCCAGAATCTCGCCATTGTTCTTGGTTGACGGTTGGGGGAGCAGGTGTGGTGCTGTGGGAGCTGGTTGGAAGAGGATCTTCATTTTCTAAGTGTTTAGTGAGAGACCCATTTTCTCATATGCTTCAGAGAAGAAGTTAACAATGATCTAGAGCTTAGTTTCAGAGTGAGCACACACGCAGAAGCTTGACAACTGAGTTTGGAGTGATTTTGGTTTTGGATTGAAGGCAGCGGAGGTTGAATTGTTTCCTGTCTGTTCTGTAGATTATCTCCCAGCCTGCATGTAGTTTGCTCGAGGTGAGGTGTAGCATTGCAGAGCAGAAAATGGAGAAGAGGGTCGGTGCGATGACACAGCCTTGCTTGACCCTGGTCTTGACTGAGATAGGGGGTGTGGTGGCTCCGTTGGTGAGAATCACGGCTTGCATCTCATCATGGAGTAGATGGAGGATGGTGACAAACTTCTGAGGGCAGCCAAATTTGAGCAGGATGCTCCATAAGCCTTCGTGGTTGACAGAGTCAAAGATTTCTGTGAGGTCGAAAAAGACAATGTGCAGCTTTTGGCGTTGTTCCCTGCATTTTTCTTGGATTTGCTATACAGTGAAGATCATTTCTGTGGTGCCTCTGGATGGGCGAGAACTGCATTGCAACTCCAGAAGCAACTCTTCAGCCACTGGGAGAAGGTGATTGAGGAGAATCCTTGTAGTGATCTTCCCTGTGGCAGACAGCAGAGAGATTCCTCTGTAGTTGCCACAATTGTTCTTGTCTCCCTTTTTGAATACAGTCACGATCACTGTATCCCTGAAGTCCCTGGCAAGCACTCCTCATTCCAGATGAAGAATATGAGGTTGTGCAGTTGTTCCAGGAGTGTATCTCAGGATTTTAGTAGGGATTCCATCTGCTCCAGAGGCCTTGTTATTGTTCTTGAGCTGTTAAATGGCTTTTTCAACCAGACTCGTGTAGCACCGAGATTGAGCCGGACAGGGTGCTGAGGGATAGAATTGAGGACATTCAAGTCGAAGACAGAGTCTTGGTTGAGTTCTTCAAAATGTTCCCTCCAGCAAGCGCTGACAGGCCTCCCTGTCCTTGAGGAATTCTTCTCCATACTTGACTCTCAGCAGTATTCTACTGCACAAGTTTCGTGAAAGATCTAACGCTGCATTATAGGGTATGGTATCTTAATGTTTATAACACTAGTAATCCAGAGGTTAGGAGTTCAAATCCCACTATAGTAAGTTATGAAACTGAATTTGTAAAGATCTAATAATTTGTAGACCAGTGATAAAATATGATCATGAAAGCTGCTGGATTAATTTAAAAACCTAAATCCTTTAATGAAGAAAACCTGCTACTCCACTGGATCTGACCCTCAAATGACCATTGCACATTGTGCGGTGGAATCATAATGCCCTTAATGCAACAAGGGATGGATGATGGATATTGTCTTGTTAACCATTGCAGCCTTAGTTAAATAGAGGAGCTTTAAAGAAAAGAAGGGACATATTTGCCAGTTCCCGTAGATTTATTCTTCTGTTAACTCCATCAGTGGCTTCAGAAAGCAGTGGGTTTAAATGATGCCTAAATTAAGAGGCATAAATTTACTCAGCTAACTGAAATTAAAATTCATAAATAGCTCATTAATAATGATTACAAAAAAACATACATTTGAAGAGCAGAGAGACTTAGGGATTCAATATGCAAATCTTTAAAATTGGGACAATAAGTAGATTAGGCTGTAAAAAAAATTTTTATAAATAGTAATTGAATATAAAAGCAGAGGTAATACTAAACCTATACAAATCATTGGTAATGTATTGTTTTGGTTGTACTATTTTAGGAAGGCTGTCAAGGTTATTGAGAGGGATTCAGAAGAGAAGAGATCCAGTAAAAATCTTTGCCAGGAGCAGAAAGCAGCCCTTTAACCATGTACATTCCCATCCCTATGCTGCAATCTGGGAAAGCTCTGCTTTGTTAACCTGGAAAAATCTGAGGCATTTACCCTGGCTCATTCTTCTGGCTTGTGTCATCTGAACCGAAAGGGACGTATACGAATATTGTTGGGCCATGTTATGCCCTGTAACTGGCCAAATAGACAGCCTGGCTGGTGGGTGGGAAGGAAGATGAGTGGCAGGAGGCCAGAACAGGCAGCCTCTGGGGATGATTGTCTACACTGGGAAAGAAACATCAGCTCTGGTCCTTGGTCGGTGACGTATCTGAGTGGGGAAGGAGGCTGGAGATTGGGGGCCAGTGGGGAGGAAGCTGGAGTTTGGGGCCAGAGGGGGTGGTGCCTGGAGATTGGGTCGAAGTGTTGGGGGGGAGGTGGTGGTGGGGGAATCTGGAGATTGAGGATGGGAGGGAGTCTGGGGATCGAGACTGGGGGAGGCTGGGGGTGGGTGTGAAACCTCAGTATATGGACTGGAAGGAATCTTGAAATTTGAGTTGGAGGGGAGTCTGGATGTTGGGGTTGGGGAGGGGGTCAAGAGATCAGGGTTCTAGGGGAATTTGGAGATGGTGATTGGGGGGAATATCTGGAGATGGGGACCAGAGGAGCATCTAGAAATTGGGGCTGGGAGTGGGGAATTTGGAGTTTGGAGCTGGGGGCTAGGTGTCTGGAGATTGTAGCTGGAGGGGTGTCTAGAGATTGGAGTTGGGGGGGGTGTCTGGAGACTGGAACTGGGGATGGGGAGTCTGGAGATTGGAGGGGGGGTTGTCTGGAGATTGGAGCTGGGAATGGGAAGTCTGGAGATTGGAGCGGGGGTGGGGCTGTCTGGAGATTGGAGCTGGGAGTGGGCGGTGTTTGGAGATTGCAGCTGGGGGTGGGGCTGTCTGGAGATTGGAGCTGGGGGTGGGGCTGTCTGAAATTGGAGCTGGGGTGGGCTGTTTGGAGTTGGAACTGGAGGGGGCGGTGTCTGGAAACTGGAGCTGGGGGTGGGGCTGACTGGAGATTGGAACTGGAGGGGGCGGTGTCTGGAAACTGGAGCTGGGGCTGACTGGTGATTGAAGCTAGAGGGGGTGGTGTCTGGAGATTTGAGCTGGTGGGGTTGTCTGGAGATTTGAGCTGGTGGGGGTGTCTGGAGATTGGAGCTGGTGGGGGTGTCTGGAGATTTGAGCTGGTGGGGGTGTCTGGAGATTGGAGCTGGTGGGGGTGTCTGGAGATTTGAGCTGGTGGAGGTGTCTGGAGATTGGAGCTGGTGGGGGTGTCTGGAGATTTGAGCTGGTGGGGGTGTCTGGAGATTAGAGCTGGTGGGGGTGTCTGGAAATTGGAGCTGGGAGTGGGACTGTCTAGAGATTGGAGCTAAGGGGGAGAGTCTGGAGATTGGAGTTGGGGGGGTGTGAAGTCTGGAGATGGGAGCTGGGGGAGTCTGGAGACTGGTGCTAAGGGGGGAAGTTGGAGATGGGGACTGGTGGGGAGGTAGTATGGAGATTGGGTTGGTGGAGGTGTTTGGAGATTGGAGCTGGTTGTCAGGAGTGTGGAGATGGGACTGGGGAAGCTAGAGATCAGGGCTGGTGGGGAGGGAGCAGAAGGCTTTGAGCTGGAAGAGGCTGAAGGCTTCCTTGTGAGGCTTAGGGGGAGCATTCCTGCTCCTCCTGGGCCATGATGAATGCTAAAGGAGCAGTGGGATGTGGGCATCGCTGGCTAGGAGCATATATTGCCCATCCCTAATTACTCTTGACCTGAGTGGCTTGCTAGGCTATTTCAGAAGGCATTTTAAGAATCAAGCACATTGCTGTGGGTCTGGAGTCACATGTAGGCCAGACCAGGTAAGGACAGCAAATTAGTGAACTAGATGGATTTTTACAACAATTGACAATGGTTTCATAGTCATCATTAAACAACCTTTTTTAAAAAAATTCCAGACTTAGTAATTGAATTCAAATTTCACCATCTTCTGCGGAGGGATTTAAACCTATATCCCCCCAAGCATTAACCTAGACTCTGCATTACTAGTCCAGCAGCATTACCACAATGCCACCACCTCCCCTGGAAAGTAAGCAGCTGTGATTGGCCTTACAGAGGTATATAACGTAAATCTGGCCCACCACCTCGAGATATGCCTTGCGAATAGCAGAGGGGGATGTGATGGAACATAGGTATAATAGGCTTAATTAGGTAGAATTTAGATATAGTTAATATATTATACCTTTTAGAACTAAAGATTGAATAAGTGGTCAGTTTTCAAGACTCACTGACAGGGTTACATGTTCAAACTGGCAAGAGACAATTGGATGTTGTGATGGGGGAGGGGGAGGGAAGGGAACCTCTGGGTTTTTCAAGATGGATAAGCTAAATTATACAAAATGGCTTTACTCATCTATATATATCTTGTGATCATATCAAATATCCCTATTCAGTCGAAAAGTAAGAGATGATTAATTGTAGTTAATCACAATAGCAATCTGAGATAGTTGAACATAAAAGATGAGCTGTACACAACAATAAAATATATCTATCTGAAATGTGTCATACCTCAGTAATTATGTGGAAGAATAATGGCAAAAGATAAACAATGCTATTCATTATGTAATATTGTCATATCAATGTCTCGGAAGATTTTCATGATCACACAACTAAAATGGTTTCTCATTTTCCATTTTCAAGCTGCCAAGCTTTGAGAGGAACCCTGGTAGGAGGAGGGAATCAGCAACAGTCACTGGCAAAGCAGTTCTGGTCCCGCATGCTCCACAGAGCTTCATAAGATTGGCCAAATGACCACCTGCACCCCACCCTCCAAATGTGCCTCAGCAATGTGTGGAGTGTCAAGCCATTACTTAGAGCCTCCAATAGTAAAGCAGATCAAAAAGTACAGCAGAGTGACAAACTAAATGTATAAATCCACAGCTCACATGGCATTGCACATCAGCTTTACAACATGCTGCACCACAGCACAGCTGAGGAGAAAGCATTAGTGAGGATATTTGTTACATCACATGGAATTAAATGGGAGCTAAATTGGGTTGTGTAGCACCCATTTTATCGACACAATGTGGCCACAAAGACTCAAAGATGGGCTTCGAGATGTGCTGCACACTTCTGTAGGGGTTGCTCAGGATGCCATCTTGGTAAAGGGGTTTCCGTACATGTGTCTAACAACTGTTAGCACATGGGGTGCAGTGAGGTGATGATGCAAATGAGTGTGCAACGTTAGTTTGGAGCCATCATTTCCATTTTCCAACTCTCCGGTCTAGCCAGTGCCCTGTCCGTCACTCAGCTGGACATGATGTTAAATGAAATGAATGACTCCCCAAAAGGGATCATGGACTACTTACAGGTTAGTTGCTGGATTATTTCTTCTGGCTTCTGGTGCAATTGTACATGATTTTGGAGCTTTCCTATACTTGGCTAAAGTTTGCATAGTCTACAGAGAATGGTCTGGCTGGTCTTGCAGTACTCTTTTCATCATATAAAATATTATATTGAAACAGGTTGATTCCAGTTGTGAGTGGCCCGTTCGGGCTTCCACTGGAAATTGAGCATGATTGAGTAAATGAAAAGAGGCGACACAGAGCAGGACAAGCTACTGGAAGAGGAAGGAAGAGGGAGACAAGGGTCCTCAGTGGGAGGCCATATCCACTGAAGTTCTTCAGGAAGCAATTCTCTTACCTCAACTTCAGTGAGGCCCAATGCTTGTGATGCCTTCACTTCAGTAAAGATGCTCTGACTGAAATCTGGTAATTGCTGCAGTCACAACTGCAACCTCAAAGCAAGACAATGACAGCATTGCCTGTAGCTATCAATGAGACTATGGTTCTTAACTTTTACATGTCAGGCCCTTTTCAGGCTGCTGCTGGAGATATATAAGCAACATCTCACCATTTGCAGTGCACTGCTGCATAAGGGATATCACCGAGGCTTTCTATACACAGAGAAACACTTTCATATCATTGCCTCTTGCCAGGGCAAGCAGGTGAAGCAACCTGAGAGCTTGCACAAATTGCAGGATTCCTGATGGTACAGGGCATCATTGACTACATGCATAATGGCTTTCATTTGCCTCATGTAAACTCAGCCATTTTCATGAGCCAAAGCGATTCCACTCCCTCAATGTGCAGCTGGTGTGTGACCAGAGGCAGCATATCCTGGAAGTGAATGCCTGTTATCCTGGCAGCAGTCACAATTCCTACATTCTGTAGCAGTCCTCTGTTCCACTGGTATTTGAACCACCATGGCAAGTCAAAGGCTTGCAAATGGGCAACAAGGGTTGTCCCCTCATGACATGGTTCATGAGTCTGATCCTGAACTCATGCATAGCAGGCCTACACTAAGAGCCATGCTGTCACAAGGAACATTATAGAGTACACTACTGGTCTCCTTAAGCAACTCTGCTGACCACTCTGGAGGAGCCCAGCAATACTCGGCTGAGCGGGTATCAAAATTTGTGGCCAAATGCTGCATGCTACACAACCTGGCCATTATGTGAGAACAGTCCTTGTCACCACCTATCAGATGAGAAACTGAGGAGTAGGAGCACAAGGAAGATGAAATGGAAAAGGAGGAAGTGAAGGAGAAGGAAGTGCAACAGGAAGGGAAGGCTACAATATAGACAGCCTTTTTCTGCTCAGGCTCTATGTTATCAGATTATTCATGAGCAATACCAGTAACTTCAAACACACCTCCCCATTCAGTCTCACATTCCCACAGTCCTTATCTTTCGTCTATCACTGGCCATCATATTATCCTCTTTCAGAAAACTCTAAAGTAAATACCACTATAAAATCACATTCAAATACAATTTTATAAATTACATGTTCCATGCAAAAGTAAACTGATAACCTTTGTGCATTCCTTCGGTGCCTGACTCGTGTGTGCCTTTGCCGATCCTAGTGTTCCACAAGGTGCTTCCCCCAATGCCAGCATCTTGGGTGATGGAAGGCTGCTGACCTTAAATTGAGGAGACTGCAGATGGCCTTGAGCAGCTCTGGGCCTAGAAGGCCCAGCTTCACACTGCACCTTCTCTGCTTGGGTTGCAACAGTCTGGGCTGGCTGGCTGCTTAGAAACAGCAAGGGCACTGACAGAGTGTCAAGGATGGCAGAAAGAATGCTGTCATCCTGAGAGAGGACAGTAGTTTCTTGTTCCTTGGAGCTGCTGTCATTCTCCCAGGGCGGCGTCTCTGCAGTCCTATTAATCGGTTCAACAACAGATTGATGGAATGCTCTGACACTCTGGAAGCTGTGGTCTGAGTTTGCAAGACTGCACTCAGATCTTTGATAAAAGCAGTTGTGCTGCAATGGAAGCTGTGACATTGGCCATCAGCCACTGGATAATGGTGGGTTCTGTAGGTGTGCTGATGGAGGTGACCACCTGTTCCACATTGGAAAGAAAGGGCTCCAAGTTCTAAGCCAAGTTAGAGCTGGTCTCCTCCATACTTCTCGACACTTGATAGTGTTCACGGGCTTTGCAGTGTATCGAGCATTTGATTGTGTACATTCATCAGTTTCTTCTGTAGCCCAACAAAGTCATCATCTGACTCCTGTGCAGCAGAACTAGTATGTGACCTCCCATTCCAGTTAGCTCGCACCTGCATAATCCATTAACCCCTCCCACCATGCCCTTGACTCCTGTGACTTGTGCTTGGTGTCTCACTACATGTCGATCCCTCATCTCTCCTAGCCTCTAAAATAAAAGCAGTGTCAATGTCTGAGCTGGTGATTGTGAGTATAAGATCAAGTGATGTATTTCTTCATCTTCACTGTCTTCTTTCTCTTCCTCCTCTGACTGGGAAGGTTTTTGTCCTTGAGTGTCTGAAATGAAAAAAGGATGTGTTTGTTGTGGTGAGGGGAGAGGAGAAAGTAAGAAAGGCATGCTTACTTCATCTGCAGCTTGTGAGTCAGGAGAGATTGGGGAATAAGGGAGAAGTGAGAAGAGAGAAGGAGGATAAAGTATGCAGACACCTTCATCGGCTATCCTTCCAGCCCAAAGTGGCCATGGCCCCTTCGCATGATGGTCAGCACTGTCTCCACCATGGGAGTTAACACATGCAGGAACTTGTCCTTCTCCAGTTTCTTACTACTGCCTCCTGTTTGCACCACCTTCTGCTGCAAGTAAGGGGAAAGTGTGTCAGTGAGTAGATTGCAATAAGTTTGGATGATGTGGCTGTCATGGTTGAATAGATGCCAGAGTGTGTACGCTGTGAGTTGTGTGTGTGTGTGGTTTGCAACAATGCTGAGTGTGTGAAGGTTAGGTATATGATTTTAATTGAAAGGATCAGTACTGATTGACAGGGATTGTTTGTAGGTAAGTGATGGGGCTGTCGTGAATTGAGCAGTCGATGAGGCTACTGGTGTAGTTGGTAGTGCATACCATTTGAAGATTGAACTAACTCACTCTGATAACTCGTGTCAGATCATTAAAATTCTTCCTGCAACTGCACCCATGTTCTTGGAGCAACAGTCCTGAAATTGACCTCCGTCACCACCTCTCCCACTGCCTCTTAATCATGTGACTGGAGAGCCTTCTGCCCTCTGCAGATAAAGGATGTCTGTCTTCTCCACATTTGCTACCAAGACCTCCAGTGCATTGTCAGATTTGCTACACCCTTCTATTTCTGATCTACATGCTACCTCTCACCGACCTCATCCAAAAACACATCAAGATCCATATGTATACTAACAACACCCAGCTCTATCTCTCAATCCTACCACTGTCTCTAAATTGTCAGTGCTTGGTTGACATCCAGTACTGAATAAGCAGAAATTTCCTCCAATTAAATATTAGGAGGACTGAAGACATTGTCACTGTCTCTTCAGTCGCCACTGCAAACACAGTTTGCTTGCCATCAACTCCATTCCTCTCCCTGCCAACTGTCTTACATTGACTTACATTGCTGATGATACAAAGCTAGGTGGAAAGGTAAGCTGTGGGGAGGACACAGAGCAGCTGCAAAGAGATATAGACAGGCTAAGTGAGTGGGCAACAAGATGGCAGATGGAGTATATTGTAGAGAAGTGTGTAGTTATTCACTTTGGTCATAAGAATAGAAAAGCAGAATTTTTTTCAAAGGCGTGAAAATTGTAAGTGTTGATGTTCAAAGAGACTTGGGTATGCGTGCACAAGGAACGTAGCAAGTTAGCATGCAGGTTCAGTAAGCAATTAGGAAAGCAAATAGCATGTTGGCCTTTATTGTAAGGGGATTGGAGTACAAGAATAAAGAAGTCTTGCTACAATTGTACAGGGTTTTGGTCAGACCACATCTGGAATACTGTGTGTAGTTTTGCTCTCCACATTTAAGAAAGGATATACATATATTGGAAGTGGTACAGTGAAGGTTCACTAAATTGGTCCCTGGATGAGGAGGTTGTCCTATGATGAGAGGCAGAGTAAATTGTGTCTATATTCTCTGGCGTTTAGAAGAATGAAAGGCGATCTCATTGAAACATACAAGATTCTGAAGTGGCTGAATAGGGTAGACACTGAGAGATTGTTTCTGCTGGTCGGGGAATCTAAAACATGGGGGCACAATCTCAGGATAAGGGGCCAATATTTAGGACTAAGATGAAAAGCAATTACTTCGTTCAAAGGGTTGTGAATCTTTGGAATTCTCTATCCCAGAGCATTGTGGATGCTCCATCGTTGAAGACATTTAAGGCTGGGATAGATAGATTTTTGGTCTCTCAGTGAATCAAGGGATATGGCGAGCGGGTGGGAAAGTGGAGTTGAAGCAGATGATCAGCCATGATCATGTTGAATGGTCGAGCAGGCTTGATGGGTCATATGGTCTACTCCTGCTCCTAGTTCTTATGTTCTTGTGTCTTAGGCTGAACCAGACTGTTCTCAACATCATTGTTGTATTTGACCCCAAGCTGAGTTTTTGACCACAGATTTGCGCCATCACTAAGACCGCCTATTTCCACCTTCATAACATTGCTCAACTCCATCCCTGCTGCAACTTATCTGCTGCTGAAACCCTCATCCCTGTTTTTGTTACCTCTAGACTTCACTATTACAATGCTCATCTGGCCAGCCTTCCATCTTCGCCCCTCCATAAACTCAAGCTCATCCAAAACTCTGCTTCCCATATCCTAACTTCCTAAATCCTGTTCACCCAACTCCCCTGTACTTGCTGACCTACATTGGTTCCCAATTAAGCAAAGTCTCAATTATAAAATTTTCATCCTTGACTTGTTTTTAAATCCCTCTATGGCCTCGGCACCTCCTTATTTCTGTAAACTCATCCAACATTAGAAGCCTTCGAGATCTCTGCACTCCTCTAATTCATGCCCATTCCTGATTGGTGGCTAACCCTTCAGCCGTTGAGGCCCTAAATTCTGAAATTTCATCCCTAAACCTCTCCACCCCCAGACCGCTTTCTCATCCTTAAAACCTGTCTCTGACTAAGCTTTTGACCGGTCATCTGCCCTAATATCGCCCTGGCTCGGAGTCAAATTTTGTTTGGTAACAGCGATGTTTTGTCACGTTTAAGGGGCTATATAAATCCAAGTGGTTGTTCTTATTGTTAAGAGTCATATCCAACTTGAAACATTAACTCTGCTTCTCTCTCCACACATGCTGCCAGACCTGCTGTGCATTTCCAGCACGTTCTGTTTTCATTTCTACTTTTCTCAGCCCTATTTGGACTGAGTTTGCTGCTGCTAGCTGATTCCACAGTTGTGGTAAAAAAATAAGCAGGAAAGCCAGGGCTCTGGTCCCTGCTATATAGTCACCTGATTATCTTGCACTTTCTACTTCTGAAAAAAAGGTATAGATCTGTAAAGTACAAAAGTCTTTTCTCTTTTCAGATTCTGGCAGACGTGTCTATTTCCAGCATTTCTGTTTTTATCTGTGCTATTCTCAGCATTAAGTTATGCCTTTTTCTAAATTAAAAAAGACAAGTCTACTTAAATAGCTTATACCATCATCATTCTTAAACAGCTACAATAGCCTATTATAATAATTGTCATATTTATTTAGTACTTTTCATGTTGAACTATCTCAAAGTATTTCACAGTGAATTATTTTTTGATATCTGGTAACTGCTTTACGTGCAGCTGGACACTGTACTACTAGTCAGGAATTGCCAAATTGTCAGTGGGACACCTTCTCAGGCTGTTGGTTTCACAGATGCTGTTATGCATCTCTCCTTTTTTTTTGTTTTTCATCTGTCAAACATTTGTTCTGACTGCTGTTCCTACTTTCTCATCCTCCTTCCTGCAGCATGTTCCCTACCCTCCTATTTATTCTCTTCCCAATATCCTTTCTTGCACTCTGTCCTTTTCACTGTGGTAAGTTGTAATAAGGGCACCATTTGAGTGAATGCCACATTTAACCTTCCAGCCTGAAGGAAATATGTGTTTAAAAAATCAGCCAAGCACCAAAAATGGAAAGCATTGCCAGGTCATAGCATCTGTTTCAAGCTCAAAAACTTTAGGTTGTTTGATATAAAATAAACCAAATAATGAGATAAGTGCATGAATATTTAACAATGCAGCTTATTATCAGTTTAATCAATCCCTATAATTCAAATAAAGTGCAGGATACAGCTGTAGCAGCCATAACAGTTCATTCACATCACAGTACAAAGCAAGCTGTTCTGTAGACATTTTATCATGGCTTAGATGCACATCAATGCATGTTTTCATCCAAGGCCAAGGTTGAAGCTTGCCTTTGTAATGCTCAGTGCCCAGATGCTCAGATGGTTGCCCACCCTAGGGTCTGAATTTAGTGAGCCCGTCGCGGGTCCCGGCGGCAGACCCGGAAGTAAATGCCGTTCCTGCCAGTCACGTGGGCGGCCGGCCCACCGCGATCACGCAGCAATGGCCACTTTACATAACGGAGGCGAGGAGCTCCATATGATTGACGGGATGCAAGAGTCTGAATATGGTGTCAGATAACTCTGGACCAGGTGTTGGCACCATATTTAAAGCCCTGCCAGCCCTGCTTGCACTGCTGCTTTGGACTCATTTACTGCTAGATCTTCACAACTGAGACCGGCGTTGCAGTGACTCTGGACCCCTCACTCCCCACCGAGGCAGACCCCCGCAGGATGGCATTTTGCAAGACACCGAGTGGCCCCACAGTTCAGTGAAGCCTCCCTTGAGATTCTCCTTCAGGCTGCAAGGTTAAGGTGGGAGGTTCTCTTCCTCAGCGATGGCAAGAGGAGGTCCTCCCGCTTGACCAAGCAAATCTGGATGGAGATTACTGAGGAGGTCAGCGGCCTTGGGGTCACTCCCCGGACATGGGTACAATGCTGCAAGAGGGTCAATGACCTCCTTCATTCTGTCAAAGTGACTGTTTTAAACCTCTCTCCTTTTTAGGGATTGCATGTGGCTATGCAGAAGGAAGCAGGACATGGGGTGGGAAGCACTACAAATACACTGGCATCGGGGATAGGCATCACCTCATCCTGACAGATGCGTGGCTGCTTCTCTGCCACAGGCCACCTTCTTTCACAGCTCACTCCATTAACTCTGCTGAGAGTAGCCAGGAGCCTGAGCTATACAGGAAACACCAGTGGGGGATGTGGAGCTGACACTAGCAGAACTGTCATGTTGATCTCAGTGCAAAGGATGACTATCTCCCTCTTTCCACTTGCAGGACAAGAGGGTCCATAACAGGAGGGAGACAGCCTTGACTAGCGGAGTCATCCCAGATCGTCGGCCTCTCTCCACAGCAGAGGAGGAAGCATTAGAATTGGCGGGGATCCACAGCGGCCGCTCCATATCTGATGGAGAGACTGGAGTTTCCATGCAAGAAAGTGAGAATTGTCTTCCATCGACATACAGTTCACTTCTGAAGACCCGCATCATGTACGGTTGGCATGATGAGATCTGCACAGCCTACTGCACACACGTTTGTGTTCTCTCATGCTGTTCGGTGTCCGCAGAAGACTTCAGAAGAAGGGGGGCAGTCGTCAACCTCTGAGGAGGAACTGCAGTCAGAGGATGCACCATCCCATGACTCTCCTGCATCTTCCACCAGTGCAGAGGCTTTCACCTTGGTAGGTTTCCACTCAGCTGTAGAATCAGGGTCACAATCTAGTGAGAGCACCGCACATGCGCCTGAGCAACTGGTTGAGGCTGAGACAACTGAGGCCTCTGACAGTCGGAGGACAGTCGGAGGAGCTGGGCCCCAGGCTCATAAGGAGCCTCTACTGTCAACAGCACAGGGATTGGTGGAGTTGCAGAGAGGGGTAAGGCAACATCTGGTGGAGATGCCACAGGCCATGCATAGCCTTGAGCAGACAACGGAGGAGTCCATCCATTCCATGACTGCTGCCATTTCTCAGGCATGTGAGCGCATGGCTTCCTCCAGTGAGAGGTTGACAGCCTTCCTGGAAAAACAGATCCCACAAATGCACACAGACCTTTACACCATCACCTTATCCATGAACTCAATGCAGCAGTGGCAAACGAGAGAAGGATGAAGAGCCTGGAGTCTTCTGCAGCTCCTCGCCCTTCTCTGGTCAGCAGGAAGCCTTGAAAGGGAGGAGGAGAGGCTGACCTCCACAGCTCAGGGCTCCCCTCAGGCTGTTCCGAGTGTGGACACCGGCTTATCAGCCCCTTCACCAATGATCCTAGCTCCAGTAGCCACAACACCTGATGAAAGTCCTGCACCAGTGCAGGAAACCCTCAGGCAGCCAGGACCTTCCAGGACTCAGGCAGTCAGAGGACAGCACTGTTTGGGATAGAAATGCAATACTGTACTAATGTGCCTCCTGGCTTGCCAAAGTCATGTGACCTCTCCCATGAGGCATCGATCAGCAGGCAGTTCAATAAAGACACAGTACAAGCAAGACTGTTGTCCTATGAGCTCATAGTATAGTGTCAGAGTGGAGCTGAGATTGAGTGTTGAAGAGCTGTATAGAGGCACAGCTACAAAAAGAGAAACACAGGAATGTTCAGAGCTGCTAAAAGCTGCTAAAAGACACATGAAGCCACAGAAAAGGAACAAAGAAATGCTGAAAGCACTGGGTAAGACACAATGGCTGCAGATCTTCCTCCTCCAGTGCTGGTCAAAATGAAATATGATTTGAAGCAAAACTGGTAGTTTTCCCATTGACAATGGCAAATTACGAAATTGCAACAGATTTAATTGACAAACCAGAGCAGCTACAAGTAGCTACACTTCTATCACTGTTAGGGAAAGACTGTTACAAAGTGTATTCCACCCTAAATATCTCCAAAGAATAAAAAAAGACAGTAGAAATTTTGAAAGCCTTGAATCCACGCTTTGAGCTCCAAGTGAACGTAACTGATGAACAGTATGTCTTCAAAATATCAAGGCCCAAGGTGAAAAAGAGTCCATTAATTAATATGTGACTGCATGAACACAGCTCGCAGAATCATGTGAATTTGTGCAATTGAAAGATGAATTAATTAAAGGCAGGATTGTATTTGGCATAAGAGATCCCGCAGTGAGAGCACGTCCACTGAGAGAGGAGAAACTTACTCTCAGGAAAGCGATTGACATGTGCAGAAGCTCTGAAGTTGTAAATCAGCAGCTAGAGCATATTCATGGCAGAACAGACTAGGCCTTGCATTATGCTGATAGACATTCCAGGCCGAAAGGGCAGAAAGATCACAGACAAAGGGTAGGATGCAAATACTGCAGAGGACATAACACAAAGGAAAAGAAGGCATGTGCAGCGTGGGCAAAGCAGTATTCTCACTGCAAGAAGCTGAATCATTTTGCACACAAGTGTTTGGCTGGAAGGAAGCACAACAAGCAGGTACAGATGGCCACTGGAGAAACATCAGCTGAAGATTTTGACGAATCACAATACACCCTACAAGAGGTTGGTTCAGTCAGGTCAATAGGTAATAAACGGTTTGTGACTGTTGGAATGATGATTGCAGAAGGAGAATATCAAGTCAACATAAAGTGTCAGATAGACACCGGTGCATTATGCAACATCATGACCTTTACAGACCTGTGCAAAGTGCCTTAACATGGTGATCGAAAAATGAAGCCCTCTAAAGTAAGTTTGAGGCTATATGATGGGACCATTCTAGTGCCAAGAGGATAAGTTACTGTGAGAGCCCATTGCAATGACAAGAATGAAGATCTGGAGTTCCAGATCATAGACAGCAAGCAAAAACCACTCATCTCAGCTAGAGCAAGTCTAAAGCTTGGCCTGGAGATTTGCAACATGTCGCAGCACACGAAACCATTGACCACGGATCAGATCCTAGAGGAGTACAACAACGTATTTACAGGTTTAAGATGTTTTCCTGGAGAATATCATCTCGCAGTAGATGAGAGGGTAAGACAAATTCAACATCTGCTGAGGAAAGTTACAGCTCTGGAACCCACTACCCGAAAGCAGGAACAGGTTACTGAGTTGGATGATCAGCCCTGATCATAATGAATGGTGGAGCAGGCTGAGAAGCACCAAATGGCCTACTCCTGGTCCTATTTTCTATGTTTCTATGTTAAGAGTAATAGAGAAAGAAACCCTCAACTCAGTTAAAATGGATATGCACCTCAAGTGCTGTAACCTGCAGGGCTCTGGAGCAAATGCTGGAAGGTGAGATTAGGTTGGGTGGCTTGCTTTTCAGCCGGTGCAGACATGATGGGCAAAGTGCCTCTTCCTGTGGCGTAAACCTTCTATGATTCTATGAGGCTTATCAACGGCCAATTAGCAGCCTCTTCCCACCGCCGCTGGGATCTTACCAACAGCGGGGGGTGGGGGGCCTCTGCTGTGCATGCAGGATACTTTGTAAAACAAGGCAGCCTCCCTGCAGGTTTGGTGGTGTGCCCTCCTCCGTGGGCCATAAATTGCCCACGGAGGACCCCCAGCAGGAACCAATTCACCCTGGGACATCCTCCCCATGGACTGCAAGACCAGCCCCCAGCTCCCCTATTCTGGGGTCTTTCGGACTGGCCCCAGTGACCCGGTCGACTCTGCCTCACCTACCTCTTGTCTGGAGTTACACCGCTGGGCCTGGGTTCAAGGCCTCTGCAGTACCAGCAGTGGTCACTGCTCCTGGTAGCACTGCCAATACTGTTGAGCTGTCGGCCCTCAGATTGGCCGAAAGCTCTTGCAGGCAGGATCCCCGTCCCTTTAAAGTCTTTAAAAGGATGGGGATCCTGCCTCCTAAAACTTTGACACAAGAAAAAGGGAGGATCTCTCTGGGGATCTGAGAAAATGCAGAGACGGGGTACCCCCGCCTTTTTGGCCCGCGCCAGGAGCCCCACCTCCAGCACAAAATCTAGCTTTCAGTCTCTAGGGCCTCTCAAACAGATGCTTTCTCCAACAACCCCACCCCACTCCCTCTTCCTTTCCTTTAAATCCTCGCAGATGGCAGATGCCAGATGGCACCCGCCCCCCAAAGCGCTGTCACCTTAGCCGCCTCCTCCTCATGACAAGATACAATGCCTACGTTGCACTAACCTTCATGCACGCTGCCTCACCCAACAGCTACAGAGTGAAGCCAGAACTGACCTGCCGCTTCTTTGCCACCTTCATGCACCTCCCGGGGCTCTAAAGTCCCATGGACTTTCCATAAAATTCAAACAAGCATGTATAATAGCCATCTGCTGCCTATTTAATTAGCTCAATTATCATTTTTGTTGGGTCATGGCGCCCTTTTGTCCCGCCATGACATCCACCCCTTGCAAAATCCAGAATTGACGCGATGACACCGGACTTTCCTTTCAACATTTTCCTATGCGATATTATGTTTCCCCCTCCCCCAACTGCTTCCGAGCCTGTCCTCAAAGAGCTTGGAAAATTCAGCCCATGGAGACTAAAAATGGTAATCGGGTCCTAAATTTGGCAATGCATGAGGGAAATGTGTTCTTCTGGGTTTCCTGACCACAAAACAGACACCAAGCCCCCATCCCCTGCCCATCTCTTCATTAATATAAGAGCCTTTGAATAGTGTTTGATTATTAAATGGAGCATAGGAGCCGAGGGGCAGGCCTTCAGAACTGCAGCAGAGTTGGTGTGTGGAGCGAAGATGAAGATTTGATTGATTGGATTATATACGAATCAGGAGCAGTCAAGGAATTTGAAGACAAATGATACAAAAACAAAAAAAATCTTGCTCTTCATCACAAGTTACTAGCATTTGATCACTATTAGGCAATAACTGCTGAAAAGTTCTCAAGTGTGGGTCTTGGGCAAGGAGAGGATCAATTCAGGGGTGATGGCTTCAAGAGAGACTGAACCAATTAAATATTCAAGTTCCATGTCATATATGAAAAATGGCAACTTGAATGAGGTTCTGGATGTGACTGCACACTGGAACTGTATCCCAGTATGAGTCATTGGCTTCCAGGGAGAAGCAGTAACTGTAAAATTAAAATGTAATTAACTGTTGGTTAAAGCATTAGAGTTAGGTTCATTTTAACTGATAGGTAACATTTTCCTCCCTGAAAAATCACAGTTGAAATAGTTTCTAATCAGGACTTGTAAAATCATGCAGGAGGACTTTGATGTCCTGCTGTTTGCTGTAATTTATTGTGGCGTAGAATAGAAAGTAGTTGGACACAAAATTAAATTATCTCCTTTTCTAAAACTACAAAGGAAATATGAAAGGACAAGTAATAAGAAAAGATAACTTGACATTGTGTGATGTTAAAATTAAAACTGACGATGATAGGGGACTGATTTATTCATCTGTTTGGATGATTCAGCCAGAGATTTCTTGGTGTACTTTCAAAAGATGTAGCTGAGACGGGGGTAATTGGGACAGTGGCTCCCTACCATCAGATTGACTTTTTCTCCAGGCTGGATCTGTTTGTTTATGGAATAGCTCGTCACTCTTGATGGAAGCTGCTACAATGAAATAAAGGCCCAGAAACGCGAGTTGTTAGGTTGTAAGTTAGGTGGGAGTCCATCAAACTGGATGCAAATCAAATCTTCAGCTATAGTTTCTGGGATGGCTCAATGTGGTTGGAGCCTCTGCCTGCCACTACAAGACGATTGATTTAAAGGAACCTAGGCTAGAGTCAGAAACTCTACAGGTCCAGGTCAGATATCTCATATCCTAAGGGACCACTAAGGCCAGCTTCAGTACTTTTCTGGGGAGACACCTAGCATCTGTTCTCTTCCAGGATGGCCAATTCCCATTGGCAGTTCTGGTGTGTTCGGTGGGTGGATGTCAAGGACAGGGGTGGGAGAGGTGTTAAAGGCATGGTTGCAAACTGCCAAAGGTCGCTCCTGGAAGTGCCTCCCTCTTTGCCCATGAATTCTGGTAGAGTCTGTAGCAGACTTCTGCTGAAGGCACGATTTCAGCAGAACAACCGGAATTGCTCCCCATGGATTTTCTGAAAGAAAGCAGTATTTAATAACAAATCAATTATGCAACATGACAGCGATTGGAACATGATGCCATACTAAAAAAACTGCATATAGCACTATTAGTACCGCAATTAACCTACAAACAGATAAGTGGAAAACTTGTCCCATCCAATTACAATGTAAATGCAGCCTGAATCTAGAGTGAGGACTGAACTTTATACTGGAATTAAGAGGACTAAGACTTTCTGGAGGGAATAGCCCCATTTCCATTTGCTTCAAAGTCAGTGATGGGCTTTGTCATCTGATTTGCATTCCACATGATTAGGGTTCACGTGAAGTGAAACTTGTATGAATGCACTATACGATTTTCAATAAAATATTAATCACAAAGATCTATTAAGCTAATTTTTCCATTCAAAAGAGTTATAAAGCATTATTATTCAAAATAAATCTTTCCATTCTGCTCTGAGAGAAAGGCTAATACAATATTGAACTGAATCAGTCCTGACTTTTGAGTTGTGCCATAATATCTCTCAAAGCTGATGTAGGCTTTTTAGTGACACGTGGAAGAGCAAAGTTTAAAAGTATTTTGCCACATCACATGTCAGCTTTATTTTAATTGAGGTTCTTGGAGACTTTTGAAGCTTTAGCTCCCAGGTTTGTTCTGCTGTTGTAGCCGGATATTGCATAATTGAAGATTTCACAAACAGCACTGGGAAAAATCAAAGAGAATAATTTATAGTGTAGCCATACAAAATTAAAGATTCAGTGTATTTAAATTTAAACATCAGATTAATGGCACACATAGGGGATAATTTTATGCTCTCCCCCATGGCAACTTTGGAGCGAGGAGAGCATATAATCAGGCGGGATTGGGGTGGGGGGGGACCCCATCACCTTCCCGCCTCCACACATGTTAAGTCGTGGGTGGGAAGGCCTGTGAATGGTCTTCCTGCTCTGCTGCCAATTGAGGCCTTTAAGTGGGCAATTAATGCTCAATGAAGGGTCTCATCCCCCCCCTACTGGTATTAGCCCAGCAGCGGGCGGGCCTGCCGCCGCACCTGGAGCACGCCAGGCAAACCCATGGAGGTTGTAGGCCGGCTCCGGGATGGGGATCACTCATTAAAAGGCACTTTTTGCCTGATCAAGGGACCAGGCATCATGAAGTGGGGGGCAAGGGCCGCTGAGAGCCAACCCCTGCCCTTGCTGTCAACCCCCTACAACCCCCTCCCTCGCGACCTCCACCCTGCGAAACCCCTCCCGCCCTGATTTATCTGTGACTTGAGTTCCTCGGTGATCCACAGCCACTGGTGGGATGCATAACTAGCAGCAGCCACCACCTCTGCGATGGCGCTTCTCAGTAAAAGAGTTCCCAGCCTCTGATTGGCTGGCAGCTCTCGGAGGGCAGAACTTCCATCACTGGTTTTTATGAACCCAAGGAAGATCTGCGCTGTCCACATAAGTGCCGAATTGGGGGGCCTTCCTCAGAGGAGATGATGCAGGGCTCTCGCTGGTGTTTTAGCCAGTGGCCAAGGCCCCGGTCACCCAAATAAAATCCCGGCCATCATGTGCAAGAGGTTATCCTAAATAATTTGAAAAAAATAATTTTTATTGTATCGTAATTCTTCATATTACTATTGGAACCTTGATGTTTTAATGAATGCTTCCTGAATTTCATATCTATACTTTTTTCTCAGTGTCCCACATTATCAGGCTACCTAATGTAAAGGTTCATCAAAAAAATTTTGAAAAATAGAATTTAAGAATATTCAATGTACGGGCTGAATGAATAAGCACTTGGTTTGCGAAGACTCTTTGGAATGGAAGTTGGGCATTCTACTGTGCTATGTGTCAGCTATTGTTTGGCATCAGTGTATTCGATTCAACAAAGATTGAGCTCAACTATAAATAATTATGCTCGACAATCACACTGGAAACAGATCATTGATACAGAATATTTGCAAAGGTGCAAACACCTCCAGCAATCAAGATTTAATGCTTTGCATTGATTGAGAAGAATATTCTACCTAGCTTTTGTCTCTTTCACCAGATTGTGTGGCAACACTCATGGTTTAAAGACACTATTACTTATTCAAACTTCTTTTTGTAATTTATTTTAGGTTTGTCTATATGCTACATGACAATCAGCTTAAGATATAGATAGCTATGTTCCCACCTTACCTTTGGCTGCTGTCCAATTGAATAAGTTGAACTGAAGAGTATAAGCTACTGTATCTGCCTCAAGTACAAGCTACCTTCAAGATCTCTTAAAACTTGTGCTTTTCATTCCTGGCAATCTGTCAAATTATGATTGTGTGAATATGTAGTCTACAGTGCATTTATTCAGCTTAATCTCTCAAACAATTTCAGAAATGCAATAAAATAATTCATGGGAGTTAAATCTAAATGTGCCACAAAGAACAAGCGTGTGCATTTAAAGAAATTGTCACCACATGTGCAATTTCCTATTGTGTGACAGAAGAAAAAAATTAAAATTACTCCTACATGACTGAATTGTACTCTTTTATGAACCATCAAAGGCTCTTACAAAGGGAGGTGGTTTTTCTTAACTTGCAACGTATATATTTCAAGAAGGTAATACTTGGTAGACAATTGAATAGAAAAATTGTGACAGAATAAAATCTGCATTTAATGGTATTTTCTTTTCACAGGAATGGCTTTGTAACTGTTGACTAAATGGCTTTTTATTAACTATATAGTACCATATAGTGCAATAAAAAGCTAAAATGTCAGTTATCCTAACCACAAATATTACCATACAATTTCCTTTATAATTCCATTTTAACTGTAATCTTTAGCAAATATATTGCTCCAGTGCCACTGGGCCTCTATTAAATGTTTGCCCGGCTGCAGCATGTTGACTGACCTGGGACTCAGTACTGTTTCTGTCTTTGCTTTCATCCCAGCTAACAAAAGAAATGCCAAGAGGAGAAAGGCTATCTCAGCTTCCATAGAAGACATGAAAGAACTCTATTAATTTGTGATCATTTAATAGAACAACGGATTCTATATTGTCTTTGTTTCTTATGAGGATGTAAAGGTGTGCAAAGGAAACCTGATCTCAGTCCAAATGCCAGAGCCAGAAGCCCGACATGACCCGGCCTGAACCTGACGCGTGTCGTCAGATCCCATCGGGGTCGGGTCAGGTAGCAGGCCTTTACATCAGTACATGGGTAAAGGCCTGCTACCCAACCCGAACCTGATGGGTCCTAGCAACATGTGTCGGGTTCGGGCCAGATCGAGTCGGACTTCCGGGTCCAGTATTTGGGCTCGGTCGGGTTTCCTTTGCACACCTTTATGAGCAAGTGTGCCTTCAGCTACGAAGGCCCTAAGTTCTGGAATTCCATTCTTAAAACCTCTCTTTTCTCTCTACCTCTCTTTCCTCCTTTAAGGTGCTCCTGAAAACCTACCTCTTTGACCAAGCTTTTGGTCATTTGCCCTATTATCTCCTTATGTGGCTCTGTGCCAAATTTTATTTGATAAAACTCCTGTGAAGTGCCTTGGAATATTTTATGACATTAAAGGTGCTATATAGATGCAAGCTGTTCTTCTTCTTGTGGCAATATGTGTGAAAGTGCCAGAGCAAAAAGCCCCATTATTGCAGAGGCAGCATTCCTGACAGTGGTTTGTCATTATTGACAAAAGTTAGTCTGTAAGAGTGTCATAGTGCCTATGGTGAAAGATCTGTTTGGTGTTTCTGGTTGGTGGGCACATTGCTGTGGCACTTGAATTCATGGGATCAAACACATATTGCAGTCAGGAGTGGCACCTGTTAGTATTCAGAAGTTGAAACCATTAGACCCAGATCATTCTTAGGCTGTCTCAGTCAAACCATTATGTAACATATGTTGATCAAAATTGTATCAAACCTATATTTCATAGCATTGGGCAAGCACATTGCTTTTATCACAATACCTTCAATGTGCACTGGCGCTAAGGT
The DNA here is from genome assembly GCF_036365525.1 of Heterodontus francisci. Lineage (NCBI taxonomy): Eukaryota > Metazoa > Chordata > Chondrichthyes > Heterodontiformes > Heterodontidae > Heterodontus > Heterodontus francisci. The sequence continues at coordinate 84,443,490 of NC_090376.1, read as the reverse complement.
GGTAGACTTGACCCAGTGGTGCAACTCTCTCTTCTGAGTCAGATGGTTACCGTTCAACCCCCACTCTATAATCTACGCTGAAGCAACTGAGCACATTTTCTAGGCTGACACTTCAGTACAGTGCTGAGCTGGTGCTACACTATTGGAGGTGCTGTCTTTTGGATGAGATATTAAATTGAGACCTTATCATGTAGATGTAAAAGATCCCAGAGCACTTCCACTAGGATACCTCCAGTAGGGCGGCACAGTGGCGCAGTGGTTAGCACCGCAGCCTCACAGCTCCAGGGACCCGGGTTCGATTCTGGGTACTGCCTGTGCGGAGTTTGCAAGTTCTCCCTGTGTCTGCGTGTGTTTCCTCCGGGTGCTCCGGTTTCCTCCCACATGCCAAAGACTTGCAGGTTGATAGGTTAATTGGCCATTATAAATTGCCCCTAGTATAGGTAGGTGGTAGGGAAATATATAGGGACAGGTGGGGATGTGATAGGAATATGGGATTAGTGTCGGATTAGTATAAATGGGTGGTTGATGGTCGGCACAGACTCGCTGGGCCGAAGGGCCTGTTTCAGTGCTGTATCTATAAACATAAACATAAACAAACACAAAAGATCCCAGAGCACCAGCATATGAACAATAGCAGGAGAGTTCTCCTGGTGCCTTGGCCAACATTTATCTCTCAACCAACACCACTAAAAAACAATTATCTGGTCTTTCAGATGAGAGGTTAAATTGAATTCTTGTTTCCACTCTCATGTGCTCATAAACACAGTGGCGGCACAGTGGCGCAGTGGTTAGCGCCGCAGCCTCACAGCTCCAGCAACCCGGGTTCAATTCTGGGTACTGCCTGTGTGGAGTTTGCAAGTTCTCCCTGTGTCTGCGCGGGTTTCCTCCGGGTGTTCCGGTTTCCTCCCACATGCCAAAGACTTGCAGGTTGATAGGTAAATTGGCCATTAGCAATTGCCCCTAGTATAGGTAGGTGGTAGGGAAATATGGGGACAGGTGGGGATGTGGTAAGAATATGGAACTAGTGTAGGATTAGTATAAATGGGTGGTTGATGGTCGGCACAGACTCGGTGGGCCGAAGGGCCTGTTTCAGTGCTGTATCTCTAAACTAAACTAAACTAAACAATCTTCAAGCAATATTCAAAGAAGAATGGGGAGTTTTCCTGGTGTCCAATGTTTATCCCTGAACCAGCATCACTATGAACAGGTTAGGTGGCCACTTAACTCCTGCTTTTAGTGGGAACTATGTGCAAAAATAGTGACAACATTCCAATGCGATTGCAGATTATTGTCATTAACTGCCATTATTTATAACAGCAATTTGGGGGAAATTGGATGGAACACACTATTTTATCTACTAATACAAAAGCAAAATGCTGCAGATGCTGCAAACCTGAAATAAAAATAGAAATACTGAAAATACTCAGCATTTTAGGCAGCATCTGTGGAGAGAGAAACAGAGTTAGTGTATTTATTTAGAGATACAGCACTGAAACAGGCCCTTCGGCCCACCGAGTCTGTGCCAACCAACAACCACACATTTATACTAACCCTGCAGTAATCCTATATTCCCTACCACATCCCCACCTACACTAGGAGCAATTTACAATGGCCAATTTACTTATCAACCTGCAAGTCTTTGGCTGTGGGAGGAAACCAGAGCACCCAGCGAAAACCCATAAGGTCATAGGGAGAACTTGCAAACTTCACACAGGCAGTACCCAGAACCGAACCTGGAGCTGTGAGGCTGCAGTGCTAACCACTGAGCCACTGTGCCGCCCAGGCTATCAATAGGTTTTAAGCAAGTGATAGGGTGGTAGATAGTAGAGGTTAAATGACAAAAGGGTTGGTGCTGCAAGACCAAGGGAATGATAATGGGACAAGTAAAGAAACAAAAGATGTGTCTAGAGGACGTGTGAATTGCAGAATGATTAACAGCTGCCATCTGAAAGAAAAAACAAGAGAAAAATGAGTTAAACCAAAGTGTGCACAGAAAAAAAGAAACAAAATGGGGGCTGAGGTTACAGTCTGAAATTGTTGAACTGAATGTTGAATCTGGAAGACTGTAAAGTGCCTTCAGCCTTGCACCATCAACCCTTTTGAAATTTAATCTCTCCTGTCTACCATCATATCACTGACCATCCTTTTTGTTCTTTTTCCAACCCTCCCCCAGACCAGTCATGCTTTCTGTCTTGGATGCTTTGGCAGGGGCTATTGAGATCTTGGTTTCCAATGCCTTGATAAAACTGCTGGGGATTGAATTGCAAGAACCTTGAGGTATGGCTTCATACTGCTCAATGCTGACCAGTGGCTGGCATGTAGCAGAAGCAGGTATAGATAAGGCTGTTGCCTTGCAGGGTAAGGTCACACTTGTCCCAATCACCCACCCCATAAAATGACAGAAAAAGTACAGGTAGCACCACATAAGGTGCCAACAGTTGCAGAAGTATCTCATAACCCACCACAAAAGAACAAACAGCAACCTCCATCCCAACAGATGTTCACAAACAAACAGCTGTCAGACACGCACTTAATCCTCCCACTGTGGAATCACCTAAAAGGAGCAATAGACGTAGAAGATTTGTACCATGCAGTCACCAAAGGGAAGAAGCAGGTTAAAAATGTTTATTTCCAAGGGAGCAGGATAAGGTAACATCAGATGGATAGATCACATGCATGGTAGTAGAGCTAAGATGATAATGGTGATCAGGTTCTTAATTTTTTTTTATTTGTTCGTGGGATGTGGGCATTGTTGGCTAGGCCAGCATTTATTGTCCCTCCTTAACTACCCTTGAGAAGGTGGTGGTGAGCTGCCTTCTTGAATCACTGCAGTCCTTGAGGCGTAGGTACACCAACATTGCTGTTAGGAAGGGAGTTCCAGGATTTTGACCCAGCGACAGTGAAGGAATGGCGATATCATTCTAAGTCAAGATGATGTGTGGCTTGGAGGGGAATTTACAGATGGTGGTGTTCCCATGCATCTGCTGCCCTTGTCCTTCTAGGTGGTAGAGGTCGCGGGTTTGGAAGGTGTCCAAAACATTGGGCCAATATATTGCGTTCAAATTGGCAGGATTGTGTGCCTAGGAAAATAAGCTGCCAATTGGAGATAGTTCTCCTAGCTACAATTCAGCTTCACTTTCCATTTCTTCAGCCTTATTGTCATTGTCCTCTCCTGCCAATGGCAGTGTCTAAGCAACTAGCCTGACGCTGCATGATAACCCTTCCCTGAGTGGTGAAGTTGTGTAAAATGCAACACACTGCCATCATTTTAGAGATTTCAAACAGGTTGTACTACAGTACACCCACTTATCTGTCTGAGCGTATGTACCTTGCTTTAACATGCCAATTGTATGTTCCGTTGGAGTTCTGCTGGGGGCATACATCTCATTATATTAGTGTTCTTGGCTGTCTTATAAGGATTATCAGCTACAACTATACATGGCATAAAATGAAGGCACCATAACTACTAATAGGACATCAAGCATTGACTTGTATAATTTGCTGCTCATCATCACATGTCACCTATACATTAATTGAATGAAACTCCTTTATGTTCTTGAACAGTCCAAATAGTCATGTGTTTGCCATGTATGATGTCCTGCACTTGAGCAAAGCTTGGCAGCCAGTAAAAGTGTTTTGGCCTTTTGCATTATTAGCATTGATCTATAGAGAAAGTAATAAAAATGTTTTCTCAGCAAACAACATTTCTGTCACCAACTTAATACATGTAAGTCAGTAAAGTGCCTTATTCAGTAGCTATTAACATGCCATGGCTTGGATTGATCTGTAGAAATTCAAAACTGTCATCATTGTCAGCGTAACTGTTGTATAATGGTCTAGTTTGAGGCAACATCATAATTGAGTTACTGCCTCCTTCATGAAGCATAGGCAGTGAAGGCTGATTTCCTCTGACATCCATAATTCAAGAAGGATAAAACAAAAGCAGAAAGTAATGGCGCAGCAAAAGTGTAATCGAAAAGGCACCAATAAATAAATGCAGCTGCAACATGCATCACTGTTGAGAATCAAACTCTCAAAGGCCAAAACCTGACTTCCTTCCAGCACCCAAATAACGTGCATATCAGTGTATTCCTAGCAAACCACAAGAGAAATCATGGTGAACAACAAATTACATAAATTTGATTGCAATTTGATTCTTTAATAAGGTTTTTGCACACTTTTTACAACAGTACTCTGCCTCCATTAATGTCTGTCACTGAAAAATCATTGGTTACATTTTAACTTTTAGGCAGGCAACTGGCAGTGACGTGGCACAGCCATTTTGAGGCTTGAGCCACCCAGCAGCTCAGAGAAGGTTCACTAGCTTGATTATTGAGATGAAGGGGTCATCTTATGAGGAAAGGTTGGGCAGGTTGGGCCTATACTCATCTGAGTATAGAAGAATGAGAGGTGATCTTATTGAAACATAAAATTCTGAGGGTCTTGACAAGGTAAATGCTGAGAAGATGTTTTCCCTCATGGGGGAATATAGAACTAGGGGGCACAGTTTCAGAATAAGGGGTAATCCATTTAAGACGGAAATGAGGAGGAGTGCCTTCTCTCAGAGGGTTGTAATTCTTTGAAATTCTCTGCCCCAGAAAGCAGTGGAGACTGGGTCATTGACGATATTCAAGGCTGAGTTAGACAGATTTTTGATCTACAAGGGAGTCAAGGGTTATGGGAGACACGCAGGAAAGTGGAGCTGAGGCTACAATCTGATCATCCATGATCTTATTGAATGGTGGAGCAGGCTCGAGGGGCCAAATGGCCTGATGCTGCTCCTATTTCTTATAATTTGTGTTCTTATGTCCCTGTAAAAATGGTGGCATCTGGAGCATAGTGTCAACAGACCAGTAAATCTACCAACCACATTTTGAAGCTGTTACTGCCCTGTTAATGCCAATTTTGGCAAGTTAAAATCACTCCTGCAAACGATATTAATTGAGCTGAAAAAGTCTATAGCCTACTCATCTGATTCTTGACGCAAAATTCACCCGATTAGCACGTTGGTGAAGATCTAGTGTACAGAAATTTATTCTGCATTATTTTGGCTATTGAGCTTGGTAGTGCCCACTTTCTTAGGCACTACATGGTCACCCAAAAATTGAAAATGGGGTCCAAGATGGGCTTGCACATTTCCGACTGGAAGAGCACAGGACACCATCTTGTTAAAGAGGCTTGTGTGTGAATGTCTAATGACCATTGGCAACATGCAGAGCAGTGAAATTATGACAGAAATCAGTGTACAACTCTTGATTTCACAACAGCATTATCATTTTCAAACTCTACCTGCAATCCAGCCAATGAACAACTTAACCTAGCACAGCTGAACGTGATGCTAAATAGATTTGAAGGACCACTCATCATGCCCCCCGACCCCACCCCACCAACAACCCAGCCCCACCATTACCATTTAAAGGGATCATGTACTACTTACAGGTTAGCTGCTAGATTACTTCTACTGGCTGCTAGTGCAATTGTACATGGTTTAAGGGCTTTCTTATGCTGGCTAAAATTTGAATACTCAACAGGAAGTGTTTGTTATATTCTAGAAAGCCAAGTGGTAAAGGTTAGAACTTGAGACAATCTTTACACATTTCATAAGTAATTATTAACAGAGGTCCACATTACAAACATTAACCTCCTAATCCAACCACCATAGTTTCAGTCTGTTCCTATTTATAGGAGCTCAGGTGAATCCTCAGTTAATGCCCACCACCTGCATACAAATAAACACAATTAATATACTTTCAACATTGGTCTGGCTGGTGCTGAAGTAATTTCTTCATTATTTAAAATCCTGTGCTGTAATAAGTTATTAGGGCTTCCTTTGGAAATTGAACATGGCTGAGAGAATGAAAAGAGGGCACAGAGAGCAGGACAAGCTGTAAGAAGAAGAAAGAGGAGAAGGATGGGGAGAAGTGCTCTCAGCAGGAGGCCATATCTACCATATCCTTAAGGAGCAATTTTCTAACCTCAATTTCAGCCAGCACTAATGCATGAGAACTTTTTGATTCACTAAAGAGGTGGTGAGTGAAAGGTGCAACACTGCAGCCTCAAAGCAGGCAGGGCAGCATTGCCTGTGGCTGTCAAGGCGACTCTAGCTAACTGTTAACTTTTCATGTATCAAGTGTCATCTGTCCTTCGGTTGGCAGCACACTTGTCTCTGAGTCACAAGCTTCTGCGTTCAAGTCCCACTCCAGGACTTGAGCACAAAAATCAAACATGATACTTTAGTGCGCCACTGAGGGTGTGCTGCACTGTTAGAGGTACGGTCTTTCAGGTGAGAAGTTAAACTGAGGCCCCATCTGCTTGCTTGGGTGGATGTAAAAGATTCCATGGCACTATTTTGAAGAAGAGTAGAGGAGTTATACCTGGTGTCCTGGCTAATATTTATCCCTCAATCAACATCACAAAAACAGATTAGCTGTTCATTATCACAGTACTATTTGTGGGAGTTTGCAGTGCTGTGTTTCCTACATTACAACAATGACTACACTTCAAAAGTACTTCATTGGCTGTAAAAAGCTTTGAGATGCCCGGTGGTCATGAAAAGTGCGATATAAATGCAAGTCTTTCTTTCTTTTTCTGATTCCTTCCAGGCTGCTATTGGAGATATAAGCAATATCTTCCATCTTGAAGTCAAAGACTGGCTATTAGGTGACTAAAGTTATCCCTTCATAACACGGCCCATGACGCATGCACATGTGCACAGCAGGCCTACAATGAGAGCCATGCTGCCACAAGGAACATTATAAAGCACACCATTGGTGTCCTCAAACAATGCTCTACTCTTTGGACTACTCTGGAAGAACCCTGCAGTACTCTGCTGAGCTGGTATCAAGATTGGTAGTTATGTGTAGCATGCTGCACAACCTGGAAATTACGACGGAACAACCCTTGCCATCACCTATCAGGTGAGAAACTGAGGAGTAGCAGCATGAGGAAAAGGAGGAGGAGAAGAAGGAGGAAGTAGAGGAGGTAAAGGAGAAAGTGGAATAGGAAGTAGGGGAACAGGAAGAGAAAAGGAGAAAATAACGTAAGCAACCCCATTCTGCCTGGGCTCAACCACATCTCCCATTCTCTCTCCTGACCTTTCCTCTATCACTAACAATCACATCGCCCTCTTTCCAACAAGAAATTTAAAAATCGATCATTGCATAATGCATACAAAATTAAACTAACTGTCATTGTGCGTTCCTTTAGTGCCTATCTTCCTGCGTGCCTTTGCCTATCCTAGTGCTTCAATGACGTCTGCAGTGGAAGCTCAGACTGCTGCTATGGCGTCTCTGGGTACCACTGGTCAAAGAGGTTCCAGGTGGTCACAGTTGTCCATCAATTTGTTCGCCAACAGATCAGTAAGATTTTGAAGGCACTGCCCTGGGAGAGAGGCAGTGGCCTCATGGAACACAAACTTGCTGTCCTCTCTCAGGATCACAATGTTCCTACTCCCACCCCTCCCACTCTGCAAGTGTCTTTGCTGTTGCCTATTGTTTACCAGCCTAGACTGTTGCAGTGGTATCCAGAGCCACAATAGCAGCAGTCTGAGCTTCCACTGCAGACCTTTGATGGAGGTTGTTGCAGCTTCAAAGAAGCTGTGATACCATCAAGGTGGGTTCCACTGCTGTGCTGGTGGAGGTGAATACCCATTCTATTTTGGAAAGGGTGGGCTCCAAGCGCTGCATAAAGTCCTGTGCCAAGTAGGTATTGGACTTGTCATGCTCCTTGACATTGTGCGTAGGCTTTCTTTCAGGTTTTCCATTGCACCAAGCATTTGGTTGTGTACACCATCAGTCTTCTTCTGTAGTCTAGCCCATCAAAGTCCTTCTTCAACTCCTCTGCAGAGGAACTAGAGTGTGACCTCTACTGTGGAGGGCTGGCACCTGCGCTATCCTTTCCCCCACAACCCATGCTCTGCACACTTGTGTCCAGTGTCTCACTATATGGAGATCCTTCCAGTATCCTATCCTCTAGCACTGGTAGCATGCAGCATTCATTTAACATCAGGCATCATAATGAAAGGTCACAAATCAATCGCGTAATATGATCCACATTTTCAGGTGTTAACCAATTTAACCCTGAGTATATTTACAGATATCAGGGCATCTCATTGCACTGCACATGCAACTAAGTTTCAAGATAAAATGAAACCCCTCTGTTTATCTGAATGACACAGCAGCAGGGAATTGTGATTTGGTTAACAGATTCTTTGTGTGCCTACTGTGAGCGACATCCCTTATCTCCCTTTTTCATTTTTTTAGTTTTGTTTAGTTTAGAGATACAGCACTGAAACAGGCCCTTCGGCCCACCGAGTCTGTGCCGACCATCAACCACCCATTTATACTAATCCGACACTAATCCCATATTCCTACCACATCCCCACCTATCCCTATATTTCCCTACCACCTACCTATACTAGTGGCAATTTATAATGGCCAATTAACCTATCAACCTGCAAGTCTTTGGCATATGGGAGGAAACCGGAGCACCCGGAGAAAACCCACGCAGACACAGGGAGAACTTGCAAACTCCACACAGGCAGTACCCAGAATTGAACCCGGGTCGCTGGAGCTGTGAGGCTGCGGTGCTAACCACTGTGCCACTGTGCCGCCTTATTTCTGAACTTCATAGGTATTGCATTCGACATATGCTTCAAAGTCCAGTTTCATTCTTGTGTTCGAGGATTTAAGAATTTATAGCTTATCTGTGAATGTTACAAATATATTGGATAATGCCTTTTGTGTAGTTAGAATCATAGAAACATAAAATGATTACACCATATAAGGAGCCATTCAGCCCAATGTGTCTGTGCCGGCTCTCTGGAAAAGAAACTCATCTAGTCCCACTCTCCTGCCTCTTCCCCCTCGCCCTGCAACTTTTTCTCCTCAGATAATTATCCAATTCTCTTTTGAAAGTCTGGATTGATTCTGCCTTCACCTCACTCTCAGGCAGTGCATTCCAGATCCTAACCACTTGCTGTGTAAAAAGTTTTATTCTCAGGTTGCCTCTGGTTCTTTTGCCAATCACTTTAAATTGGTGTCCTCTGGTTCTTGACCCTTCCACCAATGGAAACAGTTTCCCCCTATCTACATTGTCTCGACCCACCATGATTTTGAACATCTCGATCAAATATCCTCTTCTCCAAGTGGAAAAGCCCTGGCTTCTCCAATATATCCTTGTAACTGAAATTCCTCATCCCTGAAACCATTCTTGTAAATCTTCTCTGCGCCATCTCTAATGCCTTCCTGAAGCACAGTGGCCAAAATTGGACACAGTATGCCAGTTGAAGCTGAACCAGTGTTTTAGGCAAGTTCATCAAAACCTCCTTGCTTTTGTACTCTACATCCCTATTTATAAAACCCAGGATCCAATATTCTTTATTAAATGCTTTCTCAACCTTCCCTGCCACCTTCAATGATTTGCGCACATATGCCCTCAGGTCCCTCTGCCCCTGCACCCCTTTTAGAATTGTATCCTTTACTTTATATTGCTTCTCCTTGTTATTCCTACTAAAATGAATCACTTCAAACTTCTCTGCATTAAATTTTATCTGCCACTTGTTTTCCCATTCTAACAGCCTGTCTATGTCGTCTTGAAGCCTCCATGCAGTTCACAATACTTCCAAGTTTTGTGTCATCAGCAAATGTTGAAATTGTGCCCTATACGTCCAAGTCTTTGCTAGCATCCTTCCATCTACCAGAGATGATGGACATGCAGCAAACAATACATTTAGATGGGGTGTCTTCATATAGTACATCTTTGCTGATGGCTATGGAGACCAATCCTTGAGAGGCATATCCTGCCACAAGAGCTGCATGTGAAGCTGCCAGGTGACATTTAGGGTTGTTGCTTTTAGCGTTGGCCCCAGTTGCCAAGCTGCTGTAGCCACTGGTCATGGTGGTGGTGCATGCCAGTCCAGAGGTTGTGTTGCCATTTCCCTCTTTTCATGGCAGTTTTTATTTTCTTCTGTTCAAAACTAAGGCGGGGGGGGGCTATGTATCTTTAAGGCAGAGAGAAGCTTTTAGATTCTCCAGGTGCAGTGTGTGTCCGCAGCAAGCCTGTTGCCTGTTTCCTAGGCAAAAGCGGGAGAGAGAGGTCACATGCTGTATTGTTTCAGTTGATTGGGTGTAAAAACTGGCTAGAACCAGTTTGATCTGGAGAACAGTGAAGCGTGCTCCGCTGAAGGCGTTGTCTGGTTTAGCAAAAAAGATCTACATTGATCTACAGGCTGTGTTATTGCCTCAGGAGAAAAACCCCTAGAAAAGAACATTTTCATTGTTGGAGGTAGCAAATTCCTTTTTACTTCCAATCTCTAAGAAGTCTTTGCCTCAGGAGTGACTTTCTGTTGCCTTTTTGTCTTTCTGGGAGTTCTGGAATTCTCAGTAAACTTTCTACTGATAGGCTGCCAATTTAAAAATTCAAATAGACCTGCTGCTATACTCCTTGTTGAAAGAACTGTGTGGCGCCTGCTGCAACCGAAGGGCTTTGAACACCTATCCACTAAAGACTGTTAGTCAAATTCACCTAGAGACTTCGAGTGGCATCTGACTATTCAACTCTGGGACACCTCACTGAACCAGGAACATAACCCACAAAGACTTACAACCCAATTATTTTATTATTCCTAAGAAACAGCTCTAATTTTAAAACATCATGTTTAAAAACCAGTTAACAGTTGGGTTTTGAATGTATGGGTGTTTGCATAAAGGTTAGGAGGAATAAGAAGTTATAAGGTCTTTAGACATAGATTTATCTCAATATTGTTTCAGGTTTAGTTGATTAATAAATAGTTATTTTGCTGTCATTTAAAGATACCTGGTTTGGTGTATTTTATTCTGGGGGGTTAATAAAGTGTTTAATTTGGTTAACTTCTGGTAGGTGAGAAAAGTTTAATAATATGCTGCGACCTGTGGATTAATGGGACTGAATTGACAGTGCATTGCTCCCACCTCGGTCGTACCACTCTTTCTTCAGCTAGTGACTCCCAGGTACAATAGTCAATGTTTAGGGCCTTCATGTCCTGTTTACACACATTCTTGAAGCAGAGCTTTGGGCATCCCATTGGTCATCTAGCCCTGGCTACCTCACCATGCAGAAAGTCCTTTGGTATACAAGAACACAAGAACTAGGAGCAGAAGTAGACCATATGGCCCATCGAGCCTGCTCTGCCATTCAATATGATCATGGATGATCTTGGGCTTCGATTCCACTTTCCTGCCTGCTCCCCACATCCCTTGATTTCCTGCGAGATCAAAAATCTATCTATCCCAGCCATAAATGTATTCAATGATGGAGCATCCACAACCCTCTGGGGTAGAGAATTCCAAATATTCACAACGCTTTGAGTGAAGTAATTTTTCCTCATCTCAGTCCTGAATGATTGACCCCTTATCCTGAGACTGTGTCCCTGTGCTCTAGATTCCCTGACCATTGGTAACAATCTCACAGCTTCAATCTTGTATGTCTCAATTATATCGCCTCTCATTCTTCTAAACTCTCGAGAATATAGGCCCAATTTACTCAGCCTGTCATCATTGGACAACCCCCTCATCACAGGAACCAATTTAGTAAATCTTCACTGCATTTCCTCCAGTGCAAGTATTTCCTTTCTTAAATGTGGAGACCAAAACTGCACACAGTATTCCAGGTGCGGTCTCACCAAAGCCCTGTACAATTTTAGTAAGACTTCTTTATTCCTGTTCTCCAATCACCTTGCAATAAAGGCATACATGCCATTTGCCTTCCTAATAGCCTGCTGCATGTTAACTTTGTGCGTTCCTTGTATGAGTACCCCCAAGTCTCTCAGAACATCAACACTTACCAGTTTCACACCTTTAAAAAAATATTCTGCTTTTCTATTTTTACGACCAACTGAACAACTTCACAATTCCTTACATTATACTCCATTTGCCATATTGTTGCCCACTCACTTAACCTTTCTATATCTCTTTGCAGCCTCTCTACATCCTCCCCATAGCTTACCTTTCCACCGAGCTTTGTATCATCAGCAAACATAGATATATTACTCTCTGTCTCTTCATCCAAGTCATTATTATAGAGTGTAAATAGCTAAGGCCCCAGCACTGATTCTTGCGGCACCCCACTATTCACTGCCTGCCAACTTGAAAATTGCCACTTATGCCCATTCTCTGCTTCCTGTCTGTTAACCAAACCTCTATCCATGCTAATATATTATCCCCAACACCATGAGCCCTTATTTTGCCTATTAATCTTTCATGTGGCACCTTATCAAATGCCTTTTGAAAATCCAGGTACATTACATCTACTGGTTCCCCTTTATCTATCCTATTAGTTACATCTGCAAAAAACTCTAATAAATTTGTCAAACAGGATCTCCCTTTAGTAAAACCAAGCTGACTTGTTCTAATCATACCATGCTTTTCCAAGTGCAATGTTAAGACTTCTTTAATAACAGTTTCCAGCATCTTGCCAATGACTGATGTTAGGCTAATTGGCCTGCAGTTCCCCATTTTCTCTCTACCTCCTTTCTTGAAAAGCAGTGTAACATCTGCCAACTTCCAATCTGACGGGACTATTCCTGAATTTAAGGAATTCTGGAAAATCATAGCCAGCACATCCACTATCTCTGCAGCTATCTCTTTTAGAACTCTAGGATGTAGGCCATCTGGTCCCGGGGACTTGTCAGATTTTAGTCCTTCAAGTTTCTCCAATACATTTCCTCACTCTTTTTAGCCCCTAGGTTACTGCCTATTTCTGGTATGGAACTTGTGTCTTCTACTATGAAGACAGACACAAAATATATGTTCAATGCCCCTGCTATTTTCTCATTCCCTGTGATGATTTCTCCTGTCTCTGCCTCTGAAGGACCAATGTCTACTTTAGCTACTCTCTTCCTTTTTATGTACTTATAAAAGCTCTTACAATCTGTTTTTATATGACTGGCTAGTTTACTCTCATATTCTATTTTTTTCCTTTTTATCAACTTTTTGCTGGCCTTTTGCTGGTTTCTAAAACACTCCTAACCCTCAAACTTGCTATTATTTTTTGCAACATTGTAAGCCTCTTCTTTTAGTCTAATACTCTCCTTAACTTCCTGAGTGAGCCACGGATGGGTCTTTCTGAATGAGGTTTTGTTTCTGAACGGAATGTACTTTTGTTAAACCATTTGAATTGTTTCTTTAAATGTTTTCCACTGTTCATTTACCGCCATATCTTCCAGTCTATTTACCCAATTAAACTTAGCCAGTTCTCCCCCATACCTTCGTAATCGGCTTTTTTTAAGTTTAAGATTCTTGTTTCTGATTGAAATGTGTCACTTTCAAACTTAACATGCAATTCAATGGTATTATGATCACTATTTCCCATTGGATCTTTTACTATGACATTGCTTATTAACCCTGATTCATTACACAATACAAGATCTAAGATAGCTTTATGTCAAGTCAGTTCTACAACATAGTGCTCCAAGAAATTGTCATGAAAGCATTCTACAAATTCATCTTCCAGACCGCTGTTGCCAATTTGGTTGTCCTAGTCTATATGGAGATTAAAGTCCCCCACAATTAATACATTACCTTTTTTACATGCTCCAATAATTTCCCGTTTAATGTTCTGTCCAATAATATAAATACTCTTAGGAGGCCTGTAAATTACTCCCACCAGTGTATTCTGACTCCTGTTATTCCTAATTCCCACCCAAACTGATTCTACTTCATGATCTTCTGAGCCCAGGTCCCTTCTTATTAACGTCCTTATGCCAAATTTTACTATCAGGGCTACTCCTCCTCCTTTGCCATTTTGTCTGTCTGTCCCACCATCTCTTGTCCTGCAGACGTGCCCTATCCACCGAAGCTGCCGCTGTTTGATTACTTGGGGTGTTGCAAAAAAACTCACCCCACGTCCTGTAATGTCACTTTGCAATGCTTTTTCCCCCTCCTGCTCCGATCCGGCCTCCTTTATGTTTCTCCGCTCCGATTCCAAGCTACTTTATATTATTCTATTCCTTTTATGTTATTCTAATCTCTGTCCTATCATAATCTGAACTTTAAATTTTATAAGAAGACAAGTTATTGGTATGGTTGGAGGAAGATTGTCTTTGGTTTTTCTGAAAATATCTTGTCTCTTGTGTCTTTAGTCCACATTTCACTCTTTCCACAGTTGTACAGGGAGAGACTACCAAGGCACCTCTCAATTCTTTAGGTGTTTCAGTATAGGTTAATTGCATACTGTTTCATCTAATTGTGACCATTAGTTGCTATTATTTGGACATTCTAAGAATTCACACAGCATAACATGCACATTGCTTACTTTTAAAGTTATAACTACTTTCATAACTGTGGTTTCAGGTCACATTAGAAAGACTTCAGAATATGCTGACCTTGGAATGGAACAAATTCCAAGGGATTTGCCTGTGCAGGTGAACACATTCCATTTAAGGAATTGATAGTGAACATTACCCACTATGCCTGTATAAAAGCCCCAAAAACCTAAAAATTAGAAACATAGTAAATATTAATATGGAGGAGTGTTTCAACAACACGTAACACCATGAAGTAGTGGGGTGCAGGTTTACTTCATTGGGTTCCAAATGACCTATTTACATCTTAAGAACAGATATAATATATTGCTTATAAAATAACTGTTTTTCCAAAGTTAGAAGCAACGGTGATTTTTTGAATCGTTTTCTATGCAGCTGTATAAATCTCTTTATGTCACTATAGCAATTGAGGTCAGACAGATAACCTGCAAATCCCACTCTAACCAACCACTAGAATATGTTGCTGTGCAACTCAGAGTGACTTCTAGCTGATTATCTCTCCCTCTACATGGGGAAGTACCTTACCTCACTCAACGCAACTCGATGATAATGCATGAGATTGCAAATTCAATGAATGAAGAATCAATAGTGTGAATCTGTGACATAGCACATCAGCTCACTGCACCAGCTGCTGATTTCTAATTGTTTGAGCTTTCAGAATAAAATCAGTACAAAAATTAATCGTAATATAACAAGTGTAGCTTAAGCTCTGGATACATATAAGAGAAACTTGAAAATTGATGCCTTTTAGGGAAAATGTAAGCAGAACCTTTTGGAATCTTAAATGAGCAGTATTTGTTTCCCACCAACCCCCTCCCATAAATGATGTAGTGTACAGTGATTGAAAATTCTATCTTATGAAAGGTGAAGGTTACATTCTAGGAGAAAATACAAGTTCACCTTGTGATTGGTAAAAGTCTTATGAATTGAGTTGTCATTTTCAATGTAATCCTCAATGGACATAAACCCGCAGTGTAATAATTCTGAAATCTCACCTCTGAGAAACCAGGTTAAACACACAGTAAATGGAAGTGCTGACTACCACAGCAGAGAATGTTCACTGGAATTTATGATTTAACTCTTTCAAAGTTAAATTTCCATGTCTTTACTGTAAACACTAATCTTTTGATTGAGTGGAAAAATGGAATAAACCTACTGAATGTTTTATTTAACATATAGTGTGTGTTGTAATCTGAATTTAAACACATCACATAATGTAGACCATCAATTAGTCATTGATAATAAAGTGCAATTCGTTACTTATATTTTCAATATACTTAGTATTTCATTTCTTTGACACAAATGATAACTTACCAAAATCACCAAGTATGCTGGTTCATTCATGAATATGAAAAACCTGTACTTTATGAAATCTGCAATAGGTCTTTGGCTTGAATGATTTTCTTTTTCTAATGGAAGGCCCATACCTGTTAACTTTTCTGTTCTCTCCACAAATACTGCCTAGCCTGCTGAGTGTTCCCAGAATATACTGTCTTTGTTTCAGATTTCCAGTACCTGCACTATTTTGCTTTGTGGCTTGTGTTGTCCTTTGTTCTGCTGTCTGATTTTGAGTGCTTTCAGGATGGCCAGAAGGGAACAATGGCCCGAATTTTACACCCCCCCCCAACGAGCCGGATGGTGGTGGGGCAGTTGGCACAAAATGGAGCAGGAGGCTCCAGGAGGCTTTCCCAACCCGCTCCCGCCTCCGTTCCCCCTTTATGTAGGGCGGGGTAGTGAAAAACGGCCCGCCTGCCCCATGTCAATCAAGCCCTTAAGTGGCCACCTAACGGCAATTTAAGGGCCTTCGCCCGCCTCCACGCGGATTTTATGCATGGTAAGGGGCATTCTAGAGCTGGGAAAAGCTGCCTGTGAAAACCAGGCGGCTGCAATCATCTTGGGGGGGGGGGGGGTGGCTGCTGGTGGGGGCCCTGCTCACCGGGCACAGGGTGACCAATGGAGGTCAACCCCCACTTCCCCAGACACCCCCATCACCCAACACGCACTCCCCTTCCCCCCAACCAACAACCCTGGCCTCGCCGGGGCCCGACCGATTACCCTCAGCGAGACCTACCTGTCTTGCCGGCTTCGTGTCTTCAGCTGATCTGCCAGTGGCACTGCTGAGTCTAAGAGCTTCCTATCCACTGATTGGCCGGCAGCTCAATGAAGTGGGACTTCCTCCCTCAAGCAGGTGGAAGTCCAGCCTCGGAACAATTAAAGCCTGGGGACCCGTAAAATGCAGGTCGGATCCCCAGGCGAGGTGGAAGCGGGTTCGCCATCAACTTTTCAGCCAGTGGCCGGCTCCCGTCTGCCCAATGTGGAATCCCAGCCAATGAGTCAGTAAAAGGCATTGTTAACTGAAGCTTCACTTGAAATAAACATATCAAGATTTTCCTCTGTAAGTGATGAGAGCTGCAGGAAGCAGCCCACCTCTCCCTCCTCCCCACCACCCACCGATCCCCAAATATGAATCACACGTAAATGCTGCCAAAACTTCAGTAATGTTCACACTTTCTCCATCTGGACCATTGGTATCAATCCTTCAATATTTTCTTGGATTCAGTGGTATCAGTTGCTCCCATAAGTCTAAGTGTCTTATTTTTAGGGTAGTTAACTTATAGTCTCCTATATCTACTTGTAAAAGGCATAGCCCAAGTGTGTAATAATAGCATCCCCTTGTGATCTGGACCATGCATGTTGTTTGTGGATGTATTTCTTTAATCTCCCTTGATGATGGACTCAGTGACCAGTAGGTGAAGGGAGGATTGATTCAAATTGTTGAGCCACTTTATTCCATATTAAAATGAACATGCATAACAACAGTTTTGATCGATTTCTGTTATTACCATCAATACAACTGGGTGCAGTTTTCACTTTGGGTGTGGGCAGGAAACTAATGGTTGTGGATTCCACACCCCACATGATCTTCCTTTCCATTGATGTCAGTATGAAGGAAATTCAGACAGGTGTATAACATGTGGGCGATTCTTTATCACCAGCTCCCCATCGCTGCCAGAAGTGAAAGTTATCCCCAACCTGTCTTTGCATAATATAAAATACTAAACATATTATTCTACCCCAGTCCAGTGGCAGTCCTGCTTTACTTAAAGCTAATGTCCTAATCCCTATTTCCTGTCTTCCATCTTTCTCTCAGCCCTTTGCTGTCTGATTGCCCCCAGTTTTTGCAGTTCCCCTTGGCCAGAATCTTACCAAAATTGTTTTTAAATGCAGACCAGGATCATTTCCAGGTCATGACCCCGATTGTATCTGAGACTTGCCCACCTACATCATCTTCTCAGAGGCAGCCAATTAAGAGGCTGCCCATGCGTTCGCCATCCAATTAAGCTGATAGGAAGGCCAATCAATGCCGCCAGGGCTGTGAGCAGCTGGCAGTCCCAAGGGAAAGGCAGGTGCTATGGATGTAGGTGGGGGACCCCGATGGCACCTCAAGATGGAAGAACCCTCTGAAGACTTCTGACTTTTTAAAGATAAAGTTTTGCCAAAGCTGCCAGGTCACCATTTTGGAGGGGAAACCCCTGCATAGGATGGCCTGGGGCCGCAGCTGTGTCCCTCTGATCGCCGTGGCTCTGGGATGGGGGGGGGGGATTTAAAGGAAGTGTCGATGCGCCATCCCCCCACCCCGCCCTGCCACTGGGAAGCCATATCCAGGCACCTGCCGGGCTTCCCCCTCAGCGATGGGTCTGTCTACTGTTGGGCCGATCCCGACGGCATCACCACTTTGTCTCCAAGTGGGCACTTAATTCACCCTAATTCGTTACCCACTGCTGCCGGGCAGGTAGCCAGTCTCAGCCTGAACAGGCCTCTGGCAAGAACGCCTGGAGACGGGACCATTTTGGGTAGACAATCCGGCGTGCAACTTTCAGTAATTCCCTGCCCTCCCACCTCGAAAGCTGCCTCCATGCGGCTGATAATATTCCTCCCAATACTTTTAAAAGCCTGACTCCAGTATCAGCTTTTAGTCAAACTGAACTGCCCTCTCCTCAAGATTTGAATTCACCAGCCTAAGTTGGCAATGATCCCTGCTGAGTCGAAATGAATAGAGTTGTTATAGCAATGAATAGAGCAATGAATGTGAATGATCACAGGAATGTCAAACTATCTTTCATTGTCTCTAACTTCCACTCGGACAGCTTATGACCTCTGTTCAATTCTTTGTTTCTCAAGGTGAATACTAATATATTGAGGCTTGTGGTGCAGACAATTGCTGTACTAAAGTAATGCTTCTGAAGGAACTGTGCATTACAGACTAGCCAGGGTGTCTCATGCTGCCTAAATTTGCTGTTCAAAGTGGATTACTGCTCATCTGCTGTAACTTTGGCAGAAGAGCCACAGGAACCCCCAAAACATAGTGTAAACAGCATACATGTTGATTTTACTGGGTATTCCATAGCTCAGGGAAATCCCCATGGAAATTCAACCCCCATTGTCTCAGTTCATTTAGACCATTTTGTTGTCACTTTATTTTGAATGCTAACACCTTGCTACCTGCAATAGATCAGGAAGAACAAAATGGTTTCTCATAAACAGACTATCTTCTTCTTCTTTGGCCTCCTTGTCTCAAGAGACAATGGGTAAGCGCCGAGAGGTGGTCAGTGGTTTGTGAAGCAGTACCTGGAGTGGCTATAAAGGCCAATTCTAGAGTGACAGACTCTTCCATAGGCGCTGCAGATAAAATTGATTGTCGCGGCTGTTACACAGTTGGCTCTCTCCTTGCACTTCTGTCTTTTTTCCTGCCAACTGCTATGTCTCTTTGACTCGCCACACTTTAGCCCCGCCTTTATGGCTGTCCGCCAGCTCTGGCGATCACTGGCAACTGACTCCCGCGACTTGTGATCAATGTCACAGGACTTCATGTCGCGTTAGCAGATGTCTTTAAAGTGGAGGCATGGACAGCCGGTGGGTCTGATACCAATGACAAGCTCGCTGTACAATGCGCCCTTGGGGATGCTGCCATCTTCCATGCGGCTCACATGGCCAAGCCATCTCAAGCGCCGCTGGCTCAGTAGGGTGTATATGCTGGGGATGTTGGCCGCCTCGAGAACTTCTGTGTTGGAGATACGGCCCTGCCACCTGATGCCAAGGATTCTCCGGAGGCAGCGAAGATGGAATGAGTTGAGACATTGCTCTTGGCTGGCATACGTTGTCCAGGCCTTGCTGCCATAGAGCAAGGTACTGAGGACACAGGCTTGAAACACTCTGATTTTTGTGTTCCGTGTCAGCGTGCCATTTTCCCACACCCGCTTGGCCAGTCTGGACATAGCAGTGGACGCCTTTCCCATGCGCTTGTTGATTTCTGCATCAAGAGACAGGTTACTGGTGATAGTTGAGCTTAGGTAGATGAACTCTTGAACCACTTCCAGAGCATGGTCGCCGATATTGATGGATGGAGCATTTCTGACGTCCTGTCCCATGATTTTCATTTTCTTGAGGCTGATGGTTAGGCCAAATTCGTTACAGGCAGCCGCAATCCAGCCGATGAGTCTCTGCAGACACTCTTCTGTGTGGAATGTTAATGCAGCATCGTCAGAAAAGAGGAGTTCCCTGATGAGGACTTTCCGTACTTTGGTCTTCGCTCTAAGGCGGGCAAGGTTGAACAACCTGCCACCTGATCCTGTGTGGAGGAAAATTCCTTCTTCTGAAGAATTGAACGCATGTGAGAGCAGCAGTGAGAAGAAGATCCCAAACAGTGTAGGTGCGAGAACACAGATGAGGTGCCACTATGCTGAATTGTGCCTTTCATATTGTCATGGAATGAGGTGATGATACTTAGTAGCTTTGGTGGACATCCGATCTTTGCTAGTAGTCTGAAGAGACCACATCTGCTGACGAGGTCAAAGGCTTTGGTGAGATCTATGAAAGTAACGTAGAGGGGCATCTGTTGTTCGTGGCATTTCTCCTGTAGCTGGCGAAGGGAGAACTGCATGTCGATGGTGGATCTCTCTGCTCGAAAGCCGCACTGTGTCTCAGGGTAGACATGTTCAGTCAGCTTATGGAGTCTGTTTCAAACGACTCGAGTGAAGACTTTCTCCACTATGCTGAGCAGGGAGGTTCCACAGTAGTTGTTGCAGTCACCGTGGTCACCCTTGTTCTTATAGAGGGTGATGATATTGGCATCGCGCATATCCTGTGGTACTGCTCCCTCATTCCAGCACAGGCAAAGCAGTTTATGGAGTGCTGAGAGTATAGCAGGCTTGGCACTCTTGATTATTTCAAGGGTAATGCCATCCTTTCCAGGGGCTTTTCTATTGACTACAGAATCAATGGCATCAGTTGAGTTCTGATTTTGTTGGCTGTTCATCCGCTCGTCCATGATTGGCAGAGACTGGGCTGCATTGAGGGCGGTCTCAGTGACAACGTTCTCCCTGGAATACAGTTCTAGGTAGTGCTCAACCCAGGGGTCCATTTGCTTGCGTTGGTCAGTGATCATTTCCCCTGATTTGGGGAGGAAGGTCATTAGCTCTGACAATGTGGAATCTGTAAGGGCGGCACAGTGGCGCAGTGGTTAGCACCGCAGCCTCACAGCTCCAGGGACCTGGGTTCAATTCCGGGTACTGCCTGTGTGGAGTTTGCAAGTTCTCCCTGTGTCTGCGTGGGTTTTCTCCGGGTGCTCCGGTTTCCTCCCACAAGCCAAAAGACTTGCAGGTTGATAGGTAAAATTGGCCATTATAAATTGTCACTAGTGTAGGTCGGTGGTAGGGAAATATAGGGACAGGTGGGGATGTTTGGTAGGAATATGGGATTAGTGTAGGATTAGTATAAATGGGTGGTTGATGTTCGGCACAGACTCGGTGGGCTGAAGGGCCTGTTTCAGTGCTGTATCTCTAATCTAAAAAAAAAAAAACTGAGAAACACTAAGGGTCAAAAACGTTAGTGGGGGTTCTATATAGACCCCCAAACTGTAGTGGTGATGTTGGGAATGGCATTAAACAGGAAATTAGAGACGCATACAATAAAGGAACATCTGTAATTATGGGTGACCTTAATCTGCATATAGATTGGGCAAATCAAATTAGTCACAATACCGTAGAGGCGAAATTCATGGAGTGTATACGGGATGATTTTCTGGACCAATACGTTGAGGAACCAACTAGACAGCAGGCCATCTGAGACTGGGTATTGTGTAATGAGAGAGGAATAATTGACAATCTAGTTGTGCGAGACCCCTTGGGGATGAGTGACCATAATATGATAGAATTCATCGTCAAGATGGAGAGTGACGTAGTTGATTCTGAGACTAGGGTCCTGAATCTTAATAAAGGAATCTACGAAGGTATGAGGCGCAAGTTGGCAATGATGGATTGGGAAACGTTACTTAAAGGGATGACGGTGGATAGGCAATGGCAAACATTCAAAGAGCGCATGGATGAACTGCAACAATTGTTTATTCCTGCCTGGTGCAAAAGTAAAACGGGAAAGGTAGCCAAACCATGGCTTACAAGGGAAATTAGAGATAGCATTAGATCCAAGGAAGAGGCATACAAATTTGCCAGAAAAAACAACAGACCTGAGGATTGGGAGCAGTTTAGAATTGAGCAAAGGAGGACCAAGGGATTGATTAAGAAGGGGAAAATGGAGTACGAGAGTGAGCTTGCGGGGAACGTAAAAACTGACTGTAAAAGTTTCTATGGGTTTGTGAAGAGAAAAAGATTGGTGAAGACAAATGTAGGCCCCTTACAGTCAAAAACAGGGGAATTTATTATGGGGAACAAAGAAATGGCTGACTTTGCATACTTTGGTTCTGTCTTCACAAAGGAGGACAGAAATATCATACCAGAAATGTTGGGAAACACAGGGGAACACAGGGTTTAGTGAGAGGGAGGAACTGAAGGAAATCAGTATTAGTAGAGAAATGACGTTGGGGAAATTGATGGGATTGAAGACTGATAAATCCCCAGAGCCTGGAAATCTACATCCCAGAGTACTTAAGGAAGTGGCCCTAGAAATAGTGGATGCATTGGTGGTCATCTTCCAAGATTCTATAGACTCAGGAACAGTTCCTACAGATTGGAGGGTAGCTAATGTAACCCCACTATTTAAAAAGGTAGAGAGAAAGCAGGGGATTACAGACCAGTCAGCTTGACGTCGGTAGTGGGGAAAATTCTAGAGTCTATTATCAAAGCAGAGCACTTGAAGAACAGTGCTGGAATCGGACTGAGTCAGCATGGATTTATGAAAGGGAAATCATGCTTGACAAATCTACTAGAATTCTTCAAGGGTGTAACTAGTAGAGTTGATGAGGGACAGCCAGTGGATGTGGTTTATTTGGACATTAAAGGCACTATATACAAGATATTTCAACAGTGAAAATACCAATCACAAGGCCCCAAATATCCCAGGGGTCAAATCCAAGTGTGATGTACCCACCGGGAAATCCACTACAGATAGGGGATGTTCGCTCATTTTGATAATCCATTTAAGCTGCTGGTGCACATCTCAGGTGCCTGCCAGTTCATGCAGAATGTGATGGACATTGCCAACTCCAAGTGATTATGGGGGTAGGGGAGGAATTTTACATTTCTTCGAGGTTCGAGTTGCCAGGTCAAATCCAATTCCAGGACCCCAGGAGAGCCCAGTTTCCACCAGCTGGTACGTCAATAATGGTTTTCCACAATTTCTTGCATCACTACCCGGGCCATATGGTTCCTAAACCCAATCAGATCACAGAAAGATAAATAAATGGCTGCTTGTTATAATGGGTAAAATATTGGACATGTTCTATAACAGCAAACAATCTGCCCCTGATTTTCTTCTTGTGCTCCATGAAGGTAATACTCTCTACCAGAGGCTCCCTAATATTTCTTACTAAGAGACCGCCTTGGAGATTCATGTTCCATTAAGTGCTTCTTTCGAAGAACTAGTATTTTTGCACAGATTGTTTTATTTTCTCAGCTAACAGAATATAACAGAGCAGGATAGAAAGCTTCATAAATAACACATGAACAGTACTGTACTATTGAATAAACTTAAACAAAAAGGTTGGAGTTTTATGGCCCCCAAACGAGTGGGCTGGTGGCTGGGCGGGGGGGGGGTGGCGGGGGGGAGGTAATATTGAGTGGGAAGCAGGGCGAGCCATTCCCGATCCCCTCCCGCCCCCGCTGCAATTTTACACGGGACGGCAGCAGCGAGAAATGGCCTGCCTGCCCCAAGCCAATCAAGGTACTTCAGTGGCCTAATAACTGTCACTTAAGGGCCTCCTCCCACCACCTCTGGTATTTTACCCTCTGTGGCTGGATTGCAAAAGCCTCAAGAGCCCTCAGGCAGCCTTCTTTTGGGCTGGAGTGGGGGTGGGGCCTCCTGATCGGGCATCCTGTGCCCCACTGGAGGGCCGCCCCCGAAGTCCCAAGCATCCCCAAAACACAATACACCCCTCCGCCCCCCCTAACCAACCCCCCTTGCCTTGTCGGGGCCTGGCTGTTTGTCCCCGGCGAGACCGTAAAAACTTTTCGGTCTTCCAGGGCTATCCTTCACCTTGCTTGCGATGGCTAGGTGTAGTCCTAGCAGTGGCCACTGCTCCCGTTGGCGCTGCTGCGACTAAGAGCTGCCAGCCTGCTGATTGGCCAGCAGCTCTATTAGATGGGACCTCCTGTCTCAAGGAGGTGGAAGTCCCACCCAAGACCAATTAAAGGCCTGGGTGTAAAATATCCCGGCATGGATCCCCCAGGCCTGGCGGAGGCGGGCTCGTCACCAACTTTTCGGCCAGTGGGCGGGACCTCCCGCCCAACGAAAAATTCCGGTCAAAAGAACACTTTGGGCTGAAATTTCAGGGCTCCCCAATATCAGTAATGGAGGTTGGGGGGACCCCGAAAACACCGGCACCAGCCAGCATGTCAGTTTTGAGGCACCAATCCCAGCACTGGCAATAATCACCAGGGCGGAGGGAGGGTGAGACAGAATCCTGCTCTTGTCCCAATTGAGGCCATTTAAACTGGTTAAAAAGCTCATTAAGAGTATCCTGAGGGGGAGGATGGAATATTTAAAGGGGCAAATGGGCTTTAGAAGCTGTCAGTTTCTGAACAGTGAGGGGAGGCAGGTACGCAGTGGGGAGCCAGTCAGGGCTGCCCCAGGGCATCACCATGGCCACGTAAGAGGGTCAAAGGGGCAAAGGGGGACTAATCATTTGGTAAGTAGGTGCCCTTGGCATTGTGCGGGTAGCCGGGAAAGTGGGCACAGCGCTTGTGCATTGAATGAGGTCATCACCCCACCACCCCCGGCGTTGCAGGGGCAGAAGAGCCATCAGTTTAAAAGGAACGCTGCAGCTGGCAGTGGGGCAGAACTGCCAGAAAACAGACCCAGCTCCTGTTTCCTGCCTCCATGGCGAAAATTCAGTCTTTGGTGACTTACCTTTGTCTCAATGAGTAGGACCTCAGCCCTCAGACTGGGTTGGGGCCTTGGACCCCAAACTTGATTAGGACCTCTGCCCCCAGACTAGGTTAGGATTTCTAAATAGATGAGGTCAACATAGGAGTACTGAAGCTGTAAGGAAATATACTGCCCTGATATCTGCTCCGGAATTCCCTCCCTACACCTCACCTCTACCTCACTTGCCTCCTTTAAGACATTCCTTAAAACCTACCTCTTTAACCAAGCGTTTGGTTGACTGATTTAATGGGCTGAATTTTACCGACCCCTTGCGCCGCTGGTCGTGGCGAGGGGGCCGGTAAAATTCTGCAGAGAGAGGCCCGCCTCGACCCGCGATGTCGAGAAGGGCCCGCCACAAATTACTGGCAGTGGGAGGACCTCGGTGTGGTCCCCCTTCCGCACGGCGGCGGCACCCCAATTAGAATATGTTAAATGGTACTTTTCTCTGCCGATTATGCAGCCCGCCGCCTCTCCTGCACACTTCCTCATTTTACTTTGAACGGGCGGCAGTCACATGCCGTCCCGATCACGATTAGAAAAGCTGGCAGGTCATCGGGGGCAGAAGGTTTCGCGACAGAAGTTAAGTTCCTTTCTCAGGGGTCCCACTCTGCATACTGGAAGGGAGGTACTGTGTACCCACACCCACCCCCCCCACCCCCAAGTAAACGGTGTATCCTCTGCATTTGTTTGTGTTTGTGGAGGAGAAATGGAATTCTGGTCACCCAGTGTTTGGGGAGGATGCCAGAAAGGGTAGGACCATTAAAGTCATAAGGATGGTGGGGGCAATCGATGCAGCTGGTAGGATCTTGATGTGGTCATGCTGTGCCTCTCTCATTGTTGGCCAAGATGGGCAATGCCATGCCATGCCACATAGTTGATTCATGTTAGCAGCTGATGTACCTGTCAACACTAATTCCTGTTCTGTTAGGAACCTTCGCATTAATGAAGGATACGTCTTTATTTATCACATGGAAATGGGTCTGGCTCATCCTACAGCATGCGAGCCACTTCTCTTGAGGATCCGTATACACCAGAGGCAAGATCAACAGACGGGTGCGGTCCACGTAGAGGCTCCCAGTCGTGATCTCCAGCCCCCAAGGGGAATTTGCCATTACAGTCGCCTTGCATCAACAGACCCCACATGACATGCCATCGGATGTCAGAGCACCAGTTTCAGATGCGATAGCACATGTAGAGAGGGTGGTGACATGTCTCTATGCCCTGCTTGACGATGACCTGCAGCCCATGGGCTTCGGTCGACATCCTATGCCTGTGGTCCTCATAGTGGCAGCGGCACTAAAGCTTGACGCCTATGCAGAATTTCAAGGGTCCACCATAGACGATTGCGGGGTCACACAGTCAGCAGTGCACCGCTGCACGAGGGAGGACACCTTGCCCTGCACTGGAGGGCCAGTGAGTATGTCCACTTCAGGACGGACACTCACAGCCAGGCCCAGACGGCCATCGGTCTCAGCACCATTGCCGGAGAACCATAGTCCTCAGGGTCTGTAGACTGCACCCATGTGGCCATCAGGTCTCCAGCCAGGCTACCACCTGCAGACATTGCAATTGGAGGAATCCTCTCAATCTAGGTGCAGCTGGTAATTCATCACCAGAAATGCTTCATGTAAATCTGTGACCACTTCTCAGGCAGCTGCCACGACACCTGGGCCCTGCGCCAGTCCCAGCTGCCACTGCTGTTCACCAAACTGGCTGAGATGGAGGGGTGGCTTCCTGGAGACAAGGACTATCCCTTGCGGACATGGCTCCCGACACCAGTGTGAGACCCCACCACTGCTGCAGAGGAGAGAAAAAAACGCCATCCACTGAGCTGAAAGATCTGCCATTGAGTAGGCGACCGGCATGTTCTAAATACGTGCCCGATGCCTGGGTAGAAAGGGATGTGTCCTGTACAACGGACCAAAAATGGCATGACCTTTCTTTCCTGCTCACGGTGGTCTATGCAAATACGCACCCAATATGGGGCACGCCTGGAATAATGAGGAGAGATGTCAATTGCATTCATCCTCAGTCTATGAGAACAATGAGGACCTATAACAGGAAGGTGCATGGGAGGGCAGATGCCACCCAGGCTCCGCATGCAGGGCTAGCAGGGATCTAGGGATGAACGGCAGTGCCTCAGCAGACAAAGGCTCTCTGCTCTATATCAGCCGACATGAGCTCTGGAAGCCACACATCGGCCTCGCTCACCTGCTGTGCAACAGTACACATCTGCTACATGTCAATGTAAACCATTAGAGCCAGCAGCTGACTGAGCCAATTTCCATGTCACTGCATCCGTTGAGAGGCTCATGAGTTATGGTGGCATGGCAATGAGCCCCCATGCGAAATATCGTGTGGGCTCTGTGGCAGCCGTTGAATGCAGGCACCCCGCCGAGTTTAAAGGGTGCCGCTGCATAGCGTGGTGCTTGAATAAAATTCAGCCCAATATTTCCTTATGTGCTTGGTGATATATTTTGTTTTATAACGCTCCTATGAAGCACCTTGGGCTGTTTTATTACATTAAAGGTGCTATATAAATAAAAGTTGTTGTTATACTGCTATTACTTTCTGTTTATTTTGTAGTAATAATAACCTTCAGCTTTTGCCTATTCAGTAAGAAATAAAAAGTTAGTTTACTGAACTGATGAATTAAGACTGACTTTAAAGCAAACGTCAGTTTAGTCACTTTAATTAACCTAATTAAAAGATATTCTCGTGCTTCCTGACGCATATATTCTAAAGAACTTTAATCAGTTGCTAACAAATTCTCTAGAAAGAAACATCTGCAAATAAGTCAGTAAAGTGAAAGAAAAATATAAAAGGGAAGGGTACTAGGCCCAACCATCCACAGCTGCTTCATCAATGACCTTCTCTCCATCATTAGGCCAGAAGTGGAGATGTTTGCTGATGATTGCACAATATTCAGCATCATTCGCAACTCCTCAGATACTGATCAGTCCATGTGCAGATGCAGCATGACCTGGACAACATCCAGACTTGGGTTGATAAGTGGCAAGTTACATTCGTCCCACACAAGTGCTAGACAATGACCATCTCCAACAAGAGAGAATCCCACCATCTCCCCTTGACATTCAATGACATTACCGTCACTGAATCCCCACTATCAACATCCTGGGGGTTACCATTGACCAGAAACTGAACTGGATCAGCCATATAAGTATTGTGGCTACAAGAGCAGGTCAGAGGCTAGGAATTCTGCGGCGAGTAACTCACCTCCTGACTCCCCAAAACCTGTCCACCATCTACAAGGCATAAGTCGGGAGTGTGATGGAATACTCTCCACTTGCCTGGATAAGTGCAACTCCAAAACCACTCAAGAAGCTCAACACCATCCAGGACAAAGCAGCCCGCTTGATTGGCACCCCATTCACCATCTTCAACATTCACTCTCTCCACCACCGACGTACAGTGACAGCAGTGTGTACCATCTACAAGATGCACTGCAGCAACTCACCAAGGCTCCTTCGACAGCACCTTCCAAACTCGCAACCTCTACCACCTCGAAGGACAAAGGCAGCAGATGCATGGGAATACCACCACCTCCAGATTCCCCTCCAAGCCATGCACCATCCTGACTTGGGTGTACTGACACCACATGGACTGCAGCAGTTCAAGAAAATAGCTCACCACCACCTTCTCAAAGGCAATTAGGAATGGGCAATAAATGCCAGCAACGCCCACATCCCGTGAAAGAATACAAAAAAATATTGACACACAAGGTGAAGGAGTAATGCTTCACCTCTATACTCACCCGTATCCAGATTCTTAATTACCGCAACATACAAGATTTAGGTGAAGTGTGTCCTGGATGGTTGTGCAATACGAGAAATTACAAATGGACAGCCAATTTTACACTTTGTCAACTTACCTATTCCTTTGACTTCAATGTAAAATGAGCAGCAATTCGTGATCTCCAATATTGTGTTATTGCCTAAGATGAGTTCTATGCTGACTTTTTTGTGGTTAATTTGATTTTAAAGTGTTCTGCAAACTGATTTATCCCGATTTACCATATTAGATAGGAACAGGTTGGGGCTTGTGTTTAGTGTTCACCTCAGTTTGGAGTCTGAGTCTGAGCAATGCAGCCCGGATAGGCTGAGCAGGAGGCTGGTGAGCAGGACTGTAGCAACTGGGCCCTTCTGTCATCATAACCATACCAGCCACTCCATAAGCTTCGTGACCCCTCACTTTACCTTCGCTGCAATGGTAAACCATAAGTGAACGCCCCTATGTGGCACTTGAGACAGCTTGAACTCTAGACCAGCCCATTTTCTTTGTGCCTCCCTAAATACTTTATCCTAGTTTGGGAACCTCTGCTCTACACCCAAAAACAAGAGGAAAATCTACCTCCCCCTATTTGCCTCATTAATGGATTTCCAGTTGCTTTGTACCAACTTTCTGCTGCTTTTAAGTAACTTCTATAATTCAAGAACATACTTCTGTTGCTTGCTGTACAATTTGTTTTTTTCAGTCCCTGATAATCACAGCATCAGCTGAAAAAGGGAGAGCATAAAACACAGGAGAAAAGCAGGCGGTAGTCAGACTACTCCAAGTTCAATATTGCTATTTCAGAATGATGTTATGGTGATAACTAAAACAATTTTTTCTAAACTCCAAATGTACTATTCAGTTTTGATAAAGAGATTTGAATGGCCAGCTGCTCAATTGTGTTTTAAATAAATGCAAAGTTGGCAAACATGTAATGTGGGCTATGTTTGAGTCTAGGAACGTCATATATCCAATTTCTTTTTAGATAAAGAGGCCTAATGTGTCATGATAGTTACTACTTCCTGTGTGCTGGAAGCCGACTTCAAACTTCAAGGCCCACCCAGCATGCTCATAATTGAGAGGAACGGCAATGAGCCACTTTTTAGAGCTCAGTGTGACCCTCATACTTCCTGATCATAGCAACCAAGCTGCT
This sequence comes from Heterodontus francisci, assembly GCF_036365525.1. Taxonomy (NCBI): domain Eukaryota; kingdom Metazoa; phylum Chordata; class Chondrichthyes; order Heterodontiformes; family Heterodontidae; genus Heterodontus; species Heterodontus francisci. Next base: position 84,413,869 of record NC_090376.1, on the reverse strand, counting down.
TAATTAGTGGGTTATTTGGCCAGGCATGTTTGGTTGCCTGCTTTGAGAAAGAAAAAGAAAATCAAGACTAAAAGAACAGATAAAGTCAGAAAAACAAATATTATGTGTGCACTTCATCAGTATTTAAGGAAAAAAACGAATGACTGAACTGCAGAATGTAATACACAGCTTGCAAAACTTGGTTCTTACAATTTACTTCATCAAGGTGGCTACTGTTCAATTGTAGGGTTGGAAATATGAAAATTAGCTTGCTATTCAACTGTCATGCAGGCCCCCACCTGCCAAGAATGAGGCACATATATTTTACCACAGGGACATTAATTTTTAAAATTGCTGCTGGGAAGAAAAGAAGGCCTATTACAATGGGTTGCCAAGCCCCTGGTGGGAAAGACTTTGTTTTTGCATACTAGCAGACAGGAACAAAGGAACTAGTCCCTGCACCCCCAATACACAAAAGAGACCTGGTCAAACCAGTTGGTCATGTGACCACCTGCTGGCCAACTAGGGGAGTTTTAAATTGGAGAAACAGTGTTGGAACTCAGAAAGCTCTTTGCTCCTGGACTGAGAACATCTCTCTCCTGTCTGCTCCCATCTCTTTCTCACGGAACTGAAAACCACTGAAGGCACATGAACCCCAGGAGAGAAAAGTCTCTTACAGTGAACAAGGTTTAAGAAGAATACTGGGCCCCAATGAAAAGCAAGACCATATCTTCAATCAAGGACTCTACAGTGAGCTCGAAGCACAGTAACAAGCCCTCTTCAGAGATTGCCTCAAACGTTTTCACTTTACTTCTCTTCTGCTCTTTTCTGTCCCTATTTGCATGTGTACATCACGTGTGCATGCTAGCGTGGGGCACGCCATGTATCCGTAGGCATTAACTGAATTAGAGTTCAAGTTTAAGTTTTAATAAATTTCAGCGTTTCTTCTTTAAACCTAAGAAAGCCTGTTTGTGCTGGTTTCTTTGCCTTATAATTCACTGATTCTCCCAACCTCCCATTTCTGTACCTTATCTCACTGCGACCCGCTGTGATCACCCTCTACTCTCCAAGTCACGCTGTACCTACTCCCACCTTGCAATCTTTACACCGAGGAGCAGGAACACTACCTGCTCCTGGGCTGCGGCCTCTTTTGGAGTGCTCCCCACCCAACAGGGAGCCAAGCCTTTTGATCAGGCTGGCTTCCAGATAAGAATTCTGCTAAAACTCCACAGCATTAAAAAAAAAGACTTCTGGGTTTCTAACCAGAACTTCACCACCACCAACCTTGGGTGGCACAGTGGCGCAGTGGCTAGCACTGCAGCCTCACAGCTCCAGTGACCTGGGTTCAATTCTGGGTACTGCCTGTGTGGAGTTTGCAAGTTCTCCCTGGGTGGAGAGCACCCAAAGCTGGGTGCTCTGGTTTCCTCCCACAGTCCTTGACTTCCAAAGTGAGTTCCAATTTCATCAGGATAGCAGCCAGTTTTTCCCCAAACAAGGCACTTCAAAATCTTAACAGTGCAGGCCAGAACTCAGAATATCCAGGTCCTAAATTGTTTCCCAGGTTGAATGCTGCGCTATGCTGGAGTTACAGAAAAACCTTTTTTCAAGGCCCACTTCTCCATGAATTCTAATAGAAGATGAATGAATTATAGAGTTAACCTGGAATGAGATTTTTACTTTATGTTATTCTTAGACTGCTGGGTTAATTGCTGGGTTAGCAGATCACCTATATTCTCAGTTTAAATAACTTTTGAGTTTCCCAATTAAACAATAATATTTTATGATGAGTACTCATGAGGTTTTATCATTAACAAATTTAAGATATCTAGAAGGTGTTGCAGGAGCTCTTGTTGCTGACAGGCTGTTCATCCAGTCTGCTACAGCTCAGCACAGCGATGTGACATTCCACTTTATCAAGTAATGAAAATCTATTATTCGTGATGGGCTAATGACAGTAGCTCTGAGACATTCAGAAGAGATATTAAGGTCAGTTGGGATCACTACTCTCTTTCTCTCTTGATGTGCCTCCTCTGTTCTGGAGGTTGGTGACCATATTTTCCAGCCACTTTCAGGTGAATTGCAGAAGCCCTTGAAGCTACACCTGCTGATCCCATTCCAACCTCTGAACATGTCCTTCTTTGTCATCACTGCACATTTATTTTGTGTATTATTCACAGGATCATAGAAATTTCACCACTGAAGGAAGCCAACCATACCATCATGCCATTGCCACTACAAACTGTTCAACTGGAACTATCTATTCTAATCTCATTTCCAGTTGTGACAGTGAAATTTTAGAAGACAATGTATTGTACACCATGAGAGAAGATGTTTGTGAGCTGGAGGCCTGAAGGAGAATTCAGAACTCTGAGCAATGGAGAAAAATTAAAAAACAAACAAGAATATATCGTTTGTTACAATTATTACTGCTTATGTGAGATGGACAATAGAAGCTGGAGTATTATCTGACCATTGTGGGTACAGATAGACAAGACTCAAGTACAGACCAGGATGGAAGTGACTTTGGGAGCTGATCAGACTCAGATATGGGGGTAATGAATGGTGGGATGGGCAGTACTGAAGTAGGGGTAAGGACAGGACTGATGTTAAGAACTCTGGTGCTGGCTTTTGAGTGTGGGCCTCCATTTCTGACTCCAAAGAAGTGAGCATTTGTTGGTCAGCAGAAATGCAAATAAATCATGCACTGCCCTCCAGTGCATATATCCTTGCCATTTTCCTGCATCCTTTGCATTCTTTTTAATTGTCTCTTATATTATGGTCTCATCTTTACCTCAGTCACAATTAAGATGACAATTTCCAAAAATGACCTTCTATGTAAAAAATATGTTTTAACTTCCTCCTTCGTTCTTCAAGTGATAATTTCTACTCCATGATCCCCTAGTTCAAATTTGCCAACCAGTGGAAACAATCTTTCATTATTTACCTTATTGAAACCTTCCATAAATATGAAATTTTCCTTTAACCTTCTCTATTTCAGTGAAAACTGCCAATTTTTGAGCTTTTTTTTATAACCCTCATTCCTGGTATAATTCCAGTGAATCCCCACTGTACCATTTTCTTGCCTCTAATACCCCTCCATTAATGGGGTGCTCAGAACTGTAATCAATGCTGCAATTGTTTCCTATGTTATGTCTTTTACAAATTCAATATAAATCCTTACCCTTTTAAATTCAAAGCTCCCATATATAAAACCCAGAATCCCATTTGCCTTTTTGCTTGCACTCTCATCCTTAATGATCTATGCATCACTCCTATCTCGACCAAATCCTCCAGTCTATTAACCATCTTTTCATTTGGGATGTACTTTTTTAATTGTTCTTTTCACAAAATGTACTACACAGTTCTCTGCATTGAATTGCATCTACCACTCATCTGACCAATCTGTTAACCTGTCTATGGCCTCCTGAACTCTCCTGTATTCTTCCTCACCGTTTGTCACACCACCGGCCCCCTCCCCCACCCCCATCCCCCCCTCCCACCCCATTCCCAGTTAGTATGTTCAGCAAATTTTGATGCCATTCCATTTCTGCCTAGGTCAAAATAATTTATCTGAATTTGTATAAATAAATTCAAACCAAGACAACTTTCTACTTGCCACAGAGCTATTTGCATTGAGACACTTTACCTATAGCTAAAGAAGCCATGTTTCTAACTTTTCTTTTGCATTATTACTTTTCTTGCTTGTGAAAACAGTATAAGCGATACCCAAAATTTTGAATAAATGTTGCCAAGTGTTTGTTTCCTTTTGTCAGCACTGCAGTGCTTCTTTCAATAAATCTCATTTGAAAAAATGGGTTGCTTTTCAACATCCAGAATTGTAATATATAATAAACAGTGGGCAACGTGCTGAATATTCTGAAGAATGAACAAAAGTAAAAAGCACAGCATGAAGAACATTGATTTTTGAAGAGTACTGTTTGAATTAATTTTAGAAAAAGTGCAAAATGCTATCCAGCTTTCCCAGTGATAGTAGATTCACCAAAAAGCCCAAAGACATGGGCACATAAAAAAATCCAAAAGGTGCATTTACTGTAATTGACAGCATAAAAATAATTATATTATCTGCACTACCTACAGTTACATTAATGATTTGAAAGCTGTTAAGTTTAAAACTCCAAATGCTTCCCCTTTCTAAAGTTGTGTCATGTGGAGTGTCATACTGAGCTTTCCACAACAAATCAAAGAGTTAAGTGACCTTTTTGAAAGATAAGTCAACATAAAACAACACAACTAGACAACTCAGCAAAATAATACATCTAAGAATGATCCACTCCAACAGTAAAGCACGTAGTGCCTTGACAACTATGATGAAATAAATTAGTGTTAGAGGTTAGGTAGAGCCTTAATCACGTATTTGAGGACAAAGAACACCAGTGTAAAAGAAGCTTAGAAACAAAATTAACTAAAGGTCATGGTTTTGGGAACAGAAAAAAAAACAGTGCATGCGGTTGCTAAGTAGAGTGATGTCAGACTTAGATGAACCACTTAGGCTTTGACTTGGAGCCAAGTGATTATTAAAAAAAACAGAACTGTAAGGAAACAGCAAGAAACAGAACCTTAGAAATCATGTACACAGTTCAGCTTTGCTCAAAAGCCTATAGTGTGTGATGCAAATAACTTATCATTGCTTAAAAGCTACATTGTAATAAATAAGCATGCCTAAAATTGACCAGCATTATTTTTAAATTGCATAGGAGGTTGTCACAAAATATATTCCTCCTTGATGTTTTATGATTAACATAAAAAATGTAAATTTCAAAATGGTTTTGTTGATCAAACATTGTGGTGAAGGTAGAATATTTGACTGATCAATTTACCTTGATTTGGAGGCAGACGTTAGAAGTGTCATTAATTTTATTGCCCAATTAAAGCCAGGGTGAATATTGCAATCTAAGCAAGGGTACTTTGAAAAGTGCTGCATATTCTGATATAAATTTGGCACAGTCATTAATGACTGTCATTAGTGAACTAAACTTACTAATTTAGCTGAATGCGGAGATGACCACATTAACTTTTGTATACCATGCATAAAAGGCATATAAAACCATTACGAGAGATCAGATTCTACAAAGCTCCGCTAATGGCTCAGAGCCTGGAACATGCTGTGCCAAGGTGCAGGTTGCTAGAGAAGGTGTAGGTCCCATATAAATGGAGTACTTCTCCAATGTAAGAAGTTAAACTGTGTATAATGGGTACTTATTGAGATAACTTTGCACATTTTTTATTTATTATCAGGGTGTGGGCAATGCTCAAAGTGGCAGTTTATTGCTCTTCCCCAGCAACCTTGAGAAAGGTGGTGGTGGACCTCCTCTTTGAACTGCTACAGTCCTTGTGCTGTGATCAAATGCAAGGACTAATGGTATAAAACAATGAATTATACACTCCACCAATCATCTCAATAGATTAAAATAAATGAATAAAGATGCCACTGGCTTTCTCTCTAAACCTTGACTTTAAAGATAAGCCTAATTCTTGTATCGGGGTACATATCAGAACAGTACAACTGACAACTGGTCAGTACAAAACTTTAAATGTAGAGGTTCCTGTTGGCTGAAAGGCTGAAACAGGCTCACAAATTTAATACATGAAAACCAACATAATCCATAATTAGAAACCCCTATTTATTGAAACACAAGAGGGCCATTAATTCCCCAGAGCCAATGTAGAAAAGAACAAGACTACACACTAGGGGAGGCGGTGACGTAGTGGTAATGTCACTGGCCTAGCAATCCAGGGGCCCAAGCTAATGCTCTGGGGACACGGGTTGAAATCTGACCATGGTAGCTGCTGGAATTTGAATTCAATTAGTCTCAATCTGCTGGCCTACATGTGGTTGACTCTTAAATACAAGCCACTCAGTTGTATCAAACCACTGGAGAAAAGCCCAAAAAGAATGAAACTGGACGGACCACCTGGCATCGACCGAGGCACTGGAATGTCCGCCTTACAAACATCTGGGGACTTGTGCCAAAATTGGGACAGCTGTCCCACAGACCAGTCGAGCAACAGACTGACATAGTCATACTCTCAGAATCATACCTTACAGACAATGTCCCAAAAAACACCATCACCACCCCTAGGTATGTCCTGTCCAACTGACCAGAGTGGGCGGCACATTGGTATACAGTCATGAGGGAGTTGCCCTGGGAATCCTCAACATTGACTCCGGACCCCATGTAGTCTGATGGCATCAGGCCAAACATGGGCATGGAAACGTCCTGCTGATGACCACCTCCCATTACCCACCTGCCCTCCATTGATGAATCAGTACTCCTCCATGTTGAACACCACTTGGAAGAAGCACTGAGGGTGGCAAGGGTGCAGAATGTACTCTGGGTGGGGACTTCAATGCCCATTACCAAGAGTGGCTTGGTAGCACAACTACTGGCTGAGTCCTAAAGGACAGAGCTGCTATACTGGGTCTACAGCAGATGGTGAGGGAGCCAATAAGAAGGAAAAACCTACTTGACCTTATCTTCACTGATCTATCTGTCGCAAATGCATCTGTCCATGACAATATTGGTAGGAGTGACCATCACACAGTCCCTTTTGAGACAAAGTTCCATCTTTACATTGAGGATACCTTCCATCGTGTTGTGTGGTACTACCGCTGTGCTAAATGGGATAGATTTCAAACAAATCTAGCAACTCAAAACTGGGCATCCATGTGGCATTGTGGACCATCAGCAGCAGCAGAACTGTATTCAACCACAATCTGTAACCTCATGGCCCAGCATATTCCCCACTCTACCATTACCATCAAGCCAGGGGATCAACCCAGATTCAATTAAGAGTGTAGGAGGGCACGCCAAGACCAGTACCAGGCATACCTAAAAATGAGGTGTCAATCCAGTGAAGTTACAACACAGGACTATATGCATGCCAAACAGCAGAAGCAGCATGCGATAGACAGAGCTAAGTGATCTCATAACCAACAGATCAGATATAAGCTTTGCAGCTCTGCCACATCCAGTCGTGAATGGTGGTGGGCAATTAGACAACTAGCAGGTGAAGGAGGCTCCACAAATATCCCCACCCTCAATGATGGGGGAGCCCAGCACATCAACGCAAAAGACAAGGCTGAAGCATTTGCAACAATTTTCAGCCAGAAGTGCCAAGTGGATTATCCATTGCAGCCTCTTCCTGAGGTCCCCAGCATCACAGATGCCAGTCTTCAGCCAATTCGATTCACTCCATGTGATACCATGAAACGACTGAAGGCACTGGATATTGCAAAGGCTATGGTTACTGACAACATTTCGGCGATAGTACTGAAAACTTGTGTTCCAGAAATGGCCGCACCCCTAGCCATGCTGTCCCAGCTACAACACTGGCATCTACACGACAATGTGAAAAATTTTGTCCCGTACACAAAAAGCAGGACAAATCCAAACTGGTCAATTACTGCCCCATCAGTCTACTCTCGATCATCAGCAAAGTGATGGAAGGTGTCATTGACAGTGCTATCAAGTGGCTGTTACTCAGCAATAACCTGCTCAGTGACCCTCAGTTTGGGTTCTGCCAGAGCCACTCAGCTCCTGAGCTCATTACAGCCTTGGTCCAAACATGGACAAACGAGCCAAACTCAAGAGGTGAGATGAGAGTGACTGCCCTTGACATCATGGCAGCATTCAGCTGAATATGGCATCATGGAGCCCTAAGAAAAACTGGAGTCAATGGGAATTAGGGGGAAAACTCTCCATTGGTTGGAGTCATACCTAGCACAAAGGAAGATGGTTTTGGTTGTTGGAAGTCAATCATTTCAGTCCCAGGACATCACTGCAGGAGTTCCTCAGGATAGTTTCCTAGGCCCAACCATCTCCAGCTGCTTCATCAATGATCTTCCCTTCATCCTAAGGTCAGAAATGCTGATGTTTGCTGATGATTGCACAATGTTCAGCACCATTTGCGACTCCTCAGATACTGAAGCAGTCCATGTTCTTATGCAGTAAGACCTGGACAATATTCAGGTGTGGGCTGATAAGTGGCAAGTTACATTCGTACCACACAAGTGACAGGCAATGACAATCTCCAACAAGAGAGAATCCAACCATCTCCCCTTGACATTCAAGGGCATTACCGTCACCGAATCCCCTATTGTCAACATCCTGGGGTTACCATTGACCAGAAACTGAACTGAACCAGCCATATAAAAATGGCTATGAAAGCAGATCAGAGGCTGGGAATTCTGTGGTGAGTAACTCACCTCCTGACTCCCCAAAGCCTGTCCACTATCTACAAGGCACAAGTCAGGAGTGTGATGGAATACTTTCCACTTGCCTGGTTGAGTGCAGCTCCAAAACCACTCAAGAAGCTCGACGCCATCCAGAACAAAGCAGCCCGCTTGATTGGCACCCCATCCGCCACCTTCAACATTCACTCCCTCCACCAACGATGCACAGTGGCAGCTGTGTGTACAATCTACAAGATGCATGACAGCAATTCACCAAGGCTCCTTTAACAGCACCTTCCAAACCCACAACCACCTAGAAGGGCAGCAGATGCATGGAAACACCATCACCTGCAAGATCCCCTCCAATCCACACACCATCCTGACGTGGAATTATATTGCCATTCCTTTACTTTCACTGGGTCAAAATCCTGGAACTCCCGTACCTACCCCACATGGACTGTCGCGGTTCAAGAAGGTAGCTCACCACCAACTTCCCAAGGGGATTTAGGGACAGGCAATAAATGCTGGCCTAGCCAACAATACCCACATCCCATGAAAGAATTTTTAAAAACTACCATCAGAGCTATGAAGAAAAATTGGAGAAACTGGAGCTTTCCTAACTTCAAAAGAGGTGACTGAGAAAATCTAATTGAAGTATAGAATATAGCAAACAATATAGAAACAGTAAATCCAGGACACACCCTGTGGGACAATAAAAGGAAAGATAAATTTAAGACTGATATCAAGAAATTCTTTTTAATACAAGTGATTAACTCATGGAATGGGCATAACACAGAATAACACATAGGCGAAGAGAAACAAAGGAATCTGGAATCATTTAAATAGACGTATGTTGAGATGGTGGGTCTTCTTCATTTGTCTCCATCTTGTGATATATTTCTGCTGGCTCCAGATCTGTAGGAATCCTGAGTGATTCCAGTTGTTCTGCCAGTTGCTGTTCGCAAAAGTCATCAAATCTTAAGTGATGTCATCTTTGTGAAACACCTTGCAATGTTCAAGGTGCAATATACGTAAGATGCAGTCATCGTAGTTAAGTGCTAACAGTAATAGTAGTATCACTACATGGTCACTCTAGGTATTGAAATGGATTGCAGAAGCATTGTTAAGGCATGGCTTGTGTGTATTAGGGGAAGGAATATTTTGAACAAGTTCTAAGAAAACTCAAAGTCTGCTAGTTCGGCTTGTGAAGTTGTCAGGGAAACCCCCATCTGCCAAGATTGAGGCACACATTGCTTCGCCACATGGACATTAAAACTTTAAAAATTGCAATCTCTGATTGGAAAGACATTTCCATGGTAACAGAGAATGTTGAAACAATAAAGATTCTGTAGTTGCTCTCCAATACACAGAAGTTGTCAGACTAGCTTTAGTCACATGGCTAGCTGGCTGGGGCAGAAAAATTTGAGCCTCCAACAAGGGATGTGGAGAGACTGTCCCATATAAGGAACTAGAAGAAGTTCCGAAGAAGGGTCACTGACCCGAAATGTTAACTCTGCTTCTCTTTCCACAGATGCTGCCAGACCTGCTGAGTGGTTCCAGCATTTCTTGTTTTTATTTAAGGAACTAGTCACATGATTAACCTGCTGAGCACCCTGGGAGTTTTTTGAATTTGAACTCCCAAACAAAGGAATTGCCAGGCAGAACGCATGTGCTCTCCTGGAACTAAGAACACCTCCCGCCTATCTCTCAGGGAACTGAAACCATTGAAGACACGTGAAACACAAAGAAAGAAAGGTTTGTCATGTGAACAAAGTTTTAAGAAGATTACTGGGCCCAACGAAATGCAAGAATATAACTTCAGTCAAGGACTACAGCAAGCTCGAGAAACAGTAACAAGATAATGCCTCAAACTGTTCTATTATCTCTTCTACTCTTTTCTGTCCCTATCTTGCATGTTTATATCACGTGTGCATGCTAGTGTAAGCGTGTCATATATCCGCAGGCGTGAACTATATTCAAGTTAAGCTTAAGGTTTAATAAATTTCATCTTTCTGCTTCAAACTAAAGAAAGCCTGTTTGTGCTCAGTTATTTGCCTGATAATTGGAAACTGAACACGGACTCACAAAAAGGGAAGCTCAAAACACAGTGTGTTTAAAATTAAACGCTGTTACAATCAGACCAGGTGAAGACAGCAAGAAACCCCCTAGACACATTACTCACCTGGTCGTAACAGAAATTGGGGGCTTGTCCGGGATTGTTACCCATAGACAAAGGAGTGAAAATTGAATTGGGAAGCCAAATTGTTCCCAATCAAAAAGAGCAAATTATTACAGGTTTTCTTCTGGTTGTGTGTGATTGTATACAAACATGTCCTGCAACTGAAGCGAGTAGCTCTCCAAGCCAGTGTGAAGTAACTTGGGATAAGTTAAAAGCACTGTCTATAGAGGAGTTAAGAAAAATGGCTGAGCAGTGTGGGATCACTGTACATGACAAGGCTAGGAAGTCAGAATTCCTAAGGCCTGTAGCCAGCCATTTTTCCCTTGAATCTGAAGCAGAAGCAGTGTTAGAATCAGACCCAGACAGGGTACTGCTAGCAAAATACAATTGGAACAAAGGAAACTTGAGTTAGAGGACAAAGAGAGAGAGAGGGGTAGGAGAGGGAGAAAGAAAGAGCCTTCCAGAAGGAATGGGAAGAGAAAGAAAGGGCCTTCCAAATGGAACGTGAAGAAAAACAAAGACAGGAGAAAGAAAGAGAGAGAGAGGAGAGAGAGAGAGAGAAAGGAAATTCCAGAAAGAATGTGAAGAAAGAGAGTTACAGTGGCTTGAGTTAGCTAAGGGGCAACAGAGTAACCCTAGTGAAAGCATGGCCAATATGGAGGATCAGAATTCAGGCTTGGGTACAAGATTGCTAAAATTCACCCAATTGATTCTGAAATTCAATGAGGAAGATGTGGAAGCATTTTTCGTGCCTTTCGAGAAATTGGCAAGGCAGCTAAAATAACCAGCTGAGACCTGGTCTCTTTTACTGCAAAGCAAATTAACTGGAAAAGCCCATGAGGTCTATTCCTCACTGCCAGATGAGAGTTCATTAAACTATGAACTGACCAAAAATGCTATCCTTGGGGCATATGAATTAGTACCTGAAGCCTACCACCAGAAGTTTAGAACACTCAAAAAGGAAGCCAAGCAAACCTATCTGGAGGTTGAACGAAGCAAGCAGCTGGCTTTTGACCAGTGGATGAGGGCTTTAAAAATACAGCACAGTTATGAGACTCTCCGAGAAGTAATCCTGTTAGAGGAATTTTAAAACTCCCTCCCATTCTCAATAAAAACTCATGTCGAGGAGCAGCAGGTTAAGGGAGCCCAGCAAGCAGCCGTTCTGGCCGATGAATTTTGTTTTATCCATAAGTCGGTTTCCCAGGGGAGAACCTTTCCTGATCACCCCCACAAATCCGAAAAGGACAAAGGGTGGGAAGGTGATATAAGCCCAGGTAGAGCTGGAAGAGAAAGGAAAGCAAGAGACACAGGAATCCCTCCTGCAGCCAAAAAGGAAGGTGCTATGAGCAAGAGTGAGACCTGGAGACCTATCTGCTTCCACTGTAACAAAGCAGGGTATTTAATAGCTGACTGCTGAAAATTAAAGGGGAAACTGGTAGGGTTAATCAGGGTACACCCGCTCAGTGAAGACTGGGGCCTGATGGAAAACATGGAATGCCCTGTGGCTTTGAATGCAGTAACAGTGAGACCCAGGAAGCTTACGACAGCCAGTGCAGGAAAAGTTAATAGGATTCCTGAAGGTTATCAGGGTTTTCTATCTGCAGGGAAAGTAACCCCATATCCCTCGAGTGGGGCCAGCAAGCCCATACTGATTCTCAGGGCACAGGGGCCACTAGATCCCTTTTACTGGGAAAAGGCCTGACCTTTCCCCTAGAGAGTGCAGTGAACACCAAAATGTTGGTGAATTGTATTGGAGGGCAGTGTATGTCTGTACCTGTACACCAGGTGCACCTGGAGTGCGACCTAGTTTCGGGACCGGTGACTGTAGGGATTGTCCCTAGTTTGCCTGTGGACGGGGTTGACCTGCTCCTAGGTAATGATCTGGCAGGGGTGAAGGTGGTACCCCCCCCCCGCCCCCGTAGCGAAAGAAAGACCGCAGGAGGTCAGAGAGACAGGGTGGTGGCAAGAGACGGTCTCCTGCAATGTTCCTGAATGTGTAATGGGTCAAACCATGAGCAAACCAGCTCCCCCAGAGGAGACTGCATTGACGCTGCAGGCAAATGACCATGAGATCTGCCTGGCCAAGACTTTCTTTGGAAAGTTAGGAGAACCAGGGAATGAATTAAATGGATTTTCCATAGCTGAGGCTCAGCGAGCCGACCCAGTATTGCAAGGGTTAGCACAGCCTGCCCAATCTGAAAGTGAAGCAGATGGAGACCCTGATTGTTACTTTTTAAAGAATGAGGTACTGATGAGGAAATGAAGTTCTCCTCACAGACCTGAGGGCAAGGAGTGGACAGCAGTTTACCAGCTAGTGGTGCCACAGAGGTACCGGGGAGAAATATTAAGGAGGGCCCACGAGACTACAGTAGCTGTACATGCCAGTATACGAAAGACCAAAACCCGCATGAGGCAGCAGTTTGACTGGCCAAAACTCCACAAAGATGTAGTGGATTACTGCAGGAGTTTCCACATGTGCCAGCTTGAGGGGAAAGCCCAACCTAGTGAAACCTGCACCCCTAAGTCCTGTACCAGTGTTAAGAGGACCCTCCAGCAGAGGGCTGAACTGTAAGGGACCCCCACTGAGAATCTTGGCAGGTTGGGGGTCTGCATGACACTATGCATGTGAACATTGGCACATGTATCTTTTTGGTAGAAAATTTATTCTTCACACCAATCACCAAGCGTTGACTACATTATTCCCTATGTCAGGTTCTGGTTATTGACCTCTACACATCTACAGACGGTCAGGCCATCTATATCAATATAACTTCAAGGTAGAGTACCTTGCGGGTTCACGCAACTGAGTAGTGGATATGCTTAGCCGTAACTCTGTCGCAAGTAGTGTTAGCGACAGTACAGCAACTTGCGACGTTGAAGACTACGTGATCGCTGTGATTTCATGCGTGACCACTAATCTGGTTACACGAGAGGAGTTGGAGACAGAGTCAACAGCACATGACATACTAAAGCTAGTAAGTCAATACCTCAAATCTGGGTGGCCTCGTGATATAGGGGAAGAACTGATCCCGTTTTACAGAGTACGCAACAAATTCGCATTGCTTGGCGAGAACTGGCAGTTATCCCAAAGGCACTACAGCAATGTGTATTTCATCTTGCCCATGAAGGACATCCGGGTGTTGTTAAGATGAAACAACAATCCCGTGAAGCAGTCTGGTGGCCAGGAATAGATTGCTGTATAGAGGAGTTCATTAGGAAATGCGTAGCTTGTGCACTCAGTAAAAAATCTGTTCAACCTTGTCCTGCGCCTCTAAAACCGACCCCATGGCCAATTAAACCATGGCAACAACTTCAAGTTGATATTTTTGGAGAAATGCAAGCAGCCTCGAGGAATCAACGTTTTTTGCATATTGTTCATGATCTACATAGCAAATGGTCAGAAATCGCTACAACAAGTTCCATTACAACCACTTCAGTCATCGACATCCTGGACAAATTATTTACAAGTGGGGTTTTCTGGAGACCATCACTACAGACAATGGACTGCAGTTTGTCTCAAGTCAATTCACGGAATTCCTAGCCAGTTACTGAATCCATCACCGGCTGACGTCACATTACAACCTGCAATCGAATGGTGGCGTTGAACGGTTCAACAGGGTGATAAAGGAAAGTCTGAAAGCTAGTATGGCGGAGGGGAGAACATTCGAGCAGTCTATTCACATCCTACCCCACACATACCGATCCAACCCACACTCTCTGACTGGCAAGATACCAGCCGAACTTATGATAGGTCGTAACTTTCGCATGCCACTGACCATTTTCAAGCCACCACTACCAGTTAACGAGGTCAGAGAGAAAGCAGATGAAATCGCCAAGCGACAAGATAGAAGGAAAACATACTTTGACAAACGTACAGGCGCGAGGGAACCAGTTTAAAGTTGGAGATTGGGTTTGAACCAAACGGTCAAATCGCAACTGCAAACTTGCTTCATCAGTATCAGATTAAACGGTTGCTCAGTACAAATGCTTATCTTTTGGCTGACAACAGCAGGTGCAAGACATTTGATAGGAAGCAGACCAGGATATTTTGAGGATAGTGCTCATGGGGATACGTTTCCTTTTACTCTGAATGATATTGACAATCTGCCTCATCAAGCTGACCAAACAGATCCACAATCTCAAATTCGTAGATCTAATCGCAGACCTAAGAGACCTTCCTATCTCAAAGACTATCTCTGTACTTAAAAAAACAAGTTGAACACTAAGAGATAACTTGATAAATATATATGTTTGTTGTTTAGAATACGCTAATGTAAAAATAATGTCTTTAGTTGAAAGGGGGAAAAATGTAGTGTTTGATTGATCTGAGTTTGATGGTTTTCGTCTGTGTTCACTGGTTTGATTGCTTAGGCCTCCGGTTGGAGTGGAGAGACCAGAATCTTCTGGAAATCAGACAGTTTGAATCTGCTCTCACAGCCACAGGTTGCTGTCAAGGCATGTGCCGAAATCTGTAAGACCTTTATAGTTAATGTGCTTTAAATAAACCAGTTGATTATGAAACACAAGTGTGATATCTGCATTGTTTATAGTTAAATCAGATATCGAAACTAAACCCAGCATAAACATATCATCCTCTCCCTCCAATTTGGACCTCGCCTTTACCTGCTGAAGCCCTCCGTGGTGATATCATAATTGTCCTTTTTTCACTGGTGGACTCCTTCTTAGTGGCAGGAATCCCACCAGGATCCTACCATGCAACACAAATGACACCGAACCAATGGATTGAGGTTGGGGAGGATTCAGAGGGGCGGGCAGAAGTCATGCCCTGCCAGAGATCCACCACAAACAAGAGAATTCCAGCTGCAATATCACAATCTTATCACATATATTCAAAGCAACTATTCATCTTGTGGGGCACAACCTGGAGGAAATCTCTCTTTGCAAAATCTTCTTTCATATCTAACTGCAATATTTTGTCCATGATTTTCAAATCATGCACTCTCAACTTCTTGGACGGCGAAACCCATGCCAAATACATGTCAGTCAGAATAGTTTAAATGACATCATTATGTTGTAAAATCTATGAATTCCTGAATTTGATCATAGCACAATGTAAACTTTCATGGTTAACTGGAGCATCCAGTTTAATACTATCATAGATATCAATAGTTACTATCAATATTTCTGCAATCTCCAACCTCAACCCAAACAGCATTGAACATATCCTCTTGCTACCACCAAGTCATTGCCCTTAATGTTGTATCAAATGATCTCAGTGCTTAATGGGCAGAATTTTTGATCTCCAGAGGTGGCGGCATCAGAGGCAACAGGCCCACAATTTCCTGACACCAGCTGGCGTGCTCTTGCTGGCATGTTCCCTCCTCCGGGCTCACCAGAGAAGGACAAGGAGCGGGAGAAGTCTCCAGTTCTTTCTCTCGCCTTGCCACTTCTGCATCGAGCTCATGGCCAAGGCAAGAGTGTGCAAGTTTGCACGCATCTCTACCATTCACTGACTGGTCTGCTGGATCTGGCTATCCATGAGGATCACCAACCTTTCAATGGAGGAAGCCATGCGCTCACATACCTGAAACATGGCACCAGTCATGGCATGGTTGAACCCCTCCAGCATCCACTCATGCCTGCGTATGGCCTCTGCCATGTCTGCCAGATGTTGCCTTACCTCTCCCTGCAACTCCAGCATGCCCTGTGCTGTCAACACCAGAGGCTCATCATCAGCCTGGGGCTCAGCATGGGCCTGGTCACCCACATTCCTCCGACTGTCAGAGGCCTCAGCTGTCACAGCCTCTATCAGCTGCTCGGGCGCATGTGTGGTGCTCTCACCAGCTTGTGACCCTGATTCTAATGCTGAGCAGTTACCCACCAAGGTAAAACTATCTGCGCTGGTGGAGGGTGCAGAAGAGTCATGGGATGGTGCATCCTCTGAGTGGTGCTCCTCCTCAGAGGTTGACAACTGCCCCCTGTGGCCGTGGCCTCCTGCACACGCTGACCTGCAAGAGTGAACACAAACATGAGTGGATTAGGCTGTGCAGATCTCGTCATGTCAACCATGCATGATGTGGTTTGCCATAATTAATGAGCCTGTTGATGGAAGCCAATCCTCATTCTCTTACGCAGGGACTCCAGTCTCCCCATCCAAAATTGCATGGCCGCCCTGGGTCCCCACTAAATCCAAGGTCACTTCCTCAGCGGTGATGAGAGGACGCAGATCAGGAACTCTTCCACCAATCTGGGCCATCTCCCTCCTGTTATGGACCCTCTTGTTTGCAAGAAGCAGGATGTAGATAGTAGAGATTGGCAGAGAGATCAACATGACAATACTGCTAGTTTCAGGCCCTCATCCCCTACTGGGGGATCTGATGTATCTCTTGCTGATGCAATCTGTCAGGGGAGTTAATGGGAGTGAGCTATGAAGGAAGGTTGCGTGTAGCCGGGATGCAGCCATGCATCTGTCAAGATGAGATAATACCCCAGCCCAAAAATATAAAAGCAAAATACTGCAGATGCTGGAAATCTGAAATAAAAACAGAAAGTGCTGGAAATACTCAGCAGGTCTGGCAGCATCTGTGGAGAGAGAAATAGAGTTAGCGTTTCAGGTCTGTGACCTTTCATCAAAACCTTACAATACCCTAGCCCCTCTGCCGTAGTGTAATAGTGTCACCCTCCCCATGTCGCACACCCTCCCGCGTAGTCACCTGCAAACCCCAAAAATGAGAGTGGCATGGAGCACTCACCTTGGCAGAATGGTGGACGTCATTGACCCTCTTTCTACACTGGACTCAGGTGCATTGGGTGTCCCCATGGCTGCTAATTTAATCAGTTACTGCCCTCGTCGCAGGGTGAGTGGGACCAATCACTCAAACTTAAAGCTGCACCAAGCTGCTGATGAATATAAGGCATGAGTGAATGCCGGGCTGGCAGGCTTTAAAATATGGCGCTAGCACCTGCACCGGAGTCATCTGACACCTGAATTGGCAACTCTCATCCTGTCCCTGCCACATGATGGGGGGGGCCCCGTGTCTCCTATATGTAAATTGGCCACCCGCTGCGTGATCGCTATGGGGTGGCCGTCCACATAATGGACAGGAACGCCGCCCATTTCCAGCCTCGCCACCTGGAACAGGAGCAGGATCATTAAATTCAGCCCTATGTTTTTTTTTTCCTTTATGTGGCGATACAACAATGATCTGTATTGAACAGGAAACACAATCACTGTTGCTGCTAATAAAAGTGGTTTCAGCAATTTGTGTAGTGTTATGTTAATTTGATGATGTGTTTTTTTCGCCCTCTTGCTGCAATTTTTTAAGCAGCTGTACCAAAGATTTACAGGGGTGATAAGTTTAACTTCAACCCCACTTAGGTACTTAACAGTGCTTTGTTCTGTTGATTACATGTTTTAACTTATTGCCAGAAGTAAGCTATCCAAATATTCAGCATTAATGTCTTGGTGCGAAATGAATGTCTGAAGTGTCTCAATGCTTGATACATCAAATATTTACCCTGTATAAGTCAAGCTTGTTAAATGGCAATGCTATAGACTGAGGTATTTTACTGAGAGTAGTGCTGTAAAGAGTGCTGCTGATATGAAATGCAATTTTTCCAACAGCTTAATGTTTAATAGGTTTCTATCTGTTCAGAATAATCCACAATTGAAGATTTCTGTGAAGCATAGCTAATAGACATTTTATCTAATTTGAATTGAAGTGGTAACGTCTCATCGATGTTGGGTTTTGCAGCAGAGGGAACAATTATTGACTGTGTTAGCTACCACTGTTTACTGCCTGGATGATATTCTTACAGATCAATAAGGTTAGTAATTCCTTTGCATTTTAATCTAGTTCCAATTTAGTTTTGCTAATATGTAAAAAATATTGTAAAGATAGGAAAAAAACATCAAAGGGATTGTTATTGTCAGGATTTAGCATAGTAGGAATACTTTAGTGGGTTTTGTTAATCCCTACTCAAAATGCAAACCAACTTAGATTCAAATATACTAAAATTGCTACAGTGTTATTCCCTTCTTAACCCAATTTACTGCAACAATTCACTTTGTTTGACTTACCTCTCTGAGATTTGTAAGTGGTGTACCAAAACACCAAACTGTCAGCACAATTTGTTTAAACAACACAGGGATGGTGAAAAGGTTGGGGGGGACGAAGAGGTAGGGATGTGGGGAAATTTAAGGAGTGGGGAAAGCACGAGTGATTGGTTAAGGAAATGGGAAGGGAGTCGCTTAGGGCCATGATTTCCCCACAGCCTGCCACCACAGCACACAGTACCACCCACCACCTCCCACTGAACTGTATATATGGAAGAACTAAAACTAGAAAATAAAGAAGCAAAACAGACATAGAGGGGAGAAGCAAGAGAGAGAGAAGCAAAAGTGGAAAAAAAAACAGTAACAAGAAAACATCAGAGACATAAAGAGAGTAGCCATATTCTCCAATATGCTAAGATGCCACTGTTCCCCAACCACATCATTTTAACTCACCTGTATTTAGGCATATGTTACTGACCAGGTGAGAGGGGTCAACTTCCCTTTCAGTCTTTGCCTGGTTTAACCGTAACAGGGTTTCATTTTTAAAAACACTGTGTTTTAGCTCCCCCTTAGTGAATCCTTGTTCACTGCTTTCCAATTGTAAGGCAAAGAACACAATTCAGACAGGTTTTCTTAGATTTTAAACAAGAAAGGTGCAAGTTTATTAATCTTAAACTCTAATCCAGTTAAAGACTACGAATATGCAATGCGACCACATTAGCATGTATACGTGATAAATACACACGCAGACAGAGACAGAAAAGTAGAAAAGAATAAAGGGGAAAAGTTTGAGGCAATAGATGGGTTTCTATTTTACTGTTCTTTGAATTTGCTGTGAAGTCTTTGGCTGCTGGTAAGACTTGTAATTCGTTGGGGCCCAGTGCACGCTTCAACTTGTTTCGAGGTCTTTTCTCTCTTGAGGTTTACATGTCTTCCATGGGTCCGGTGATTTGGGGAGAAAGCTAGAGACAGAGAGAGGCTTCCTTGTTCCAGGTTCCGGTTCCAACAGCCTTCTGCCTCTTTTTCTGTGGCACAATTCAAAAACACCCTGGTTGCCCAGCAGGTTAGTCATGTGACCATCTGGTTTGACCACTTCTGTTTGTGGATTCTGCCATCTTAGCAGTCGTCCTGGAATGCGAGCTTCCTCACCTTCAATGTTTGGTGATCAAAGTCCATTTTAGGTTAAGTGTACCAGGGAATAGTCATTTATCTCTCCAAGCACTGTCTGTTAGTATGCAAATGTTTTTCCAGCCACTGCTGATCTGTTTAACAAGTCATTTCCTCACTCCAGCAACAGTTTAAAATCAATGTTCATATGACAAAATTAAAATGCCTCATTCTTTGCAGCTGGGGGTCTGCATGACACACAGAAAGACCACTTGACCCAGAAGAACGAGGGCCTAATTTAAATAGCAGTGTCATATCCAGATGACATATTAGGGATAGGGATATAGGAGCAGGAGCAGACCATTCAGCCCATCGAGCCTGCCCCGCCATTCAATATGATCATGGCTGATCATCCTCTTCACTGTCTTTTTCCCACACTGTCCTCATATCCCCTTATGTCATTTGTATTTAGAAATCTGTCAATCTCTGCTTTAAACATATTCAATGACTGAGCTTCCACAACGCTCTGGGGTAGAGAATTCCAAAGATTCACAACACTCTGAGTAAAGAAATTTTTTCTCATCTCTGAATAAGTAGCTTCCCCATTATGTTGAAATTGTGTCCCCTGGTTCTAAACTCCCCAACCAGGGGAAACATCTCAGCTGCATCTACCCTGTCTATCCCTTTAAATATTTTGTAGGTTTCAATGAGATCACCTCTCATTCTTCGAAACTCTAGAGAATACAGGCCCAGTTTCCCCAATCTCTCTTCATAAGACAGTCCCGCCATCCCAGGAGCAAGTCTGATGAACCATTGTTGCACTCCCTCTATGGCAATAATATCCTTCCTAAGGTAAGGGGATCAAAACTGCACACAGTACTCCATGTGTGGTCTCACCAAGGTTCTATAAAATTGAAGCAAGACTTCACTGTTCCTGTACTCAAATCCTCATGATAAAGGCTAACATACCATTAGCCTTCCTAATTGCTTGCTGCACATGCATGTTAGCTTTCAGTGACTTATTGACAAGGACTCCCAGGTCCCTTTGTACATCTGCACTTTCTAATCTCTTACCATTTAAGAAATACTCTGCACATCTGTTCCTCCTACCAAAGTGGATAACCTCAAATTTTTCCATATTATATTCCATCTGCCACGTTCTTGCCCACTCACTAAGTCTGTCCACATCCCTTGAAGCCGCTTTGCAGCTTCCTCACAACACACGTTCCCACCTAGTTTTGTGTCATCCGCGAACTTGGAAATACTACATTTGGTCCCCACATCCAAATCATTGACATATATTGTGAACATCTTGGGCCCAAGCACTGATCCCTGCGGTACCCCACTAGTCAAAGCCTGCCAATGCGAGAATGACCCGTTTATTCCTACTCTCTACTTTCTGCCTATTAACCAATCCTTAATCCATGCCAGCATATTACCTCCTATACCATGTGCTTTCATTTTGCTAACCAACCTCCCGTGGGGGACTTTATCAAAAGCCTTCTGAAAATCCAAGTATACCATGTCCACCGACTCCCTTTTATCAATTCTGTTAGTAACATCCTCAAAAAACTCCAACAGGTTCATCGAACATGATTTCCCATTCATAAATCCATGTTGACTATGCCCAATCAGATCATTATTATCCAAGTGTCCATTTATCACATCCTTTACAATAGATTCTAGCATTTTCTCAGCAACCGATGTAAGGCTAACAGATCTGTAATTCCCTGTTTTCTCTCTCCCTCCCTTCTTAAATAGTGGGGTGACAGTTGTGACCTTCCAATCTGCAGGAACCGCTCCAGAATTTATAGAATTTTGGAAGATAATCACCAATGCATCCATTATCTCCATAGCTACCTCTTCCAACACTCTGGGATGTAGAATATCAGGTCCTGGGGACTTATCAACCTTTCCATTGAAAAGGATGGGCAGACCATCTTGATCACAGGCCCAATTACGGCCTGGACTGTCTCCAGCCCATTAGCAAAAGCTGGCGGCAGCCAGGATCAAACCTCAGGTAAGAGCTTTCGTAAAAATTTTAAAGGTAGATATCACTCATATTAAATCACCAAATAGTTTATTTACAGCACTTTAAAATATCTCAACTCTTACAAGATCTCAGTACAACATCTTCTCAGAACAGTCTGTGTTTTTCTGTCGAACCCTCCAGTCTGTCTCTTTTTAGTTTCAGTTTCAAACTCTTCAGCTCCACCCATAGGCTTAAGCAATCAAACACAGTTAATACTGATCAATGGACAGACTAATGCAATCAAATCCAGATCAATTGAACACTATATTTTCACCCTTTTAACTAAAAACATTGGGCTGAAATTTATACTCCTGCTGCTAAAATCAACAGTGGGTGAAAACAATGGTGGACCTCCCGTGCAGGCCA
The DNA here is from genome assembly GCF_036365525.1 of Heterodontus francisci. Lineage (NCBI taxonomy): Eukaryota > Metazoa > Chordata > Chondrichthyes > Heterodontiformes > Heterodontidae > Heterodontus > Heterodontus francisci. The sequence continues at coordinate 84,391,995 of NC_090376.1, read as the reverse complement.
CGTGTCACGGAGCCGCTGCAATATTAAGTGCGTCGGCTCATTACATGTCCAGGTCGTGCTGCCCCATCCACCGCCCCCCCAATAATGTGGAGGTGGCGCGCTTGACGCTGCCATGAACGGCATCAGCTGGCAGGTAAGCAGGTGCTGGCATCATATTTAAACAGCAGCCAGCCCTGCATTCATTCGAATTCTCTTTTTAAACATCACTGCTGGAGCTGAACACAGAAGAATCTGTCCAGGTGCTTCTTCAAACTAAGACCCCTGGAACGCATACAAGATGGCAGAGGTGTGAGGCAGGGTGGCCCCACGGTTCCTGCTCACTCTCCTCCAGGCTGCATGGGCAAGGCGGGAGGTCCTTTTCCCCAGTGATGGTAAGAAGAGGCCCTCCCGCCTGCCCAAGCAAGTCTGGACGGAGATAGCAGAGGAGGTAAGCTGCTGTGGGACCATCCGCCAGGACTAGGTGCCGTGCCGCAAGGGGGTAAATGATCTCTTGCACTCCACAAAGGTAAGTGGCACTTTGTTGCATGGATCCACTTAACCTGGGTGTTCCCACACAGAGTGGCACATGTGTGCCACTGTCATGCCAAAGACAGGGAGGTTGGGCAGAGAGGAATGATGCTACATGAATGGCTGCATGTATGAAAGAACTCATCCTTGTCTGCTGCTCAGAGCATGGCACCTACATGACAGGCTCAGTCAATGGTACAGACCGAGCTTCCCCCACTTTAGGTCCAGCGCCCCTGTTGTGACATGCGTCATGTTGTTGTTTAGCAGTGCTCAATATCTGCCTCCTTGCTCCTCCAGGTTAACAGGACCCACAATGCACGGTAGGCATCCAGAACTGGTGGAGGGATGCCTGACATGCGACCACTTACACAGGCCGAGGAGGAGACCCTGGAACTAACAGCCATCCATGTTGAACATACCATTGCAGAAGTGGATCTCGGGGTCCTGGGTGAATGGACAGCCATTTGACAAACACAATGGTTACTTAGAACATTTTATTGTTTGAGACAATGTTGTCATAATCATTACATGCGCACCATAAAGACTGACACTGTGCTCTTCACATTGAATCTTGCAGGTCGACGCTCCAAACCCAACCTACAGGCCCTGGAGCTTTTCCGAACCTCTGAGGAAGAGACCACCTCAGAAGACGCAGCATCCCATGACACTCCCGCATCTTCCACCATCACAGATCCAGTCACCTCGGTGAAAATAAAATCAGTCTTAGAGTCTGGGCCACAAGCTGGTGAGAGGACTGTACACGCACCCGAGGCGCTACTGAGGCAGAGACAGCCAAGGCCCCTGACAGTCGGAGATCTGTGGGTGTCCAGGCACATGCTCAGCCCCAGGCTAATGATGACCCTCCGGTGTCAACAGCACAGGATGTGCTGGAGCTGCAACAGCAGTCATGGCAACATCTGGTGGAGATGCCACCAGGCCATGCGCAGCCTTGAACGAACGGTGAGGGAGTCCATCCAGGCCATGACAGCTGCCACGTCCCAGGCATTTGAGCATATGGCTTCATCCATGGAGAGCACAGCGACCCTCTTGGAGAGCCACATTCCAATGCTCCGCTCTGACCTGTAAACCATGAGCTGGACGCAGCACTGGCAAGGTGAGAGAGGGACCAGAGGCTTGTAGACTGATTCTGCTCCTGGTCCTTCCCAGGAGAGCAGCAAGGTTCATACAAGCCTTGAGAGTGAGGAGGTGAGCCTGCGCACCTTATCTGGGGTACCCCCTCAAGGTGATTCCAATGTGTACACCGGCCCTTCAGCCCCTCTGCTGATGAGTCAAGCTCCAGCAGCTACGACTTACGAGGAGAGGTCTGCACTGACACAGGATTCCTCCAGCCAGCCGGGGCACTCCAGGCCTTGGGCATCCAGAAGAAGACCGCCGAAGTCATCCACATCCTAAGGGTAATCTGATCAGCAGCCTTCCTCCAGTCAGGCTGCTAGCACGGAAGTGGCACCACAAAGGAGCACCGGCAAACGTTTCAAAAAGACACCTTGACAAATGGGTCTGCACGGGTGATACTACAATGTATAAAGCTAACTCACTATATGTTCTTCACTAACATGCATCATTGTAGTGTGTGAATGACGTGTGCCAGCATGTGCCGATCGTGTCCCTTCCCAATATAACATTGGCCTCACAGTACTGCCAATGTATGGAATGGCATCATTGTCATGCCAGCATTACTCATGTGCCCCTCCACCGATGCAGTCACATGGACAATGGCTCAGTCAGCTGCTGCCAGTAATGTTGGAGACAAAGATGTTACAGATGCAGACAGCTGCACAATAGGTGAACGAAGGTGGTGTGTGGCACGTAGAGCACAAGATCTGGAGAAGCATTGATTAATAAGGCATTGTCGTGCATCCTTGCTCGCTGCTTGCCCTACAAGCGCTGCCAGGACGCTGTCCGTCCTCCCATGCGCATTTCCTGCTGTAAGCCCTCTGCATCCTTATCGTCCGAGGAGGAGTCCTGCTCACGTCTCTCCTCATCCTGCAAGGCCTCCCCCCTATTTAGTGCAAAGTTGTGCAGAGCACAGCAAACAGAAATGAGACAAGCAACCCTTTCTGGTGCGTATTGTAGGGCCCCACCCGATTTATCCAGGCAGCGGAAGCGCAACTTCAGCATGTCGATTGCCTGTTTAATGGTGGCTCTTGTAGATCTGTGGCAGGCATTGTATCTCTCCTTTGCATCACTGGTGGTGTTTCTCAACGTTGTCAGGAGCCATGTCTGCAAGGGGTAGCCCTTGTCTCCAAGAATCCATCCCTCGATCTGAGCTAGTTCAGTGAACAGCAGTGGCACCTGGGGCTGGCACAGGATGAAGGCATCATGGCAGTTGTCTGGAAAGTGGGCATAGACTTGTATAAAGCGCTTACGGTGATCACATACCAGCTGCGCGTTGAGCAAGTGTAAGCCATTTCAGTTGAGGTATGCAGCTGGTCGCCCAGCGGGAGCCTTGATGGCCATGTGGGTGCAGTGTATGACCACATGCACCTGTGGGAATCCCGCGATGGAGGCAAATCCAATGACCCTCTGGGCCTGCCTCTCAGGGTCTGTCCTGAAGCGGACATGGTCACCGGCCCTCCGGTACAGGGCATCGGTGACCTCCCTGATGCAGCGGTGCACTGCTGATTGTGTCACCCCACATAGGTCTCCGGTGGGTCCCTGAAATGATGCAGAGGTGTAGAGGTTAAGAGCCACTGTTACTTTGAGGGCCACAAGCAAAGGATGTCCACCAAAGCCCATCTGCTGCAGGTCCTCATTGAGTAGGGCACAGAGATGTGTCACTGCCTCTCTCGACATCTGCCGTCACCTCTGACACTGGTGCTCAGACATCTGCAGGTATGTCATGCACAGTGTTCTGTAGTGCTGAGTTTGCCTTGGGGGCTGCTGCTGCTCATGACCGAGGGCTTCCATGTGGGCCGAATCTGCCTCTTGGTTTTGCCTCCCATGGATATGGCTCCTCACAGAATGTGGATCAAAGGTGGACCATCCCCATCTCAATGTTGCAGTTAAACTCAGTTCCTTCAGTACATCAAAAGCACCTAACAGGGCAAAGAATGATGTGGATTGGTACTTCAGGTGCATTCATACATCATCTATATGGTGTGTCATGGCATTGCCCATCTTAGCTTTCACTAAGAGTGGGGCAGCATGACCACATTTGTATTGTTGCAGTTGCCTGGATTGGCCCACCAGCAACATTACCTTAAACCGACTACCATTTGTGGCTCCCACCCCCACACAAAGGATTCCTGGAGTGTCATTGTTCCTTCACTCTCCTAAAAATTCACGGGCACACAGTGGTCCCCTTTACGGAGGGAGGGTACGCGGTGCCTCTGTACATGAATGCAAAGTTGTGCCCCCTTTAACACCCTCCCCCACTCACCTCCATACATGCATGTACAGTTAAGACCCGTCTCGCAACACTCACCTTCACAAGCTCCAAGCACTGTAACCTCTGTTCCGCCAGCTTTTATCAGTTGGGAATGGGAAAGCACATGAGAGATGCTCATTCAGCTCAATATTCTAAACTGTTTGCTAACTCGCAGTTGGATGCATAATGCAGCGAAATAAGTATCTCGTTACATATGGCGAGTAGTGGGGGGGCCGCCACGAGGACCCGCCGTCGCAGGCAATATCGGGCCAGGCTCTCTTGGCGTCCGGATGTGTGGCAGCCCTGTCCGAGAGGCATTTTCCACCCCACCCCCCCCCCCCCACCACCCTGCCACAAACCCCGACAACAGGGGTTTGCAAAATTCAGCCCATTATTTTTAATTAAGGTATTCTAAACAACAAACATATATACATTGTTATTTCTTAGTGTTCAACTTGTCTGTTTTCTCTAAGTACAGAAATAGTCTTTGAGATAGGAGGGTCTCTTAGGTCGGTGATTAGATTTACGAATTTGAGGTTGTTGATCTGTTTGATCAGCTTGCTGAGGAGGATTAACATCACTCATAGGAAAAGGAAATGTTTCCTCATAACCACTATCCTCAAAATATCCTGGTCTGCTCCCTATCTAACGTCTTGCATTCCACTTGCTGTTGTCATCCAACAGATAAGCTTTGGTACCGAGCAAACATTGAATTTGCTTTGGACCTGATACTAATGAAGCAAGTTTGTGGTTGTGATTTGGTCGTTTGGTTTGAACCCATTCTCCAACATTAAGCTGTGTTCCCTTGCTCCTGTATGTTTGGCAAAGTATGCTTTTGTTTTACCTTGTCACTTCGCGATTTCATTTGCTTTCACTCTGACATTCTTGTTAACTGGTAGTGATGGCTTAAGAATGCCATATTGCATACAAGAGTCCATTTATCATCCTCGTGTATTCCCTTAGTGCCTGCCTTCTATGTGCCTTTGCCTGTCCTATTGCTCCTACACAGGTGGCTGGTGGAAGGCTACTGAAGGTCCAGCATCAGATTGCACTATCTTGGCACTGGCTACAGCAGTCTGGGCTGGTTGGCTAACAGGCAAATACAAGGGTACCGGCAGAGTGGCAGGGGTGAGAGCAAGAATGCTGTCATCCCACAAGAACAGAGCAAGTTCTTGCTCCATGGAGCCACTACCACTCCTCCACAGTAGTGCCTCAGCAACCCTAATAATCTATTGCAGGACAGAACTGCTGTGACACCCTGCAAGCCCCTTTGAACACTGGTATTGACAGCCATAATGGAAGCAATCTGAGCTTGCTTGGCAACAAGATAACCTTGCATGACAGCAGTCTGAGATTCCACTGCAGGACTCAGCATGTGCTGCAATGAAAGCTGCAACATTGGCCATCAGGCATTGCTTAATGGTTGGATCCACAGGTGTGAGAACAGAGTTGGTCACCATTTCCTTGCTGGAAAGGATGGGCTCCAAGCTCTGCACAAAGCCCTCTGTCAAATTGGTATTGGACTCTTCCATGATCCTTGACATTGACAGCATCCTTGCCTCCTGCATGAGCTCACCGCAAGCAGATCCCCCGCTTTATCCTATCCTCTAAACTACACACAATATCAGTATTTGAGCTGATGGCTGCTAGTTTGAAATGAAGTGACAATGTGTCCTCATCATACTGTCTCCTTGCTCTTTCTCCACTGCCTGGCCATGTTGTAAAGTTGCACTTCTTGGGTATCCGGCAGGAGAAGGTCACAAGGGTAAGGTATTGGTCATGGGGAGCGGGGATGATGAAGGTAGAGGGGAAGTAAGAGCTGCATGCTTACACCATCTGCTGCTTTTAAATCAGAAGAGATTGTGGGATGAGGGGAATGTGAGAAGGAGGGTTAAGTACGCAGATGCCGTCATCTTCAATGGCTTCACTACCACCACTGACCACGGCCTCAGCAATGGCCATCCCAGTAATGGCCAGCACTGCCTCCTCATGCAGGTGCACCTGTTCTCCTTCAGTTCGTTCCTTTGCATCTGGTTGTGCACTACTTTGTCGTGCAAGAGAGAGGTAAGTGTGTAAATGAATGTTGTGCAATCTGTTTCAGTGATGTGGCTGTCATGGTTAAATAGCTGGCTGTGTGCAACCTGTGAGATGTGGGTGTGAAGCTTGCAGCAATGCTAAATAGGTGAGGGTGAGGTGGAGCATACGAATGTCAGGTATGAGTCCTGATTGATGGAGATTATTGGTGGGCGAACGATGGGGGTGTGGTGAATTGAGCAATGTCTGAGGCTAATGGTACAGTTGATTTGTTATGGCACTTGAAGATGCATTCACTGACCTTGACCAACCATGTGAGGTCATTTGAACTTCTTGCGGCACTGCATCCAAGTCCTTGGATCTTGACACCTGGCATTGAAGTTCACGGCCATCTGCTCCCACTGCCTTTTAAGCATGTGCCTGGAGGGCCTCCTGCTCCCCTGCAAATCCAGGACATCTCTTCTTCTTTTCACCTCCTCCATCAAGCCCTCTAGTGCAGCATCCGAAAAACTCAGAGGCCTCTCTCTCTCCCATGTTTTGCCCTTCAATGTTTCCCTGGTCAGTCACTTCCTACATGCCGCCAGCAATTCGACCAGCCATATTGCACCTGCTTCAACCCCTCCCCGCTTTAAGAAATACAGGCTAGATTTAAGCAGTGTAGGCTCGTTCTAATTAATGCTAGCCATTCACAATGTTAGCCTCCTGCTGATGCATCCAGCCAATCAACAGCATGGTTAGCACTTACTAGAAGTTGAAATCATCGAAATACAAAGTTGGCACGCTGCCTATATTACAAGCAACAGGCACAGATTAATCATGCATCATAATCACCCCACATGGACTGCAGCAGTTCAAGAAGGCAGCTCACCACCACCTTCTCAAGGGTAATTAGGGATGGGCAATAAATGCTGGCCTAGCCAGCGACGCCCACATCCCATGAATGAATAATAAAAAAAAATCCTTGCAACTGTTTTGAGGGGCTATCCAGTTTAGCTCACATTATATTTTAATTGGATGTACTAAGTTGCAACATTTTTCCAGCAAAATATCTAAATGTCTAATTGTGTTTTAATTACTTAATCTCGCATGATAACTTACTGTTTTGTATTCAAGCTGCGGGGATTGGTCCAAATTAGCTTTGCGTTAATAGATGCCATTTCCCAATGATATCATCAAGATTGCTAATTACACTGCCATAGTTATAATATGTAGAAATATGTTTTGGTACATCAAAAGAACAAAGCAACTTGAGAGGGTTTTATTGTATGCTAAAGGAAGGTTTCCTTTGTGCACTGGCTGTAGTGGAATCATAAACATATTTATAAAGAATAGATTAACAATTTTGCTGCAACTGGCACATAAAAGAAAACTTTTATCCATAGAACCATGTAAAGCTACAGAATTATACCAGGATTGGTGTATTCCTTTAACATTTGTAAAAGCTCTGTGTTTCACTGCAGAGATATTAACAGTATTAACGTTATGAGTGCAATACCCTATATTTATAGTCTTTAGTAGTAGATCTTCTGTTTCATTGTTCATATTTAACCAGGGACCTGGACTGCAGTTTCAGATGATTCATAGAATTATAGAATGATATAGCACTAAAGGAGGCCATACGGCCCATCATATCTGTGCTAATTCCTTGAAGGAGCTATCCAATTCATGCCACTCTCCTCTTTCCCCATAGCCTGCAACTGTTTCTCCTTCAAGTATTTATCCAGTTGCCTTTTGAAAATTATTATTGAATCTGCTTCCCATACATCCCAAATCAGAAACAACTTGTTGTGTAAAAGTAATGTTCCCATATTTTCTCTGGTTCTTTTGTCAATCACTTTAAATCTGTGTCCTTTGGTTACTGACCCCTCTGCCACTGGAAACAGTTTCTCCTTATTTACTCGGTCAAAACCCTTCATGATTTTGACACCTCTATCAAATTTCTCCTTAACCTTCCATGCTCCAAGGAGAACAACCCCAGTTTCTCTAGTCTCTCCATGTAACTGAAGTCTTTCATCCATGGTATGATTCTAGTAAATCTCTTCTACACCCTCTCTAAGCCTTTGACATCCTTCCTAAAGTATGGTGTCCAGAATTGGACATAATACTCTAGCTGGGACCTCAACAATGTTTTATAAAGATTTAACAGAACTTCCTTACTTTTGTACTCTATGCATCTATTATAAAGTCAAGGCTTTTTAGCAGCCTTCTTAACTTGCCCTGCCACCTTCAAAGATTTGTGTAAGTACAACTCCAGGTCTCTCAGTTCCTGCACCCTCTTTAAAATTGTATCATTTAGTTTATATTGCTTCTCCTCATTCTTCAACCAAAATGAATCACTTCACATTTCTCTGCATTAAATTTCATCTGTCATGTGTCTGCCCATTTCACATACTGTCTATGTCCTCCCAAAGTCTGTTTCTATCCTCCTCACTGTTGACAACATTTCTGTGTTTTGTATCTTCTGCCAACTTTGAAATTATACCCTGTAAATGTAACTTGTGATCATTAATTTATTTTATTTTTTTAATTTATTGATACAGCACTGAAACAGGCCTTTTGGCCCACCAAGTCTGTGCCGGTCATCAACCACCCATTTTATATTAATCCTACATTAATCCCATATCCCCTACCACATCCCCACAATTCTCCTACCACCGACCTATACTAGGGGCAATTTACAATGACCAATTTACCTATCAACCTGCAAGTCTTTGGCTGTGGGAGGAAGCCAGAGCACCCGGCAAAAACCCACGCGGTCACAGGGAGAACTTGCAAACTCCACACAGGCAGTACCCAGAATCGAATCCGGGTTGCTGGAGCTGTGAGGCTGTAGTCATAGCCACTGTGCCACTCATCATTAAAAAGAGCAACAGCACACTTCCCTCCAGTCTTGAAAAACAAACACTTCTCTCTGCTTTCTGTCCTTTAGGCAATTTCTTTTATACACAACCACGACCCGCTTAATCCCTTTGGCTTCAATTTTGTTAACAGGTCTATTATGTGGTACTTGATCAAATGCCTTTTCAAAGTCCATATACACAACATCAACTGCACTATCCTCATGACATGCAGAGAGTGATTTCAAAGAAACAGAAGGTTTTGATATCTTCCCAAATCAATTTAAAAATGAAACCTCTGAGTGTCAGGGAATATTTTGAAGTAATCAATCGCTTTCCTGAATAAAAAGAAGCCTCTGATGCATTATCACCAGTCTGATAAATACCAAGAATATTTCTGTATAAATTGTTGTCATATTGAACAGTAGGAGAACAATCATTATAAGCTTGCTTTTGTGATTTATACAGAATTATGTTGCAGTAATGATGATACACCATTGGAGAAATGTACTGAGGCTAGGAGAGCACATGAGAGTTAAAGATGAAGAAGGCCATTCACCCATTCTTAATTCACTGATTCAAAGGAATCCTAGGGTTCCACCATTGGACCATCCATTTGTTTCCAGGGCTTCTGCTCCACAACTCTAACAGGAACATTTGATGCTCAGTTTTGTTGATTTCAGCTTAGCATTGCTTGAACATGTTTGATGTTATGTCTAATAAGACTCCTTTCAGCTTTCACCCTGAGCTATTTCGCCATGATTCACTGGTTATGAATGTTATCTATTTTTCTTACTTCTATGTAGCACTTTATATTTGTCTGCATTAAATTTCTTATAGAGTCATAATGGCACAGAAGGAGACCATTTGGCCCATCGAGTTCATGCCAGCTCTCTGTATTCATTCATCATCTCCATTTCCACCACCCTCATTGACAAGTTCTAGGTTATTAACATTCACTGCGTAAAAATGTCTTTCCTTCCATCCTCCTTGCATCTCTTAACCAAAACCTTAAATTTTTGTCTCCTAGTCCTTGTACCATCAGCTAATGGGAACATCTTTTGTTTGTCTACATTATCAAAGCCTGTCATAATCTTGCACACCTCTATGAGATCCCCTCTCAATCTACTTTGTTCCAAGGAGAACCCCAGCTTCTCAAACCTAACTTTGTAGCTAAAATCCCACATCCTTGAAACGATTCTGATAAATCTCCTCTGCAACCTCTGAAGGGCCCTCACATCCTTACTAAAGTGTGGTGAACAGAACTGGATGCGATACTCTAATTGTGGCGTAGCCAGAGCTTTCTAAAGGTTCAGCTTAACTTCCCTGCTTTGTACTCAATACCTCGATTTATGAAGCTCAAGATCTCATATGTTTTGCAAACCACTCTCTCAATATGTCCTGCCACCTTCAAAGATCTATGGACATGCCTCAAGCCATACATTCATCCTCCCTATTCCTATTTCTTCCTATTCCTACCCTCGATAGCACATGGCACTGAGAGAAATCCAAAGGTGCTACCTTTTTCTTCTGTTATTCTGCCCACTTACATACTTTGTCCAATTCATTCTGTAGATTCTGAGCTCCCTTGTCCAATTACATTGTCCCTCTTATTTTGGTATCATCTTCAAATTCAATCACTTTTCACAGAGTTTCTGAATCCACATAATTTACGTAAATTTTAAACACAAAAACCCAGTACTGAGCCTCAAGGCAATCCATCAACATTCACGACAACCCCCAACCTTGACATCATTTCTCTAACGAGAATTCTTTTCCTGTCCGTGAGACAGTTCCTATCCGTTCCCAGGGTTTATTTGGAATCCTCACAGTTTTGAGTTTAATTAATAGCCTTTTTTGTAGAACTTTAACAGAAGCATTTTAGAAATTAAGGTGCACCACATCATAGGGCTTAGCCTTGTTCAATTAATTGTCCTTCTTCAAAGGAGACTCAGTATTTGATCAGACAGGACCTTCCTCTCCTGAATCTATGCTGATTGCTGTTAACTGGGTTATTGTTATAAAAATAAACATCAAACTTACTCCTAATAATTAATTTCATTATTTTCATTGGAAGGGGAGTAAATATATTGGGCCTATGGTTTTCTGTCTCTGTTTTCTCACCCGCTTTAAATATTGGGAACCACAATAGCCTGTTTCAAGTCAACTGTTACCTCCCTCAAAATGTTTTTCAGTGCATCACAAATCTCTCCCCTAGTTTCTTTCAGTACTCTGGACATTTACCATCTAACCATGGGGAGTTGTTTGTTTTGAGACCATTTAGTCTGTTTAAGACTTTCATTTAATTTATAACTGCTACTGATTTTATTTGTTGCATTTTGTCTTTATGAATACTTGGAGGAAGTATTTATTTGGAATGTTTTCTAGTTTGTGTTCATGCTCAGTTTTGAACCTATTTGCATCTTGTTCTTGCTGTTGTGCTACTGAAAAAATTCTATGTTATGCTTAGCCTCAATTGGCGTGTTCAATGTCTCTCTTTGCCCCACTGATTAGCTTTTTAATGTGTTTCTGCATTTTATTATAATTATGCCAGTAAGCCATGTCTCCCTACATGATTTGTATAGACCATTGTCCTTCTTTATCTCACTTCTAATACGTTTGCTGATCCATTTTTATTTAGTCTGAGCTTGTTAGTCTGGGAAACATTCTTATCCTGTATGCTCAGTATATTACTTATATTATAAGCTATACTTATAAGCTGCTCTATTTTTCCTTTACTGAAATGAACAACCTCCTCCAATGTATTGTTTTAGTTCTTCCTTAATTTCATTGAAAGTTGTGTGTCTGGCACCTGGCTTTCGATCTTTCTGACTCCCAGATTATGTTAGTCTTTATCGTTCTGTTGTCACTGCCCCATGGGTACTATACTTTCCATTTCATGTACAGTTTATAGGTCTTTTATGAATATCAGATCAAGATGGCTTGTATCCGCTGGAATTTAGAAGAGTAAGAAGTGACTTGATTGCAACATATAAGATCCTGAGGGGTCTTGACAGGGTGGATGTGGAAAGGATGGTTCCCCTTGTGGGAGAATCTAGAACCAGGGGTCACAGTTTAAAAATAAGGGGTCGCCCATTTAAGACAGAGATGAGGAGAAATTTTTTCTCTCAAAGGGTCGTGAGTCTTTGGAACTCCCTTCCTCAAAAGGCGGTGGAAGCAGAGTCTTTGACTATGTTTAAGGCAGAGGTAGATAGACTCTTGAGAAGCAAATGGGTGAAAGGTTATCAGGGGTAGGTGGTAATGTGGAGAAATCAGTTCAGCCATGAATCTATTGAATGGCGGAGCAAGCACAAGGGGCCGAGTGGCCTACTTCTGCTCCTAATTTGTATGTTCGTATGACCATGGCTTCCTTGACATACTGCTCAAGAGGCAGCCATAAAATACCTTTACCAACTCTTATCATCATGATGTGTGGTTACTACAGATGGTATAATTTGCTCTTTTACAGACATTCTTTTTGAGCCAGATGCTAGAAGTAGCAGAAGAATGATCTGCGATGGTTCATAGGTTTCTTTTTTCCTGTCACTCTGTAAAGAATTCTACATCAGAAGTCTGTGACCAACTACTCCATTGCAAAATTCTTTGGAGTGCCAGTAATACTAATTTAGTTATAGAACAAAATAACATGCCAATGGCTTGCCTAACTCTATGGAAGTTAGTTGCCTCATTTTCCACAAACAAACTGTTGAATTCAGCATTATTTCCAAATTATTGCAACACTTGCAATGGACAATTTCTACTTTAATAAAGCAAATTTCATCATCTTTAATGTGTGTTTCTTTAAGTGGAAGCATTTTGGCTTTATAAATACTTGAAGGAAGTAGTTATTTGGAATATTTACTAGCTTGCGTTTGTGCTCAGTTTTGAAACTATTTGCATCTTTTATGGTTTTTTGCCTCTTTTCTGATTACATTCTTGCTGATTACATACATATACTCTAAAATGTTTAAGATCCAGTAAATCAATTTCAAGTACAATTGTAGGCTTGTTGCGATTACAGTATAAGCACCAAATTATCTTGTACCAGCTGCTCTTTAAGAAACGTAGAGACTGACCTATGTCATTTGCTTTAATATGCCAAGTGAAATTTATATTTTTGTGGACTAGATTTCATCCAACTGTTAATAATGTACTCCCACGTATTTTTAAGTACTCATTAACTAAACATGCTCATATACTTACACACCTGACATTATTGCAGCCTCCAGTCATTTGGAATTCTGCTACATTGGTTGTGTTTCCCCTAATTGGTTTTAAAGAGGAACTGGAGTGAAATAAACTAAATTATAATGTGATTTCTGTAGGAGATAAAGCTTTCCTGGCTGTGATCTTTAGCAAAATATCTAGTTAACCTCTTGAGAGCAAACCTGCAAAAACATCATTGGAAATACAGAAAGCCACAAAGCATTTCTTAAGTAGCATGCTGCTCTCAGAATAATATGAATTTTCCGAAATCTGGTTTCATTTACTATTTGCGTTTCTAGATCCTTGTTTCAAAATCAATTTATAGCTGAGACTTCCAGAAAAAAGTACAATTTGGTTAAAATATGGAATCAAAGAAATAAAATGCTTGAAAATAAAATTCTGGAACTATTGCTTTTCCAACTGAATTGTTTTCTCTACGTTTGTTTCTCTCCAGTAGTGAAAATATCAGTAAAATATCAGAACAAGACATGTGTTTGGCAGAGATGTACAAATCAAACTGACATTTATATTACATTATGACATCATGTATATCCAGTATTGGACTTAAAAGGGTTGAACAGATGGGCAGCAAGTATGGCTGGTTGTTATGTTCAGAGGGTAAAAATTTAAAATAGATTCGATGGGAGCCCAGTCGACTGTTTGATGTGAGATGGGAGGGCTCTGAAGGCAATGGCATAGATTTTTGTCTTCAGGGCCTGGGCAGTAATCTAATGGAGTGAACCACCAGCCTGGTTAGAAGCCACACAATGATTCAATGGATTTCAACAGAATAAAAATCGGGCGGGTTCTATAATGGCCGGGCGATCAATGGTGTCAAATTATTTCCTATGTGGTAGAGACAAATATCTACACCAATGATTTTCATATTCATCTACAGATCAGCAAACTTGATCTCCCTTTGGGACCGTAAGTGACTACTAGTTGCTGAATGGTTGGACATTTTTTTATGAACGTTGCTTGAAAGATGCTTGTACCACACAAGCCACAGGATTACATTTTTATAATAAAGGCAAAAGAAGGGTATACCACCCATGGGTAAGCAACAGCATCTCATATGCATGCAGCTTTTATCCTATTGGTGATAGTTGGAGTTATGGAAAAATGTTCCTGATGATTCCATCAACTTCAGGGTATAACTTTCAACAAGCGCAAAGATAAAAGTATTATCCTAATGACGGTGGAATCAATCCAGGATATTTTTATTGCCACTGTACTCCGCAATAAAAAGTCAGGGTAGTTGTGAGTGTAAAAATTGCTCTTTTCCAAAATAAATTGAAAATATGGGAAAGGAGGTCGGAATGGTTTCCTTGAATAAGTATTTCTCCATTATTGAATATTTATCAGTACCGTGTCAAGTTATTTTCAAATTAAAATATATGCATTATTCCTAAATGTAGTAATAGCGATGGCACATCAGAATAAAATGTAATATATTAAAAATATATTACTCAACAGTAATCAAAAGAAAAATAAACATTTGCTGCATTAACCCTGGTAAAAATCTTAGGACACACTAAGAATCATCTGACATGGCAGGAGCCATGAGTAAAGCTTTATATTTACAGCTGATACAAATAACCTCACCCCTTAGAGTATACTCGTATCAGTCTGAACTGGCAATCGAATTCAGCAAAAGGCAACACAAAAAAGCTAAGTAGAGTGGGTGAAAAGTGTAGTTTCAAAAACTGCTTCTTAAACTTAGTACCTTGTATGGAACCTACAAATTCAAGAACATTGAAATACAGGTGTCCAAATGCCCCTATACATGAGAAAATTGTTCAGTTTTACCAGATCTGCTTTGTCAGATGTTAAGGTTTTTTGGCATTGGTATGCTGGCTGCATATCAAATAATCAAAATGTGCATTGGAGCAAGTCCTCTCATTTCATAACAAAATTTAGCAAACCTTTGTGTTCGGTCTCAAGATAATTTGCAGTCATTAAATGCTCACAAAGGATCACAATGCAGAATAATGGTTGCAATGCAATGAATTTTCAGCTGCGTATTTGCTGCCACCTGGTGAGAATTACTATTGTCAAAAAAATATTTATTTTGTATTATCATCGATGGATTTTAATCTAAATCAACAGGAATAGAGAGGTGCAGTGAATTAATGCAAATACAATTCAGATTGATGGGATGAAATTATCCTTGGTCTACTGGCTACAATTCCAAATAAATTTCAAAAGGTTCGATCTAGTTCTTAGTGGCCATGGGTTTGCAGCACTAAACTGTTCCTAATTTGGCATTAATTAGCAACCTTGCTCAGAGAAGTCACTGGATAGCTGATGTGAGAAATGAACAGTAGGAAGTGTTCTCGTAAGCATTAGCAAAATAATGCAGATGCTGTAAGTCTTGAAATGAGAACAGAAAGTGCCAGAAATACTCATCAGGTCTGGCAGCATCCATGACGAGTGCTCTCTCAACCCCACAGAGTATTTCTGGCACTTTCTGTTCTTGTTTCAGTGTTCTTGTAAGTTTGGACAAAGATGAAGGAGCTCTACTCTGCATTGATCATGCTGTGTTATACCAGACACTGGGACCGGAATTTTACGCCCATCAGGAGTGGGCTGGGAGGCGGTGGTGCAAAATCAAGTGAGAGGCAGGACCTACCTATGCCCACTGCTATTTTATCAGCAGCAGGGGAGGTGGCAAACAGCCCACCCACCCAGGCCAATTGAGGCCCTTAAATGGCCAATTAATTGCCACTTAGGGGCCTCTTCCCACCTCCACTGGCATTTTACCAACAGCAGACAGCACTTCAGTACTTAAGGAGGCCACCCATTAATACCTGAGGGCTGGTGGGGGCCCTCGTGATTGGGCACCCTGTGCCCCACAGAGGGCCACCCAGCAGCACGGGCTGCCCCTACTAAAACTCCCCTCCCCACCCCCCACCCCACCGCCCTGCTTTGCGACTCCCACACCCCTCACCGGAGCCCAGTCGATTGTTCCTGGAAAGGCCTGAACCCCACTTACCTTTCTGAAGAGTGACGTCCATTGCCTCTTCTTGCTGGCTGCAGTTCCAGCAGTGTCCACCGCTCTTGGTGGCGCTGCTAGGCCAGAAGTGCTGCTGGCCCTTTGATTGGCTGCCAGATCTTGGAAGAGGACTTCCATTCTCAGAGGGGCATAGCTCCTGACAGAGGCCAATTAGGGGTCTGGGCCACACAAAGTTGCAGCGTGGCTTCCAGGACCAGCGGAGGTGGGCTCACCCCCGACATTTTTGCCAGTGGCCAAGGCCACCGCCACAACTTTAAATTCCAGCCTGGTTACCTGAAATGGAAAGAATTCCATGCTCAGCACTAATTCACCATCCCTCTCCTGATCAGCACAAAGAAAAATCTGGAAGATGGATCAAAGAAGAGCAAAGATTCATTTTAGGGACAAACAACCGAATTCCTGTAACCCTCTGTCAAATCTTCATTTTTATAGTGATTATTTCTTGTTCTTTCTTAACATGAAAGTGAAGAAGTGACTCAGTTCAAATATTTAGATAGAAAGTAAGATGAAGCAGAAAAAGGGTGCACTTGACAGATGACAGGTTGATAATAAAAGAACTAGCTGAATACACAAAGTTCAGAGGGAAAAAGAAAAAAGAGAGGCACAGTATGAGAAAAGTTTGGTAGCTTGCATAAAAGGGGATCCAAAAGTCTTCTATAAGAATATATATAGTAAAAGGGTAGACTGATTAAGGACCAAAAAAGGTATCTATGCATTAGGCAGAGGGCATGGTACTAAATGAGTACTTCAGATCTGTCTTTACCAAGGAAGAAGATGCTGCCCAAGTCATAGTGACAGAGGAGGTAGTTCAAACACTGGAGGGGCTAAAAATTGATAAAGTGGAGATATTAGAAAGACAGGCTCTACTTAAAGTACATAATCAAGGATAGTCAGCATAGATATGTTAAGGAAAGGTTGGATCTGATTAAATTGATTGAATTTTTTGAGGAAGTAACAAGGAGGGTTGATGAGGGTAGTGCAGTTGATGTGGTCTACATGGATTTTACCAAGACTTTTGACAAGGTCTCACATGGCAGACTGGTTAAAAAAATAAAAGCCCATGGGATCCAGAGGAACATATCAAGCTGGATACAAAATTGGTTCAGTGGCAAGAAACAAAGGGTAATTTTTTTGTGTGACAGGAAAGCTGTTTCCAGTGGGGTTCTGCAGGGCTCAGTACTAGCTCCCCTGCTTTTTGTGGTATATATTAACGATTTGGATGTAAATGTAGGGGGAATGATGGAGTGTATGTCCATAGATCCCTGAAGGTAGCAGGATAGGTCAATAAAATGGTTAAGAAGGCACAGTGGCGCAGTGGATAGCACTGCAGCCTCACAGTTCCAGTGACCCGGGTTTGGTTCTGGGTACTGCCTGTGCAGAGTTTGCAAGTTCTCCCTGTGACCGCGTGGGTTTTCGCTGGATGCTCCGGTTTCCTCCCACAACCAAAGACTTGCACGTTGATAGGTAAATTGGCCATTATAAATTGTCACTAGTATAGGTAGGTGGTAGGGAAATATAGGAACAGGTGGGGATGTTTGGTAGGAATATGGGATTAGTGTAGGATTAGTATAAATGGGTGGTTGATGTTCGGCACAGACTCGGTGGGCCGAAGGGCCTGTTTCAGTGCTGTATCTCTAATCTAAATCTAAAAAAAATCTAATCTAAATCTAAACGAATTCTGATCATTACTACAAGTGTTCTCCCACTGATACTCCTTCTACCTGCCAGCTTCATTCCCTAAAACTAAACCAGAATTAACCCCCACCCAACTCCCTCTGCCACAATACTGGCTAAAACATTCTCCTGAATGCAATTTAGGAATTCTATGCCCTGTGTCCCTTTTACACTGACTGTATTCCAGTTAATATTAGGGTAAGTGAAATCCCCCATTATTACTGCATTATTGTTTTTGCATTTATCAGAAATTTGCCCACAAATTTGTTCTTCTATCTTCCTCGGACGGCTTCGAGGTCTACAGTAGTGTGATTGCCCCTTTTTTATTCCTTAGTTCAACCCATTTAGCTTGATGATCCCTCTAACATATCATCCTTTCTCACAGCTGTAATTATTTCTTTAATCAACATTATCGATATTGTCACCTCACATTCTTTGTTATCTCTTTCTTTATCTCATCAAAAAACCCTGTAACCAGCAATGTTAAGCTGCCATTCCTGTGCCTCTTTAAGCCATGTTTCAGTAATAGCTAAAAATCATACTTCCATGTGTCAATCTATTGCCCTCAGCTCATCTGCCTTATTCACTATACCCCTTGCACTTGGGCATATACCATTAAACACAACCAGACTTCTGGCTTATTTGAGTAAACAACAAAAACTTGCTTTTATAAACCCTGGACTATGGAAAAATATTCCAAGATGCTTCACAGAGGTTTGAAGAAAACAGATTCTTGGCCAAAGAAGGAAAGATTAGGAGTGATTGATAGATTTGTCAAAAAAGTGGGTTTTGAGGACTTAAGTTAGGAACTTTAGCAATTTACATTAAGGAGCATTTTCAAGGAAGAGAGGGAGGTGGAGAGACAGATAGGGAGAGAAATTCAGAGTAGCACCCAAACACAGCTTCTGTGGTTGAAAAGTCAAGGAGGTGAACTGCTCCTAGATATCTGTTTATGTCACTCCCTACAGGGTTCTGGTTGGAGCTTGGTCTACATGTTGATCACTTCTGACCTCCATTATCTTTGAGCGAGACTCCACACTGGAACTGTTGATTTAGCCTATTTGTCCAAATACATCCAGTTACCACTTATCTTCAATTTCTCTTAGCAGTGGTGCTTCCTTTGAAAGTTCAACTCAAAGCAATCCTTAACTGTTCAATCAACATAGGTAACAGTGGAGTTAGCGACAAGTGAACATAGTGGGGGTTATTAAGGTGAACGGTGAAAACAGGCACTATTTGGGTGCTGTGCTAATAAGACAGGCCTGTTTGAAATCATGGATTTAGTGGACAATCTTGGAGTTAATTGATTAACACCATGATGTAAATGTGTCTGAAGGCACGAAAACAGATATCTGCATGTTTAGCACTCAAGTGCTGAATAGAAGCAATTTTCCTGTAGCAGTATATGTCGCCTTCCACTGAAGGTGTTGAGTGTGCTGGCTGGCAGAAAAGCAAATGTTGCAGGATGGCTCAGGGACCAAGAGAGAGGGCACACAGGGGGCTGGATTTTGTTCTCCCCCAGGCATCGGGTTCCGTGGCGGGGGGAGCCTGAAGATGGCTCCAGTTGAGGCCTGCCACGGGCCTCAACACCGGGAGGGCCTGGCCTGATCCTCCCAGTGGCGAGGAGGCTCTGGGATGGCCCCCCTGCCGCTGGGCGGCGGGACCACAATTTAAATATTCAAATGAATAAAATGAATATATTTACTTCGACTTACCTATGACCTTGAGGGCTCGCCGTGATCTTTGTCGTGGCAGCCGGCATTCCCGCGCCTTCAGATCCCCGTCTTGGGAAATGCAGCACCACACTGGTGGGGAGGTGGTAGGAGGTAAGTTTGTCAGTGTGAGGGGATGGGGGGATCAAATATACATAATGAGTGTAGGGGATGATGGGAAGGGTTGAACCTTAAACTTTGTGCAGTTTGGGAGGGAAGGTTGGATGTTAAATGGTAAATGTTTTGGGGGGAAAGTTCAAATAGTTATTGTAATCGTTATTGGGGGGGCTGGGAAAGGGGTCTCAGAAATTTATTTATTTAATTTTTGGGGGTAGGACTTTAAAAATTTCAATTGGGCGGCAAGACTGGCTGCCCTTTAAAAATGGTGCCAGCGCCTGCGCACAGGCAGCCAACGCCATTGTCAGGGATGGATAGCCTGCCCCCTCCACGTGATCAGGGTGGGCAACCAGCCCTGGCAGTGGGCTCTTAAAATCCAGGAAAGGTTTTCAGATGCAGCACTGGAGATCCTGGTAGAGAAGACCCAGAGGAGGAGGGATATCCTGTGCTTGAGGTGGCAAGGAGGCCACAGAAGCAATTAATAAGGTGCCAGTAGGAGGTGGTCACCCAGGACAACCAAGAATCCTGTTTCAGTGCTGAAAGAGATTTCACAACTTGATTCAAGGTAAGATCTCATCTCATAAATACACTGCTCAATTACGACAGTACCACTAGCATCGTCATCGTCAGTCCCTCGAAACGAGAATGACGTCTGATAGGGTTCCTGATCTGTGTGTCCTCAGGTGACTCAGCAGGCCAATCCTGGAACCATAGGTCTTTGCGCAGTGAGGACTTTTGTTGACCTGAGGGAACCAGAGTCCTGCTCTCTCTCCTTCCGCTTTCGACACTTCTCCGCAGCAAAGTTTATGTGGTCAGTTTTCGACTGTGTTGCGGCTTGTTGGTTGAGGCGTCACCACGTGGCATGGTTAGTGGCAAGTTCCTCCCATGCACTGATGTCAACTTGTCCCCTTTTTAATGAGGCCTTCAGAGTGTCCTTAAAACTACACCACCACCAGCATCACACCCTTAACACACTGCGTCCACCAACTAACTATACACTAACATTCACACACCCCACATTGTTGCTTCCTTCACAGGTGCTACTTATGCCTCAGATACATCCCAACTCTTCAACCACACAAGGCATCATAGACCTGTAAATACACCCATTCGCAATCACCATTCCTTTTCTTCCAGGAAGAGA
The DNA here is from genome assembly GCF_036365525.1 of Heterodontus francisci. Classification (NCBI taxonomy): domain Eukaryota; kingdom Metazoa; phylum Chordata; class Chondrichthyes; order Heterodontiformes; family Heterodontidae; genus Heterodontus; species Heterodontus francisci. The sequence goes on along the minus strand of NC_090376.1, from coordinate 84,371,360 downwards.
CAGCATATAACAGGTAGCAGCGGAACCTAACCAGGGAGGGGAAGCACACCTGCATGAGACCACTTCCCTTGAAGAGGCAGAGCTGGCCATGATCAGGAGGGGAGTGGGATATGCCAAGGGTAGAGGCAGAACAGGGGCTATCTTGCCTTGAGGTATGTGGCCAGTCCAGCTTGCTTATAGATGAACAATTGTCCCTGATCACTAATCCCCACCCTATTCTCACTCAGAAGCTCCATGTAGTCTCATTACACACATCTTCCTATAGTGGTCACACAGACTGTACCCGAACACTTCTAGCTTCATTATTGCAGGCTCCCAAGAAGAAAATCCACCTCGCACCTCCCCATAGGAAGTGGATGACAGGGAGTAGCCATGTTGCACCCCGCCCCATCCCCCACTCCTCCCCACCCCTCACCGCAGGAGGAGGAGGAGGAGCAGAGCAAGGAAGAATGTACTGCATCAATCGGTACCACAGTTGCAGGCACAAGTTCAATGGCTGGCTCCATGCATAAGTTAGAGGCTAGGTTAAAAGAAGGATCGTCACAGTGGGATGCACTGGTCACTAGTGGGCAGCAGCTATGCTTTGTGGAAGGGACACCAGAGGTGCCAACTTGGCAGGGAGCAAGGTTGAATAATCGTTCTGCTGCAAAAGAGTAAATGATAACTTCGTCGGATCAAGCTTCTGAAGAATGTTGATGGGTCTGACAAACTAAATGCTTGATGCAATGAACAGCTGTTTGAAAGCTTATGGATCTCATGGTTAGGGGGATGGAGGAGTCCACCTCCACCTTGGTCTGTGACTTGACAGAGAGCCTGGAACTGATCCTCTCCTGTCGGGAGAGAGGTTGGCCAATTCTAGCAGGAAAATGTAGAGCCCAACCTCATGGAGCATCTGATGAGTGAGGTTGCAGCTTCCATTGCACAACTTACATCTTCCATGGAATGGCAAAGTGCTGAATTGAAGCTCAGGCAGCTGGGCTCTTTGATTGAAAGGGCCTTGCAGAGTATCTCCGATGTCCAGAGATCTGTTCTCCACCACATCACTTTGCTGGCTGAACAGATGTTCCAAGGTAGTGACAAGGCAATCATGGGGCAAGAATCTGTTGGCCTCTCTCTGGATGCCAGCATTCCAGATCTTCCTGGCCCCCCCCACCCCCCCACCCCCCCCACCATGGCATCATCGGCCTTGCAGTTGCCTGTCACCCAGGCAACCCAGACTGCTGAAGCCCATGCTGAGATGTCGCAACCATAACAACATGCATTTATGTAGCATCTTTAATGTAATAAACCGTCCCAAGGCACTTCACAGAAGTGTTACCAAACAAAGTTTGACATCAAATCACACAAGGACACATTAGGGCAGATCATGATCAAAGAGGTAGTTTTTTAAGGTGCATCTTAAAGTAAGAGAGAGAGGTAGAGAGATGGGAAGCTTTTGGGAGCGAATTCCAGAGCTTAGGACCCAGGCAGTTGAAGGCACAGCTGCCAACAGTTGAGTGATTAAAATCAGGGATGTGCAAGAGGCCAGAATTAGAGGGACACACATATCGGAGGATTATAGAGCGAGAGGAAATCACAGAGATAGGGAGAGGTGAGGCCATGGAGGGATTTGAAAACAAGGATGGGAATTTTCAAATGTTTTCACATTTTCCTTAACTGGAAGCCAATGTAGGTCAGAGATCACATTGGTGATGAGTGAACTGAACATGGCATGAATGAGAATATGGGCAGCAGAGATTTGGATGAGCTTAGATTTATGGAGGGTGGAAGATGGGAGGCCAGGCTGCAGTGCTTTTGAATAGTCAAGTCCAGAGGTAAAAAAGGCATGTCTGAGATGGGGCCATCAGGCCCAAAGCCTCTCAAGGGCATCTCTGGAGGATATCTGAACTTCAGAATCTCAGCAGCCATTCATCTCACCTGTTGCTGCCACTGGGGTTCACTTCATGGAAACACTAGAGAAGGCAAGAGCATTTATAGAACGGCCACTAAGGATAAGCACCAGGGTTAATAGTTTAATATTTGTTAGTTGTGTCATGTTTCCACTATTTTATCATCAGATTGTTGAACATTTAGGAATTCACCACAAATCTGGACACATAACTGACCAAAAACGACATACACCTCCTGACCGGTAAAGGTATCTAAACCTGTCTGGGGACTCCAACGTCAGTTCAACGATATTCCTAGTGGCTGATTGTCTTTCATTGTATGATGGGTATTGCTATTGTCTGGGGTTTCTGAGGGAGTCATGAGCCATAGCATCAGAAAGTATCCCTTGTCACCTAGTAGCCAGCCATGCATATAAAAACAAGAAATGCTGGAAATACTCAGCAGGTCTGGCAGCATCTGTGGAGAGAGAACTCTGCTTCTCTCTCCACAGATGCTGCCAGACCTGCTGAGTATTTCCAGGATTTCTTGTTTTTATTTCAGATTTCCAGCATCCGTGGTATTTTGCTTTTATTTTAGCCAGCCATGCATATTGAGTTGAGGCTCTGTCTCAATATAAGCATAGAGCTGATTTAGTCATGTCAGCAGGACTCCCAGCATCGGGCAGAAAAGGCGAGGGAACCCTGCCTCAGCGGGGGTGGCAAGAGGCCCTGAAATGGCTAATAATTGGCCACTAAAGGGCCTCAAATGGCCTCTGGGTGGGAAGACCATTTTTGGCCATTTCTAACCCTGACAATCATGGTGCAACCGGGAGACGATGGGCCCTCCACTGCCTCCCACCTCCCATCGCAATTCCATAGGTCCCCGCCCCCCCGCACCGCCTCCTAGCCTGTATCCAGGGAGCCCATTAAATCAAGCATGCATTGTGGCAGCTCCCTGGATAACAGATATTCACTTGCACAATGCACTGCCATTAATCAAACACAAGCTGCACATTGAAGGAATGGCGTTCCTTCCTGTTCCTGAGCACCTCCTCGTGTGTACAGTCAATGACTTTCGGGACCATGGGGAATCCTGCAATCCTGTTAAATGCTACAGCTCTCTGTCTTCTCTGCCAACGGGAAATGATATATAGTCATTCCTCAGAGCTTATAGAACTGCAGAGACCTCTCTTATGCAAAAGTACAAAGAGGATTGTAATGTATGACTGTTATCATCTGTGGAAGTCTGGAATGTCCCAGCAGCATAAAAATTAAGTATTATTGTGATCTTGACTGTCACAAGCAATGCATTCCTGGCTGTGCTGCGAGGTCTGTTTTTTTGTTCCACAAGGCCACAGATCTTTGTGATGACCTCCTTGGTGAAGTACAGCCTCCTCATGCACTGGTCTTGGGTTATGTGAATGTAGGAAAAGTGTTATCTGAAGACCTGGGTGGATAAGGCCTCCTGCTGAGAGCCCTCATTGCCCTCCTGTCCCTCTCTCCTGCAGCAGTTGGTGCTGCTCTATGTGGTCTTATCTCCCCGTCCCATTCCTCATGCAGGCCACAGAAAACCCTGAGCAATATGCCCCTGACCAAGCACTCCCCTTCTCCTGGTGATTCCTATAAGGCTTCCAATAAGCCAGAGTAGCAAAGCACTCACTTTTGTTAGGTAAAGTTCTGAGAGAATTTCCAGGAAAAATATTGATAGAGTCTTGACAAAAGTCCCAGAAAGTCTCTCAGTGTGTCTCAAAAGTCACACGCTTGTAGTCAATTGGTCTCCAGCATCAAGTGAACAGTAAAAGTTGAGCACGGTTTTAAGTAGTGCTCGAAATCCTCAGCAACAACTTGTTTACTCTTATTCAGCTGGTTACTGTTAGGAGAGGTCGGTAATTGAAGTGCTAACCACCAAATTCCCATGCAGCCTGTTTAATGAGCAGTAAGAGACAATCTAATTGTCAATCAGCCTCTTAATGATCCTCCAGGTGGCTGTTCCTAGTGTACGCTTCAACTCCTTTACCAAGTTGGCATCATTGATAACATGAACTTGTAGTTCATTCACTTGTGAAGCAAGCTTTTCTGTTATATTCTGCTTCTGAGAGCTAGACTGAACGTACCTCTGAGCATCCAAGAAAAACATATAATAGTTACTATCCTGCTGAGTAACACTGGTGCGGTTCAAACTCAATTCAAATAACTGCCGACACTTCAGCAATAAAGAGTTCCATCTGCAGTGAGGGTAACTTTCCAATTATTTAAGCAATTCTATTACATTTATTGTCCGAAGCTCAGGTTCAGACACTTAGTGCCGAATTTAATTCTATGCAGGAACGGACAATAATGGGCTGTGAGGCGGAGGCCCTCAGATTTCATTTGAATCCTGCCTTTAGTTGTTCAGTTGTTTCTGGGAGAAAGTGGCAGCTGGCAGTAGAGGAGGACAAAAATCCGACAGCTTGGAAGCCACCCACTGGCTTCAGAAGGGGGCTGCAGGCAGCAAGATGAGTCTTGAGAGAATGGTGTTCCGAGTCTTGAAGCTGTTGGGGGCATCCCAAGGCAACACAGTACCTTCTTGCTCCTCTGGGCTCCACTAAGGAGATTTTTTACTAACTTACCTTATTGTGCCTCATTGAATTCTTGACGGGTTCACTTGGGGACTGTGGTAGGCACTCTGCTCAGGAACAGGTTAAAATGCTGTGTACGTCATGGAACTCCCAATTCATATTTATTAATGAGACTCCTATCAGAAAAACAGTCATGTTAAAATTGGGAATAGGGAGGAATGGACCAGGGAATGGAGCCACTCCATTCCTGACAAGTTAAAATCACCTTGTACATTTGCTGTGAGACACAAACATGAATACTTTAGGACTGGGCAGAAAGTCATAAAAGGCAATGTCAATTCACCATGCCTTCTGTAACTGGAATTGTGTCCACATCAAGTTAGTTTAATCTTTGAAAGCCAATAAATAAGAACTCAAATTAACAAATGTAAATTTTCCAGTCTAATTTCGATTTGGTCACCTTGAGTTTACAGTGGTTTATTTCTAAATTATTTTAACTGAACATAGTTCTGAGAAGGGAAACTTCATGATCTGTACAGGTATTTATATTAAACCACGCATTGTATTTTGTAGATTGCAGGCTCAGCTTTCCCATATCTAAGAGAGTGTCCTTGCTTTGAGGTGTCTGTTGTTTTTCACAATATTGACCCCAATATGAACAGGGGTGGATTTCATAAGTGGGAGAGTGGTGTTTCAGTTGGGAATCTGGGTTTCCCTGCATGCTGTGGAGTTTCTCTTTTCTACAGGATCCCCACTGAGATGTCAGCTTGATTGACAGGTTTGACTCCATGTTGTGTGAGGCACACTCTCCAGAGGAGGCCACAGGAGCCGGTAAGGAACATGCAACTGAGTTAACGGGAGAATGGGGTATGGGTGGAGGTCCAATCCCCTACCCTTTGTCAGTGGGGTGGGGGGGGGTGGTGGGGCTTGGAATGGTGGGGTGCAGTGGTCTGATGGCAAGGAAGAAAGTAAGCTTGGTGGGTTGGGAGGAAGCACTCCTGCTCCTCCTGGCCCACAAGCAGTGCTGGAAAGGCATTTACCTTTTCCCTGAACTGTCCTCACCTGTCTTTAGTTGCTGGGTTTCCTGAGGCCCGAGAAACCCAGATATCCAGGTTTAAACCTGTAAGACAGGTTAAATGGGAGGCACCCAGCCCATTATAATATTTAAAATGCCATTCCACTCCTGGGAATGAGTTGGATGTCCGCCCCCTGTTCTGTCTCCATTAAACCCGAAAGTGGATGGCTTGGAGGTGAGTTGGGATAGGATTTGAGATTAGAAACATTTTTACATTTCATCATCAACCCACCCATTTTTAGGGCTTAAAATTGTGTCAGAAATAATATGTTGAGCTTGAAACTGCATTATACATTACAAACAATGCAATGGCTCCTTTGAGAAAAGGGAATGGTTTTTGCTTTGTTAATGTTTCTCAGTGGATTCTTTAATGGGATTCGAGTTTAAGCTTGTGAACGACAACATACTATAATACATCGGTTTCTTAACAACAAATTAAAGAAATAAATTCCCCTAGCAACAAATTTGCTAGGCTGCCTTACAGTGAGAACAAGAATTCCACTTTGTATTGTGAAACAGAAGAGGCAAACACTACTGAGATGGTTACATTATTCTTTATTCTATGCAGATTCAGAATTTGCATTACCAGAAACAATTCAAAAGATTCATGAGTTCATGTTTTAAAGTCTAATATATGTATTTTTGCAAAGAATTCACAATACAAATCCAGAAAACAATTCCCAAAAAGTACAGTTTTCAGACCTTGCCATTTTAATTTCAGAATGCCGAATTTCCCAAGGCTTATATGCATTTGTTGTACATCATTTTAGCTGAGAAAGATTTCTGTCTTCTTTGCTCCATAAATTGCTTATTCGTGCCTGCTAACATAACATTTGCAAATAACACATTCTTGTAACAGGAATGAATTACCATTTCTCCTTATTTAATTTTGCCCTTTATTGAGCTTAATCCTTTTGCAAGTTAAAAATATCTGCATTCCAATTTTCTCCTCCCCTGGAGCTAATTCACATTTGTGCACTAAAATGCCTCATGAACAGTGCAAGACAGAAACCTCCCAGCAGCATCGAATTTTCTAAAATGACTGAAGTGTGGCAGCTGTAGGTGAAGGCTTGCTTTCCCCATTCACACCTCCTGTAGACCCAGCTGTTGGTTTTTTACTTGTCCTAATACCATTTTCTTTTGCCTTGCACCGTCATCCCATTTGTCATTTAATCTCTCCTGCCTTCCACCCTATAGCAGACTTTCCATTTGTTCCTCCCCTCCCCCCTCTCCTTGCCTCTGTACTTGCCTAAAACCGATTACACCTCTAACCTTTTCCAATTCTGATGAAAGGTCATCAACCGCAAATATTGGGTGGAACTTTCAACTGATAGTCTCTTCCCGAAACAGCAAGAGCTTTAGGGGGTTTGAAACCCACTGACAGTTTCAACGGACTTTGCCGTGATTCTTTAACTGTGGCATGTGGCCCTTCGGTGACAGCCACCTTGTCGGTCACTGGCAATGCATGCCCACTTGGTCCACGAAGTAGAAGGTCTTGTTCCAGGAGGCTGCAGATGCCAGCAATGAACGCCTGAACCTCCTAAGGTACTGGTGCTCACACAAGTTGAGAAAGATGATCCTCTGCCGAGAGACTGTGCTTTGGGGGTCTCACCTCCTTGGAGCTGGATCTCTGTGTCAATCCCCTCTGCCCTGTGGAGTGACATGTGGCTGAGGAGAAAGCAACTGGTGCTGCTGCTGTTGCTTCTGCTGCTGCTATTGATGTTGATGTTGCTGTTCCTCTTGTTCTTTATGCAGAGCTGCATAAGCTGTTCCCATGCTATGGCGAAGCAGGGAAGTGCAGCTGAAGGCGACTGAAGTGCAAGGCAGGTGAAATGGCTTCAAAGAAATCAGAAGAATGGCGCAGTGGTTAGCACTGCAACCTCACAGCTCGAGCAACCCAGGTTCAGTTCTGGTACTGCCTGTGCGGAGTTTGCAAGTTCTCCCTGTGACTGTGTGGGTTTCCACTGGGTGCTCTGGTTTCCTCCCACAGCCAAAGACTTGCAGGTTGATAAGTAAATTGGCCATTGTAAATTGCCCCTAGTGTAGGTAGGTAGTAGGAGAATTGAGGGAAGGTGAGGATATGGAAATAATGTAGGATTAGTATAAATGGGTGGTCGATGGTTGGCACAGACTCGGTGGGCCAAAGGACCTGTTTCAGTGCTGTATCACTCGATGACAATCACCTGTCAAGCGCTGAAACTACTCTCTGAGAAGGAGTGCTGTGAGGAGCAGCCTCTCACCTGGCCATGGCTGCAGCTCTTCAGTTTCACTGATCAAAGGCTTCCGAGCCTGTCAGTTTTACTGAAGAAGCACTCCCTGATGTGCACTCACCTGACTTTGGTGAGTTGCTAACAGCTCAGGAAATAGATGCACTGGCTGTTAAAGCCAGAATCCTTTGTTAAAACAGCATTTAATTACCGACTAGAATATTTAAGTTACTTACCCGACAGCTCCAAGTGGGTTCCCCATTCGACTTCAAACCTATCTGAATGAAGCCCAGAAGTAGGCGGGATGATGCCAGGAAACCGTCCTGACCACACTTTTAGGAAACTTAACTCCCCACTCACACCCAAACCTGCCTCCCTTGCCTGTCAAAATTCCCCCAATTAACTTTGTTTCACTCTCCATAGATGCTCCCTGCGTTGCAGAGCATTTCCAGCATTTTCTGTTTTTATTTTGACTATTCACCACACTTCACACAAATCATGAGACATTGAACATGGCCGCTGTTATTATTTAATGTGTCCAAGGAATGATATTATATAAAAACAAATTATCACTGCACATTGCAATCTTTTCCTCTTGGCTCATGACACAAATTTACAATAACAACAATAATGTGCCTTTATATAGCATAGTAAAATGCCCAAAGACCTTCACGGGTGTGTAAATCAGGCAAAAATTAACACTGATCCAAAGAAGGAGACATTAGGACAAGTGATCAAATGCTTGGTCAAAAACTAAGTTTTAAGCATCATTTTAAAGAACAAAGAACAAAGAATAGTACAGCACAGGAACAGGCCATTCGACCCTCCAAGCCTGCGCCGATCTTGATGCCTGCCTAAACTAAAACCTTCTGCACTTCCGGGGACCGTATCTCTCTATTCCCATCCTATTCATGTATTTGTCAAGATGCCTCTTAAACGTCGCCATCGCACCTGCTTCCACCACCTCCCCTGGCAGCAAGTTCCAGGCACTCCACCCTCTGTGTAAAGAACTTGCCTCGCACATCCCCTCTAAACTTTGCCCCTCTCACCTTAAACCTATGTCCCCTAGTAACTGACTCTTCCACCCTGGGAAAAAGCTTCTGACTATCCACTCTGTCCATGCCGCTCATAACTTTGTAAACCTCTATCATGTCGCCCCTCCACCTCCGTCGTTCCAGTGAAAACAATCCGAGTTTATCCAACCTCTCCTCATATCTAATGCCCTCCAGACCAGGCAACATCCTGGTAACTCTGCTTCTCTTTCCACAGATGCTGCCAGACCTGCTGAGTTGTTCCAGCATTTCTTGTTTTTATTTCAGATTTCCAGCATCCGCAGTATTTTGCTTTTACCCTGGTAAACCTCTTCTGTACCCTCTCCAAAGCCTCCACGTCCTTCTGGTAGTGTGGCGACCAGAATTGCACGCAATATTCTAAGTGTGGCCTAACTAAGGTTCTGTACAGCTGCAGCATGACTTGCCAATTTTTATACTCTATGCCCCGACCGATGAAGGCAAGCATGCCGTATGCCTTCTTGACTACCTTATCCACCTGCGTTGCCACTTTCAGTGACCTGTGGACCTGTACACTCGATCTCTCTGCCTGTCAGTACGCCTAAGGGTTCTGCCATTTACTGTATACTTCCCACTTGCATTAGTTCTTCCAAAATGCATTACCTCACATTTGTCCAGATTAAACTCCATCTGCCATTTCTCCGCCCAAGTCTCCAACCGATCTATATCCTGCTGTAGCCTCTGACAATCCTCATCACTATCCTCAACTCCGCCAACCTTTGTGTCATCCACAAACTTACTAATCAGACCAGCTACATTTTCCTCCAAATCATTTATATATACTACAAACAGCAAAGGTCCCAGCACTGATCCCTGCGGAACACCACTAGTCACAGCCCTCCATTCAGAAAAGTACCCTTCCACTGCTACCCTCTGTCTTCTATGACAGAGCCAGTTCTGCATCCATCTTGCCAGCTCACCTCTGATCCCATGTGACTTCACCTTTTGTACCAGTCTGCCATGAGGGACCTTGTCAAAGGCTTTACTGAAGTCCACATAAATAACATCCACTGCCCTTCCTTCATCAATCATCTTTGTCACTTCCTCAAAAAACTCAATCAAATTAGTGAGACATGACCTCCCCTTCACAAAACCATGCTGCCTCTCGCTAATAAGTTCATTTGTTTCCAAATGGGAGTAAATCCTGTCCCGAAGAATCCTCTCTAATAATTTCCCTACCACTGATGTAAGGCTCACCGGCCTATAATTTCCTGGATTATCCTTGCTACCCTTCTTAAACAAAGGAACAACATTGGCTATTCTCCAGTCCTCTGGGACCTCACCTGTAGCCAATGAGGATGCAAAGATTTCTGTCAAGGCCCCAGCAATTTCTTCCTTTGCCTCCCTTAGTATTCTGGGGTAGATCCCATCAGGCCCTGGGGACTTATCTACCTTAATGCTTTGCAAGACACCCAACACCTCCTCCTTTTTGATAATCAGATGACTGAGACTATCTACACTCCCTTCCCTAGGCTCATCATCCACCAAGTCCTTCTCTTTAGTGAATACTGATGCAAAGTAATCATTTAGTACCTCGCCCATTTCCTCTGGCTCCACACATAGATTCCCATCTCTGTCCTTGAGCGGGCCAACCCTTTCTCTAGTTACCCTCTTGCTCTTTATATATGTATAAAAAGCCTTGGGATTATCCTTAATCCTGTTTGCCAATGACTTTTCATGACCCCTTTTAGCCCTCTTGACTCCTTGCTTAAGTTCCTTTCTACTGTCTTTATATTCCTCAAGTGATTTGTCTGTTCCTAGCCTTCCAGACCTTACGAATGCTTCCTTTTTCTTTTTGACTAGGCTCACAATATCCCGCGTTATCCAAAGTTCCCGAAACTTGCCAAACTTATCCTTCTTCCTCACGGGAACATGCTGGTCCTGGATTCTAATCAATTCCCCCATACCTTTTACATCCCCCTCTATCCCGCCTGAAGCTACTAAATCCTGGAACATTTAGCTGCCAAACCTGTCCTTCCCTCAACCAAGTCTCTGTAATAGCAACAACATCATAGTTCCAAGTACTAATCCAAGCTCTAAGTTCATCTGCCTTACCTGTTGTACTTTTCGCATTGAAACAAATGCACTTCAGATCACCAGTTCCGCTGTGCTCCGCAACATCTCCCTGCCTGCTCTTCCTCTTAGTCTTACTGGCCTTGTTTACTAGTTCCCCCCCATTTATTTCACTTGCTGTCCTACTGCTCTGGTTCCCACCCCCCTGCCACACTAGTTTAGACCCTCCCGAGTGACGCTAGCAAACCTCGCAGTCAGGATATTTGTGCCCCTCCAGTTTAGATGCAGCCCGTCTTTCTTGTACAGGTCCCATCTGTCCCTGAAGAGATCCCAATGGTCCAGATATCTGAAACTCTCCCTTCTACACCAGCTGTTCAGCCACTTGTTAGGCTGTACTATCTTCCTATATCTAGCCTCACTGGCACGTGGCACAGGGAGTAATCCCGAGATTACAACCTGAGAGGTCCTGTCTTTTAACTTTCTACCTAACTCCCTAAACTCCCCCTGCAGGACCTCGTCACTCTTCCTGCCTATGTCATTGGTACCGATGTATACCACAACATCTGGCTGTTCACCCTCCCCCTTCAGAATGCCCCTGTCCATTCAGAGAAATCCTTGACCCTTGAAGGACAGGGAAAAAGAGAGGCAGAGATTTGGGAGGTAATTCCAAAGCTTAAAATCTAGACACCTGTCAATGGTGGGGGGATGCACAAGAAGCCTGAGTTGGAGGAATGGAAAGACCTTGGAGGGTTTTAGGGCTGGAGAAGGTTACAGAGATAGGGAGGAGCAAGGTCTTGGAGCAATCAGAACACAGCAATGAGAATTTTAAAATTGAATCATTGGTGGACTGGGAACTAATGTAGGTCAGCGAACACAGAAGTAATGGGTGAAAGGAACTTGGTGCAAGTTAGGATATAGGTTGCAGAGATTGGATGAGCTCAAGTTTATGAAGGGTGGAAATAGGAGGCTGTTCAGGAGGGCATTGGAATAGTTGAGCCCAGAGGTAACAAAAGTATGGATGAGGGTTTCAGCAGCAGAGGGACTGAGGCAGGGATAAAGATTGGTGATATTATGGAGGTGGAAGTGGATGTAATGAAGAGTTTATGGAATTGGAATCTATGCCAAGGTTGTGAACAGTCTGGTTTAGCCTTAAACAGTTTCCAGGGAAGGGGATGATTTATGATATTAGTTTTTGAGCTGGAAGTAATTGAGGTGCCAGAGGAATTAATCTCTATCATGGTTAATAGACTAATTAAGAAAGGAAGATCAGGAAGTGGGTCAATCTAGCTATTGGCACACTTCAGTGTAGACTGGAACATTGTCCCCATCGAAATCCAACTAGAACCTTTCTGAAACTGGTGAGCTGAGAAACAATTCTCTTCAGCAATAGGAAAAGTTTTCTCTGCTATCAATTGTGTCATTGTACCAGATTAAACATGCACAGGTGTGAAAGGTACGTTTGGATAATATACCTGGATTGTACACATAGGTTTTATTGTAATGCAAAAAATATAAGTTTTAACATCTACCTTCAAATTGTTTTATCTAAACTGCATAGATTATACACCGCATTTATTCTTTAAATGTTCCTATGTGTAATTGCTTCTGAGCGCTACTTAATAGTAGTATGCTTATTTAATACTATGAAAAAAAAATTATAAACTGTAATAAATTAAATGTGCAATATTACTTTTTGTATCCCAAAAATTATATCCTGCTCAATCTTTCTTTGTTTCATAATTTACCTACTCCAAAAGTAGTTTGCTTCTAAAACCTAATTTATAATCACAAGAGAATTGAATGATCTATTTGATGGGATTTATTTATTGTCAAATTAACTAAAAGTAGGGATCAAACTGCTGTAAATGTTGGGAAGCTCCACACCAGAAATTGTGATGCCTAAAAATTGCATGAATCCCTTTACTAGCCTGACCTCTCAGCAATTCTGGTATGCACCTTCACTCAGGCTACTTTGATCCACATAAAGTCTACCGAAGTAGAGTGGGATACATAAAAACAAAAGAACTTACATTTATATAGCCCCTTTCGCAACCCCCAGACAGTACTTCACAGCCAATGCAAAATTTTGGAAATGTAGTCACTGTAATGTAGCTAAATGCCGCAGACAATTTGTGCAATCAAGTTCCTATAACCAGCAATGAGATAAATGACCAGATAAGCTAATGTAGGTGGTGTTAGTTGAGGGATAAATGTTGATCAAAGCAACTCCCATGCTCTTCTTCAAGAAGTGCCATTGGATCTTCTACCTCCACTTGACAGGACAGATGAGGCCTTGGTTTATCGTCACTCCTGAAAGACGGCACATCTGGCAGTGAAACACTCTTTCAGTACGGCAATGAAATGACTGCCTAGATTATGGGCACAAGTGTCCAGAGTGGGGCTTAAACCTATGACTTTCTGATTCAAGTGACAGTGCTACTACTGAGCTAAGTCGAATATGTAGCTTGCATGTTTTTAGTATGGACAAATACCTCCCACCTAACCAAGCAACCCTGGATGGAGATCGCTGAGGAGGCCACCCCCCCCAGAACTGGGTACAATACTACAGGAGGGTCAATAACCTCTTTCGTTTTGCCAAGGTGAGTGCTCCATAACTCTCCTTTTCATTGATTGCAAGCGGCTATGCAGGAGGAAGTGGGACATGGGGAGGGAGGCACTGCAATTGAGTTGGCAGAGGGGATTAGGCATTACCTCACCCTGACAGATGGATGGCTGCATCTCTGCCACAGGCCACCTTCTTTCACAACTTGCCCCCATTGACTTTCCTGAGAGCTGATGGGAGCCTGAGCTGTATAGGCTTTCCCAGTAGGGGACATGGGGCTGACACGAGCAGAACTGTCATGTTGATCTCTCTGCAAAGTATGACTATCTCCCTCTTTCCATTTGCAGGACAAGAAGGCCCATAACAGGATAGAAACAGCCCGAACTGGCGTAGGAGTCTCAGATCTTTGGACTCTCTCCATGACAGAGGAAGACGCATTAGAATTGGCAAGAACACAGGGCGGCCCCTCCATATCAAATCGAGAGACTGGAGTCTCTACACAAAAGAGTGAGAATTGTCTTCCATTGACATACAGTTCACTTCTAGAGACCCACATCACGTTTGGTTGCCATGATGAGATCGGCAAAGCCTAATGCACACATGTTTGTGTTTTCTCATGCAGGTCGGCATCTGCAGGAGACTCCAGCAGAAGGGGGACAGATGTCAACCTCTGAGGAGAAACCGCAGTCAGAGGAAGCACTGCCCCATGACTCTCCTGCACCTTCCACCCGTGCAGAAACTTTCACTTCTGGTCGTTTTCACTCAGCTGTAGAATCAGGATCACAAGCTGGTGAGGGCACATGCACCCAGGCAGCTGGCTGAGGCCTCTGACACCCACAGCCTCTGACAGTCGGAGGACTGTGGGTGGCCAGGCCCATACTGAACCCCAGGCTGATGACGAGTCTCTGGTGTCAACAGCACAGGGCATGCTGGAGTTGCAGAGAGAGATAAGGCAACATCTGGTGGAGATGCCCAAGGCAATGCGCAGCCATGAGTGGACAATGGAGGAGTCCGTCCATGCCATGAATACTGCCATGTTGGTAACCGTCATGGAGAGCCAGATCTCACCAATACATGCAGATCTGCACATCATCTCCTTGGCCATGAGCTCAACACAGCAGTGGCAAAGCGAGAGAAGGACCAGGTGCCTGGAGTCTTTTCCATCTCCAGTCCTTCTCTGGTGAGCAGGGAGGTTCAAGTGAGTGTTGAAAGGGAGGAGGAGAGGCTGACCTCCAGAGCTGGGGGCTCCCCTCAGGGTGCTCCGATTGTGGACACTGGCTCCTCAGCCCCTCTGCCAGTGATCCAAGCTCCAGCAGCCACGATAACTGAGGAGACTCCTGCACTTATGTAGGAAACCCTCAGGCAGCTGGGGCCTCCAGGTTTCAGGCAGGCAGTGGACAGCCGCCGAAGTCATCACAGGCCAAGGAGCAGCCTTATCCGCAGCCTGCCTCCAGCCCAGCTGCTAGCGATGGTTCACACCTTGTACAAGCACTCGTAATAGTATAACGAAAAAAACACATAGAGACGCTTGAGTGTTTGACATCTGCAACCTCATATAATGTTCTTTTGTTCTAGTAATTAACCTTCATTGTGTAAAAGTGATTATTCTATCATGCATTAATTGTGAGCTGATGACTTCACCTTTCCCCCTAAGTGGATGCCAATGTAAGAATGTTTCTCGTTTGAATAGGGTTCCCCATGGGTCATGGCGCGTGGTTCAGCTGGGTACTGGCATGGATAGAAAGGAGGTGACAGGCTGTTTGCATTGAGGTGCTTCTTTATTAATTTTACACCGAGTGGCCATCAGGGTGGCTGGAAGCAGGTAAGTATGAGATTGGCTCTTGCCTCCCTGGCCTGTCGCTCAATCTGCCTGGCTTCTGGCGCAAGGACCTCAAATGCTCATCTCCCTCCGCCCTGTCCTCCTCATCAGTGGAGGAGTGTCGCTCAGACATGTTCTCATCATGCAAGGCCTCCTTCGTCTGCAGTGCTAGATTGTGCAGAGCACAACAGACCACAATGCTACGTGCAGCCCTTGATGGGGCATACTGCAGGGCTCCATCAATGCTCACGTCAATGCATGCAGCCTGTTGCCTCCTTTTTATTTGTGTTCCATGCCAGCACCCAACTAAACCACATGCCATGGCCTATGGGAGGCCCTATTCAAATGAGGGCTGTTCCTATATTGGCATCCACTAAAGGGGAAGGGCGAAGTCATCAGCTCACAATTAATTCATGATAGAATAATCACTTTTACACAATGAAGGTTAATTGCCAGAACAATTAAGGTTAATTGCTGGAACAAAAGAACATTATATGATGCCGCAGATGTCAAATTTCAAACCCTCATAAACCCCGAAGCGTCTCTATGTGTTTTTTTCTTTATACGGTTATGAGTGCTTCAATGAGGTGTGAACCCATCACTAGCAGCTGGACTGGAGGTAGGCTGCTGATCAGGCTGTTGCTTGCCTGTGAATACTTCGGCGGCCGTCCACTGACTGCCTGAGGCAGGGCCAATGGCCTGCTCGATGGTCGCTCAGGTGGAGCCATGACAAGTGTTGTATCTGTGCTCCACTGCATTGCGAGGGTTTCTCACATGCGTCAGTAGCCAAGTTTTCAATGGATAGCCCTTGTTCCCAAGAATCCATCCCTGAAAGCCAGCTGGGGACCTGAAAAGTTGTGGCATCTGAGACTGTCGAAGTATGTAGGCGTCATGACTGCTTCCCGGGAAGGGGGCACACACCAGCAGTAAAAGCTTTTGGTGGTCACAGACCAGTTAATGTTGATTGAATGGAAGCCTTTTGTTGATGAAGGCAGTTGGCTGATCCATTGGAGCCTTGATTGCCACATGCGTACAATCTATCACACCTTATATCAAGGAAAATCCAGCAATGACCCCGAATTCAATGGCCCTCTCTGTCTAACAGTCAGGGTCGGTCTGGTAGTGCAGAGTCACCAGCTCTCTTGAACAAGGCATTGGTCACTTTTTTGATGCAGTGGTGGGCAGCTGCCTGGGAGACCCCACACAGGTCCTGGTGGATCCTTGGACTGATCCAGACATGTAAAAATTTAGTGCCTCTTTGATCTTCAGGGCCACTGGCATTGGGTGACCTCCAAATCCCATAGTCGCAACTCATCCGGCACCACACCCCCATCACACACCCAGCAGCATACACTGGCACTCAGGACTCACCTCTAACATCCTTATTCTACACCTCACATATACACACACACACAATACCACAATCATGCCAGCTGCACACACAATGCTGCGTGCCTCTGCAAACCTACATCTATTCAGCTATGGCAGGCACACTACCCAACCACACTGACACATAATCACTGATATTCTTCCATCTCTCTTGCAGGACTGGTTGGCCCACAACAGGAGGGGAACCAAAGACGCAGCAGCACATTTGCATTCTCTCAGTGCTCTGGAGGAGATGCATAGAATCATCCGGACCAATGCCACAGATCAAGTGGCACCTGGTGCTGCCGAGACCAATGAAGATGAAGGCAAGTTTCTGCCTGATGCATCTTCTCCACTCAGTCCTCACCCTCATCTTAAAAGGTGTCATGAAATGGAAACTGCAGAAGGTTGACCGTGGAATTCCTGATTTCCTCCCCACCCCAGCCCCCTTACTGAGGGAGTCATGTACTGTCAGAGGTACCATTTTTCAAATGAAATGTTAAACTGAAGCCCTATCTGTCCTCCCACGTGGGTGTAAAAGATCCCATTAAATTATTTCAAAGAAGAGCAGCGGAGATATCCCCAGTGTCCTGGCCAATATTTATCCGTTAATCAAAATCCCAAAAACACATTATCTAATCGTTATCACAATGCTGTTTGTGGGAGCTTGCTGTGTGCAAATTGGTTGCTGCATTTCCTACATTACAAAAGTGGCTACACCTAAAAAATACTTCATTGGCTGGAAAGTGCCTTTACATGTCCGGTGATCATGAAAGGCACGATATAAGTGCAGGTCTTTCTTTCCCTCACCTCAGTTATATAGTCAAGAACTGATGTCTGCACAGCCTCCAAAGGGCCATGAGGAAGAGGAAGAGCAACCCCACAACAAGTGAAGAGGAGGCATCATCACTTGACCTTACATTCACAGCTACCAACTCAGATACTGGCATAATAAAAGCAAAATACTGCGGATGCTGGAAATCTGAAACAAAAACAAGAAATGCTGGAATCACTCAGCAGGTCTGGCAGCATCTGTGGAAAGAGAAGCAGAGTTAACGTTTCGGGTCAGTGACCTTTCTTCGGAACTTCAGATACTGGCATGCATGAACTTTCGAGGCTGGTGTAGAGTTAGGATCAGCACGTGGTGAATCACTGAGCATAAGTGACCTGCAGCAAGACCAGAGGGATAGGACAGGTTGTGTGCGAGCACCCCGCAGAGTAAGGTCATAGATGGGCCTTGTCGGGGTAAGCTATAGGAAAACACTGATGGCGATGCACATTGAGATGCTTGGTGCATTGGCAGGCCTGCCAGAAACCCTCCATTCACAGGGAAGAAGCATGAAGGAGTCAAGCACCAACATAACAGCGGGCATCTTGCAGAGCTTGGAACCCATTCTTTCCACCGTGGAAGTGGTGGACATCTTCAAGGCAGCACTGCCAAACTGACCCATGATGGAGCAGCTTCTGCCATTTTCTCAGCTTCCACTGCAGCACAGGTGGAGGCCTCATAATGTATCAGTGCTGCAGTGGAAGCTCAGACAGAGGTCATGAGATCCATGGTGACTGCCGTGCAGGCTCAGACTGGTGTTACCATTGCTGTGGATCTCAGTGTTCAAACAAGCATGCAGGCTCTCACAGCTGTCCATGTAATCTGTACTCCGGCAGATCCCACAAGGTATGAGTAGCAGTGGCTCTGTGTCCTCCTGTCCTCTCTCAGGATGATAGCATTCATGTTCCCACTACTGCCACTCCACCACTGCCCTTGTTGCCTTGCCACCAGCCAGCCAGCCCATACTGCTGCCTCCCATGCCAAAATGGTGCAGTTCAAAGCCAGGCCTACAAGGCCCAGAACTGCTTGAGATCATCCTGAAAGGCCATCTACAGTCTACCCCAGTGAACATGACAACCTACCACCAGCCATTTTTAAGAAAAAACTCTCTCTTAGGTTTGCAGTGCAGCACAAATCACTGAAAAGGATAATCGGCCGGAATCCAACACATACCATTCGAAGGAAACACCTTTCCAAATCCACATACAAACACATTGAAACTGATTTCCCTATGCGTGTTTATTTGAACAAATAAGACAGGCATTTGCGGACAGAAGAAAAAGCTTGTGCTGAGCCCTGATTAGTTTTAAATGAGCAAATTGTTAGTGGAGATTATTCAACGCTACCAATCAATACATTACGTAGCCATTCAGATCCAGCACCATCATGAGTGTTTTACACCTTCTGCTATTTCATTATATCATTCTTCCAGACACTTCCACTAAAACTATTATTCTTGGATGTTTTACAGCCCCTTGTGACAAAATATTTTTGCTTTCTACGACTTGATTTTCCCTTCATCACTTTGGGCCCATTGTAAAGACTTCACAGAGATCCTCCTGCTAAGCTTTGTTCAGTTTATTTTTAATGAGTAGTTTTGTTATTCTCAGCCTTTTTTTCAATTAAGCTATCGTTAATGCTTCACACCATTTTTTTATTTGTTGTTGGAGAGTGGGTGACACTATCAAGGCTGTGTTTATTGGTCACCCCAGTTGCCACGCAAAGTTGTCAGTGGGTTTTGTTACTCTTGTGCTGATTGTACTCCCACAATGGTGTTAAGTCGGGAATTCCAGGATTTTGACCTTGTGACATTGAAGGAATGACAACCTATATCCAATTCAGCATGCTGATGACGTGGAGGGAAATATAGCATTGCTTCTCTTGTTCTTCTTGGTGATGGAGGTCATGGAACTGGACATTCTGTTAATGTTATGATAAAATATATCAGCTACATTGGAAGATAAATACATTTTATTTCAAACTCGAGGGTTCTGATGACTGTAGAAACCATTCAAGTTCTTCATGTTCAGAATTGTCAAGATTACAGCTTTCTATCAAA
Source organism: Heterodontus francisci (assembly GCF_036365525.1). NCBI lineage: Eukaryota > Metazoa > Chordata > Chondrichthyes > Heterodontiformes > Heterodontidae > Heterodontus > Heterodontus francisci. The sequence continues at coordinate 84,351,931 of NC_090376.1, read as the reverse complement.
GGAAGGATTTCTAATTAAAGGGCATCCAGCATGGATCAGAATGACTGAACTGTACATGGATTCCAGAGGCTGCAGCAACCACTGGAATGAAGAGGAGAGCTGGGAAGGCTGCCCACATCACCCCCACCCCTGCCCCCACTCCTCACCCCGCCAAGTCTCTCACTCTTACCTGGAAGTCATGCTGCAGGATCTGAGGAACTGCAATGAGGTCATCTTTCCCAAGGTCAAGAGGAAAAGGCCACCCTCTCAAACCACGTACGGGTGCATGGAAGTGGCTGTGGGAGTGAGCAGCAGGAATCTGGTCCCTCCAATCTGGAGACAGTGCACCAAGAGGATCCAGGACCTCAGAAGGGGGGAAAGGTGAGTGGCATAACACTTCCAGGTGCCAAGACCCACACAGTCTGATTTTTCCAACATTCTCCTCCACAACACTCCTCAGAACAACACACCTTGCATCTCCATTCATTTCTCTCTCGCCAGGCATCTCCTCACATCCCTATCTGGTCAGCCAACATTCACACTTGCCCTCATCCCATTGTCCTCTCACACCCATGCCTCACAGTCACCTTGCTCAAATGTTGTCCTTCCATCCTCTACACACAATCTATTTCTAACATTCATAACTCTCTGTTTTCTCTCCTTGCAGGAGAAGAGAGCACACAACCTCGGGAAAGACAGAGACCTGTGGGTGGTAGCCCTCCAGTGACAGGCACCTTGATGGACACTGGCAATGCGTGCCCGCCTGCCCCATTAGGAAAGAGGTCATGTTCCAGGAAGATGCAAATATCAGCAACGACCTGCCATGAGAGCCTGAGCTACCTGAGGCACTGATGTTCAGATCCTCGCCTGTAGAACCTGTGTTTCGGGTCTCACTTCCTTCCAGCTGGATCTCTGTGTCCATTCTCTTTGCCCTGTGGAGTGACATGTGGCTTAGGAGAAGGCAACTTGTTCTGCTGCTGATGCTTTTGGTGTTGCTGCTCCTCTTGTTCCTCATCAGAAGTGGAAGGTAGAGCTGCATAAGCTTCTCCCATGCCATGAAGGCTGACAGCAGGGAAGAGCAGCTGATGGGGAGTGAATTGCAAAATAGGTGAACTGACTTCTGAGAAGTTGGCAATCACCTGTCAAGCAGTAAGAGCACACTCTGAGAAGTAGTGCTGTGAGCCATGGCTGGAGTTCTTCACTTTCACTCTTCAAAGCTAATGGAAGGTACCTAAGTTAACCCCACTATTTAAAAAGGGAGGTGGAGAGAAAACAGGGAATTATAGACCAATCAGCCTGACGTCGGTAGTGTTCTGCAGAATTCTGGAGTCCATTATCAAAGATTTTATAGCAGATCACTTGGAGAACAGTGGTAGAATCGGACAGTCAGCATGGATTTACGAAAGGGAAATTATGCTTGGCAAATCTACTAGAATTCTGCGAGGATGTAACCAGTGGAATTGATCTGGGGGAGCCAGTAGATGTGGTTCATTTGGACTTTCAGAAGGCATTCAACAAAGTCCCACATGAGAGGTTAGCGTGTAAAATTAAAGCACATGGGATTGGGGGTAGTGTATTGCGATGGACAGAAAATTGGTTGGCAGACAGGAAACAAAGAGTAGGAATAAACGGGTCTTTTTCCAAATGGCAGGCAGTGACTAGTGAGTTATCGCAGGGATCAGTGCGAGGACCCCAGCTATTCACAATATATATTAATGATTTAGATGAGGGAACTAAATGTAATATCTCCAAATTTGTAGATGATACAAAACTGGGTGGGAGGATGAGTTGTGAGGAGGATGCAGAGAGGCTTCAGGGTGATTTGGAAAAGTTGAGTCAGTGGGCTAATGCATGGCAGATGCAGTATAATGTGGATAAATGTGAGGTTATCCACTTTGGGAGAAAAAACAGGAAGGCAGATTATTCGCTGAATGGCTATAAACTGAGAGAGGGGAATATGCAACGAGACCTGGGTGTTCTCGTACACCAGTAAGCATGCAGGTGCAACAGGCGGTAAAAAGGGCAAATGGTATGCTGGCCTTCATAGCGAGAGGATTCGAGTACAAGAGCAGGGATGTCTTGCTGCAATTATACAAGGCTTTGGTGAGGCCACACCTGGACTATTATGTGCAGTTTTGGTCTCCTTATCTGAGGAAGGATGTTCTTGCTATAGAAGGAGTGCAGCGAAGGTTTACCAGACTGATTCCTGGGATGGCGGGACTGACATATGAGGAGAAATTGAGTCGGTTCGGATGTTATTCACTGGAGTTCAGAAGAGTGAGGGGGGATCTCATAGACACATATAAAATTCTAACAGGACTTGACAGGGTAGATGCAGGAAGTATGTTCCCAATTGTGGGGGAGTCCAGAACCAAGGGTCATAGTCTAAGGATATGGGGTAAACCTTTCAGGACTGAGATGAGGAGAAATTTCTTCACCCAGAGAGTGGTGAGCCTGTGGAATTCGCTACCACAGAAAGCAGTTGAGACCAAAACATTGTATGTTTTCAAGAAGGAGTTAGTTACAGCTCTTGGGGCAAAAGGGATCAAAGGATATGGGGGGAAAGCGGGAACAGGTTACTGAGTTGGATGATCAGCCATGATCATAATGAATGGCGGAGCAGGCTCGAAGGGCCGAATGGTCTACTCCTGCTCCTGTTTTCTATGTTTCTATGTAAAGCCTTCCCAGCTTGTCAGTTTCACTGAAGAAGCACTCATCACTGTTCACTCGCCTGGTTGACCCTGGCAAGTAGTTCACAGCTTGAGAAATACCTGCACTGGCTTTTAAAGCCAGAATGCTTGGTTAAAACAGCAGTCAATTAGCTGTTTGAATGTGACAATTATTTACCCAACAGCTCCAAGGAGATGCTGCTCTCGCCTGCAAACACGCCCAGGTGAAACTCAGATGTGAGCTGAATGTTGCTGGCAACCAGACCCAACGTCACTTTTAAGGGATTTAACTTCCCGCGCACACCCAAAACTATCTCTGCTTAGCAGTCTGCCTATTATATCTACTGCATCACCTTTGTCTACCATTTCTGTTACTTCTGCAAAGAATTCAATAAGGTTGGTCATTCATGACCCTCCCTTTTGAAATCCTTGCTGAGTATTCTTTTTATATTTTCAATTTCTAGATATATTTCTATTGGAACTTTGAGTAAAGATTCCACTATCTTTCCTACCATCAATCTTATGTTAATTGTTCTGTACTTCGCTGGACATGTGGGCATGTTCTAGCTCCCTTTTTAAATATAGGAATTACATTAGTTGTCCACTAGTCCTCTGGCACTATTCCCTTTCCTTATATATACATATATATAATATATATATATCGTTACGAAAGTACATTCATTTTTTGTTAAATTTTGAGGACTTGTGTGTTAAAACTTAAGAAAGGATTCCATAGATGCTGGACTTTGTTTATTTTTTTTTAAAAGGTCATCGTAAGGTCTTTTGGACTTTGTAAACAATGCTTGCTGGCAGTCACTTGTCTTCAGATAATTACCCAGCAACAGCTTTTTGACTTGGGGAAGATTTTTACAGAGAAGTCTCAGGTCAAGATTTATAGGGATCAGGAGGCTTGACTCTTGAGATTGTTTTTGGTTTCACTTTAGACAGTCAGTTGGAGTTTTAGAAATCAACCTGAAAGCATTTACCCCCAACTCAGCCTTTCCCATCTCTTTGAAAAGCCTGCCAGCTTTTCTTGACTGCAAGTGGTCAGACAAGGCATCATCAAATACTCCTACAACATTTCTAGCTCTGATCAGCTCATCCTTCAAGCTGCCATACATACAGTCTTCTGCAAATTTGTATAAGTCATTTATGAATGCATTTGTTAAATTTGGTGCACTTTACGATGACATTTCTTGTCAAATTAAAATATGCATCGAGTGCTTTGATCACATCGTTGTACATGGCTTTTTCTTTGTTGATACTTTGCATTATGAAAATATAGTTTGCACAGTCACCCATCGCATACAACAGCGTGCTGACCTGTTCACTGCTCGGTTTCATAGCTAGACCTGATGCGGTGCGATATCTGGCAAATCTGCAATACGGCTTCAGCCGTGCCTCGACTTGATTCAGGCCTGCAACTTTTTCGAAGCTTTCTCGTAAAGACAGAGACTTTTCCATCATTTTTGTTTACCGTTGCCACCATATAATGTTCTGCTTACTGTTAAATTAGTACAGAATATCTGAAGAGTCTGATGGGTTAAAAGAAACAAGAGCTTTATTAAACATGTCCTATTACTATAGTCTACATCTTCTAAGCCAGTACATGAGGGTTCCACACATGTGTTGTTACATCACTTCCTGTGATGAGGTATGAAGCAGGATTAACGTATTTAACCCAATAACAACTCAATGTCCAGTTTCTCACATTATGCTACACTATCTGAACTCACAACCTTTGGATTATTAGTTCAGACCTCTGGATTACTTGTCCAGTGTTGTCTGAATTAAGTGCTTGTTTTGAAATTAGTTGTTCTGAATTGCCATGGTTTTGTGACAGAATCAGAGGATTAATTACTCTGCTAATGATATTGGCAAGTGAAGGTATCCAATTGTGGCATTGTCTCTGATCAGCCTATCAAATAGCAGCAGATAAATCAACTTTGTCAGAATTTGTCCAGCTAGCTGAAAGAAGGTTTGTCTAAAGCTCCCCTTCTGACTATCAAAAGCAATATCTTTTGTGAAAAATCCAGATGGCTCAGTCAATGTATGACAGTAATAATCAGGCAGTCAATCAGGTGCAAATGCTTGTAAGTACAACTAGATTTCAGTCCATTTTTATTTCTCATGTGAAAATTAAATGGTTTGAACTATGTGATTGATGGTGCTGAAATGGAATTGTGGTGCTGAGTATAACCTGGTGAAGAAGGAGTTTATTATTTATTAGTTTTAAGTTGGAACCACAGAAACATTTCATCCATGATGGAAGGACACATTCTTGCATCGTGAGAAATGGAGGACTGCACTCTAAATTTAAACAAAACATTGGTAAATGTGGAGGTAAAATACATCTAAACTGTTCTGTTAACAAATATATATGTAGATTATTTATTCAGCTTGAACATGTTTCTGGTTTATAATAGTTTTTTGATATTGACATTAAATACATAAAGAACAATGTCATGAAATAAAGCAGGTTATATCTTGGTGTTGGTGGAGATGGTGAAGTCAAAACAGTCAGGTAATAACAATCACAAGTTGGGATTAAAAGCACAGGATCTGCCTATATACCGCTGAATGGAATAAAAAAAAACAGCTGCAGCTGGTGTGCAGTTTGTTGTAAGGGCCTCAGTAGCTTTCAACGTTCCCACAAGCTTGGAGTAATACAGCAAACCTAGATCTTCCAACACACATGCATTTTCATTCAGCTGCCCCATTATATGTAATGGATTGTTATTCTGGAGATAGTGAGAGGATTTGAATAAAATATTAACTGAAAAGATATTTTTACATACAATTAATTATTTGAGTAAGTGTGATAGGCAAAGAAGAGATTTTTGTTTTATAAAAGAAAAATCCAAAATTTAAGTGAAGCTATGACAGTTAACACAGTGTATGTAGCTTTTGAATTTTAGCCAATTAAATTTTGTGCATGTAATGTAGCATATTTGCATATGCAAGCTGCTTGAGTCAACAGAATTATTGAATTACACTCTCTTTAAGGATGAGGGTGGTTCTGTGCAGGGATCACTTGTATGCATATTCAGTGAATTATACATAACCATTATAATGAGTAGTTTACTGGCACAGTTGAATGCGTTCAACTATTTGACCAAAAATGCTTTATTCCTTTAATCAACAGTTCTAAAAGAATTTGATTTAAAACAGTCAATTTCCAGTGAATATTTGAAATGAAAATCATCATATTTACACATCAATCCTATTTGGGATGAATTCTCTCTCAGCCGGCAGAGTCGTAACAAATTTTACAATTCATTACTATAAAATCACCACAGTTATTGTACAGAATTAAAATGTATGAAAAATTGATAATTGGGATGCTTTCATTATTGTTTTTCTCTCTGCGATGTTAATTATGTCATTTATTGATGTACTGCAGAAATTCGAGCACAATGCTTAGTTTTGGAGGACTTCGATCAGAAATATTCTCAATAACAAGAAATGATGACCCATGACGTGATATATCCGTTTTATTCGCACACTATTCCTTTCTTGAATAGTGCTGTTACATTTGTTAATTCCAATCCATTGGGACTGTTCTAGAATCTAGAGAATTCCAGAAACTCATAACCAGTGCATCTGTCTCTGCAGCTAGCTCTTTTAGAACCCTAGTTTGTAGGCCATCAGATCCTGGGGATTTGTCAGATTTTAGGTCCTTAAGTTTCTCCAGTATTTTTTCTTTGCTGATATTAATTATCTTAATTTCTTCACTCTTTGGGCACATGGGGACACAACCATGAAGCAGCGTCTAATGACTGATGTCTCAGCTTCTATTGCGGCAGAAGCAGAGGCCGCCCAACACACTGTTCTTGGCTTAGGTGAAAGTAGGAGAAGCACTCCCGTAAAACTCTGGAGTGTGGATTTTATGTCAGGTGGACAGGAGCTGGTCACCGATGTAAAAGTCAGTTGCGAACCCACTTCCGTCCGGCCCAGGGATCCGTCCCACATTTCATGGGTCCCTGGGCTTTAATTGTTCCGAGGCGGGACTTACACCCGCTTGAGAGAGGAAGTCTCGCCTCATTGAGCTGCCGGCCTATTATTGGGCCAGCAGCACCACAGGGAGCGGTGACCACTGCTGGGACTGCAGCCCAGCCGAGGTCATGGAGCCAGGACTACAGGTAAGTTAGGGTTGCCTCGCCAGGGTAATTGGTCATGTCCCAGCGAGGCAAGGGTGGCTGTGTGGGGGGAAAGGGGGCATCTCAGGTCCTGGGGGTGGTTGGGGAAGCGGGGGCGGCCCTCAATCAGGCAGCCTGTGTCCGTTTGTCAGGGCCCACCCCCAGGATGCTGAGAGGCCGCCAGCTTTCACTGGGCAGTCTTTCAGATCTCCTGGACGCCCGCTTGCCATGGGTAAAATCCCTGTCAAGGTGGGCGAAGGCCTTTAAGTGGCCGTTAATGGCCACTTAAGCGCCTTGATAGGCCTGGGGCAGGTGGCCCGTTTCTCGCTCCCTTACCGCCCCACGTAAAGTTGGGCAGTGGCAGGAGCGGGTTGGGAAGGCCTCCTGAAGCCTCCCATTCAATTTTACACCACCTCAGCTGCCGCCATCTGGCTCACTAGGGTGACATATAATTCCAGCCTAGGTGGTTAATGCCTCCTGCTGGGAGCCCTTTTGCCCCTCCTCCTCCCCCTGCAAAAAACTTGTCATTTTATTTGCTGTGTCATCACCATCTCCTTCTCATGCTGCAACCCGGGGAGTCTGCTACAATAGCCTATATAAGTGGGAGCAAGTGGTGGGCTCAGAGATCTTGCAATCATAACCAATGACTTCCCCACTCCCTACAGACCTTTCCAACTGTGAACAACTCCTCAAAACACCCAGTATTTTCACTAACTCAAACAAAGTCAATAGAAAGTAATCAGCAATTAACCTGCAAGTTGTTGACATTCCCTTTAAATAACACTGGTGGAGAATCCTTCATGCTGCTGAATGCATGTTTAGTTGTGTGTGTTTGAGAGGGCATTAACTGGAGCGCCGAGGTCAAAAATGGCAGGCCTGGCATCAAATCAGCGTTAGACGCAAACTGCGTCACAATTTGCCTACTCTGAATAATTACAGCGCACGCTTGTAACAACCATATTAATGCCTTCAACAAGATGGCTTTTGATGCAGGTTGCGCCAGAGGTGAGTGGAAGCCACATGGACATAATTTTTGTACTAAAATGGCACCTGTGACGCCAAAACTCATGGTACCTTGGAGTCGGATTTTGCGACCATAATATTTATTTCAGTTTATGGGACTTAACAACATATGAAATAAGTATAAGCATTCAGTAAACTACATGAATGATTCACAATAGATAGAATTTTGAAATACATTTTGAATGGCTAGAAGCTACATTTGCAGCAGCAGCAAATAAACAAGAGCAGTAGCAAAAGTATCAGGTGCAGAAAAATTGCGGTCTTTTGAATGATGGAACTACATTGCTGACCTACATTGGCTCCCGATCCACCATGCCTCAATTTTAAAATTGTCATTCTGGAAATTCCTCCATGGCCTCACCCCTTCCTTGCTCTGCAACCATCTCCCAGCCTTACAACCCTCTTGAGATGTCTGCACTCCTCCAATTCTGATCTTTTGTGCATCCCCACAATCTTCACCCCACCACTGGCAGCTATATCAACTTTATAGTATAGAATTCCGTCCCTAAACCTTTCCATCTCTCCCCAGTCTCTCACCCTTTCAGGCCCTCCTTGGGTGGCGCAGTGGTTAGCACCACAGCCTCACAGCTCTATCAACCCAGGTTCAGTTCTAGGTACTGCCTGTTCAGAGTTTGCAAGTTCTCCCTGTGACTGTGTGGGTTTCTGCCAGGGGCTCCGGTTTCCTCCTACAGCCAAAGACTTGCAGGTTGATAGGTAAATTGGTCATTGTAAATTGGCCCTAGTGTAAGTAAGTGGCAGGAGAATGGTAGGGAATATGGGATTAATGTAGGATTAGTATAAATGGGTGGTTGTTGGTCAGCACAGACTCGGTGGGCCAAAGGACCTGTTTCAGTGCTGTATCTCTAAATAAATAAAACTTACTACTCTGACCAAGCATTTAGTTACTTAATATTGCCTTCTTTGGCTCGGTGTCAATTTTAGTCTTGTTACACCTCTATCAAGCACCTTGAAACATTTTCCTATGTTAAAGGCACTGTATAGATGCCTGTTACTGTTGGAGATACTATCATAGCAACCCCATTAAAGCCAAAATACAAAAAACTAGTTTCTCAGGCAATAATAGATTGAACAAGTAATGCTGTGTGTTATTCACAAGACCATTGTGAAAGCTGTATAAGTATAACGTGGATGTCAAGGCTCAGTGACAAACGTATTTCAAAGATACCTTTTTAAAATAAATTTATGCTTTATGACTTAAAATTTATCATATTCGTGTTGTTGAAAATCATCTACGTTTTTAATTCATCACATTGATATGCCTAAACACTGAAGAAAGATGAATTGCAATAGATTTTTTGCAGTCATGTAATAGGGACATAGCCAAAACAGATCAATTAGTTTGGTGCACATTTTCAGGGGGGAGGGTGTACCCCTGGTATAGTGTTACTACTGAGGTGGGAGTAGTGCACTGTCTTTTCGAGTTCCACCTCTCCACAGGTCACAACATATATTTAAATGTTTACCCAGTTACCAACACGGTCAATCATAGACTCAACTCTTTATCCCAGAATAAAATACACCAACCAGGTGTTAGGAGTGCTTCCATTTTTTTGTTAATTTTTTTTTTGAGTACTTGGGTTTTAAAAACTGAAAAGGATTCCATAAATGCTGGAACTTTTTTTTTAAAGTCATCAGAAGGTCTTTTGGACTGAGCTTATAAACAACAGTTACTGGAAGGTACCTGTCTTCAGATAGGGTTTTTTTGACTTTGGTAAAGATGTTTAAAAAGAAGTGACAGGTCAAGATTTATAGAGGTCAGGAGGCTTGACTCCTGAGATGTTTTTGGTTTCGCTTTGGACAGGCAGTTGTGATATGGACAATGGTTTGAAAAGACAGTTGGAGAAAACTTGCCAAGGGAACAAACCCCACCTCAGTTTTTTCCAGCTCTTTGAAAAGCCTGCCAGTTTTCCATCTATTTGAGACGCTCTAAGAAATAAGTGTAAGAAACAGACTAAAACCGTTACTGCATTTTTCCTGGAAAGCCTGCCCAAACTGATCTTCAATGTCTCCAGACAAGAGCTGTTCTAGGAAGATCCCAGTGACAGTCATCTACGCGTAATTGGGGCACCAAACCAAAACAAAGGACATCTGACATCTTTCCATATCATCTTTTTTTCTTCGAGAATTAGCAAGAATTGGGCCAAAGTATTACTTTTGGCTGGTTTTTTTGGTAATAGATCTCTAAAGAGTAAATTTCTTTATTTTTTCAGTTAACCAGTGTATATGTGTGTGGGGCTAAGGTAAAAAGTGAAATTTATATTTCAATCTGCGTGTTAATGCTTTGCATCATTACTGGTTAAGACTTGATTTATAATAAACTGATAAATGTTGTTGGTTGTTAAAGAAACCTGGTTGGTGTTGGTTATTCTGGAATAAAAATAGGGTCTGTGATTGATCGTATCAGTAACTGGGAAAAAAATTAAATAATGTTGTGACCTGTGGAGAAGTGGAACTAGAAAAACAGTGCACTCCTCGGTCGTAACATATAATTGGGGGTTTGTCCCAGATAACCCAATGCCGACAACACACAATTGTAAGTGGGGTAATAATAATTGAAAAGAGGAAAAGTAAAAAAAAAAACAGGTTTCTTGTGCAGTATATTGCAATGTCTTTATCAGTTGCTGCAGCCTTTCTGGAGAAGGAGGATGTATCCCTGAGTGATTTGAGAAACATAACCAAGGTTAAACTAAAGAATCTGGCAGAACTGTTGGTGTTAGAGTTAAAACCAGGAGCTAGGAAAACAGACATAATTGGAGTAATAGCACACCATTTGAAACTGGAAAAAGAAGAAGGCAAACCAGAGGTTAGTGCAGTTGAATTAGCTAAAATTCAGTTACAGATGAAGCAGCTTGGGCAGGAACAGGAAATGGAAAAACTTAAGCTTCAACAGTAAAAAAAAAAGCAATATAATTGAAAAGACTTGAGCTTGAAAGAGAATTGACAATGAAGAAGCTTGAATTTGAAAAAGAGGATAGGGAAAAACTGAGAGAATTTCAAAGAGAAGGAAGGGAATTCGAAGTTTAAAAGATGGAACTAAGACAAAGTCTTGATGCCAGTGAAAGTTCTGGTGAGGAATGTTCTGGCTCCAGCCCAGGTCCCCGTAAAGAGCTGTTTAAATTTGTGCAAGTCCTCCCTAAGTTTGAGGAAAGAGATGTAAAGGCATTTTTCATTTCTTTTAAAAAGATAGCCAAACAGATGAAGTGGCCAAAGGAAAGCTGGACGCTGCTTATGCAAAGCAGGTTGATGCACAGAGTTCATGAAGGTTATGCCATGCTTTCTGAGGAGGCTTCTACAGATTATAAGGTGGCAAAAAAGGTTATTCTCGCTGTGTATGAGTTGGTCCATGAAGATTACCAGCAGAAATTTTGGAACCTCGGGAGATTGTCTGGGCAGACTTATATCAAATTTGAGAGGATAAAGCAAATTAATTTTGATAGTTGGATACAGGCACTAAAAGTAGAGGCCACGTATGAGAACCTTAAAGAAATAATTCGTCTGGATGAATTTAAAATTCATTTCCTCCTTTAGTAAGAACCCATGTAGAAAACCAGAAGGTTTCAATGGCCAGACAGGCAGCAAAAATTGCTGATGGTTACGAGTTTGTTTATAAGCCTAAACCCTTTGTCTGTCACCCCCACAAACCCGAGAAGGATAGAAGGTGAAAAGAAGACAAGTAGCCGGGGACAAGAAGAGACAGTTGGGATCACCCCGGGATCTCTTCATCAGGCCAGAAAGAAAGAAGCTGAGGTGGAAGTGAAGTCCACAAGCCTATGTGTTACCATTGCCACAAGGTGGGACACCTTCGTCCAGAATACTGGGAGTTGCGGGGTATACAAAGCCAATGCAGAGAACGGGACCCTGACCAAGAGTATGACAGATCTGTAGCTCTCACCGCAGCTGTAAGGCCAAATACAAAAACCATTGTGAGTGCAGGTGTCGTCAATAAGATATCTGAGAGTTATAGGGAATTCTTGTCAAAAAGAAAAGTAACTCCTTATCCCTCAAGTGAGGCAGGTAAACCTATAGTTATACTTAAGGATACAGGGGACACCCAAACTCCTCTGCTGGGAAAGGCATGACTTTTCCACTAGAGAGTGTACTAAATGCCAAGGTTTTAGTGAATGGTATTGGTGGGGAGTATATACTCGTACCATTATGTCGGGTGCACCTAGAGTGTGACCTAATGTATGGAATAGTAACTGTAGGAGTTGGTCATAGTTTGCCAGTAGACATCGTTAACCGACTCCTAGGGAATGATTTGACCAGAGTGAAGATAATAGCTTCTCCAGTAGTCACAGAAAAAACAAGTGAAGTTAAAGAGACAGAACCATTGCAGGAAAAGACTCCAGGAAATTTTCCTTCATGTGTAGTGGCCTGAGCAATTGCTAAACAAATTCCATTATCAGAAGTAAAATTGACACCACCGTCAGATAATCGAATATCTGAAACTTTCTTTGGGGATTTGGACAATGCTAAGGAAATGTTCAATAAATCTTCTCTGACCAAGGCTCAGCAAGCTGATCCACAGTTAAATAAAGTGGCACAATCGGCTCTATTGGAAGCTGAGGCAAAGGGAGTTCCAGAAGGCTACTACATTAAAAATGGGATTCTGATGAGGAAGTGGAGACCTCCTCACAGGCCAGCAGACAAAGAATGGACGGTTGTTCACATGATAGTGGTCCTGCTAGGAAATATTATGGATAGCCCATGAAATTCCTATAGCTGGACATTGGGGGATCCGGAAGACCCAATGACGGATAGGTCGACATTTTTACTTGCCAAGTCTTTGCAAGGACATAGTGCAGTTATGTAAAACGTGCCAAACATTCCAGATTATGGAAAAACCACAACCTGCCATCAAATCAGCAGCTCTAATTCCCGTACCCATTTTTGGGGAACCATTTAGTAAGGTGTTGATAAACTGTGTAGGACCTTTACCGAAAACAAAAGCGGGACACCGATATATACTCACTATCATGGATATGGCTAATTGTTTCCCAGAGGCCATTCCCTTGAGAACAATTTCTGCTAAGGTAGTGGTAGAGAAGTTAACCCCAGTACTTCACTAGATACGGATTACCGATTCAGATTCAGGTGGATCAAGCTTCCAATTTTATGTTTAAAAGTTTTCAGGAAGTTATGGGTAATTTGGGTATAACACAGTTAAAGTCTTCAGCATACCACCCACAGACACAAGAGGCTTTAGAAAGGTACCATCAGACCCTCAAAACGATGATCAGGGCATACTGTCATGAATATCCCCATGACTGGGAAAAGGGCTAGAATTTCTTTTGTTTGCCACTAGGGATTCACCTCATGAGTCTACCAGTTTTAGTCCTTTGAATTAGTTTATGGACATGAGATAGGATGTCCTCTAAAATTAATGAAAGAAAGGTTTTTAGAACAGAGGAACAAATCTTCTGTACTAGATTATATATCCATGTTCCAGGAATGGCTCAGGAGAGCCTGCAAAGTGGCTCAGGAACACTTTAATGCTTCCTACACAACCATGAAGAAATGGGTAGACAAGCATGTCAAGTCCTGAACATTTCAGTCAGGGGATGAGGTGTTATTATTACTGCCTTTACAGGGTGAACGGCTGAAAGCACGGTTCAGTGGTCCATATAAAGTGGTCAAAAGAATTGTTTGATACCCCAGATCACCGGACAAAGAATCGGCTGTGTCACATCAATATGTTGAAACAATATCATCGCAGGGAAGAAGATAAGCAAACACAGGTATGTCATGTAGTAGGAGCAGTGAAGGATGAAAGGAATAGTGAGTATGAGGCAGAAGGAGGCTTAGACAATTCTCAAATTGAACCTACTACTATCCGGTTAGCTAGCACTGAAGTGTTAGGGAAATTGAACACTACGCTTTCATATTTAGATGCAGAAAAACGAGAAGACCTAACCAGGCTACTCTCAGCATTTAAAGGAGTCTATTGGGACAAGCCAGGATGTACAACATTAGCCACCCATAATGTGGATGTAGGGGAATCCTTTCCTATAAAATAGCATCTTTATCGCTTAAGTCCAGAGCAACAGGCCCAGGTAAAGGCAGAAATCCAATAATGCTGGAAAACCACCTAATTGAACCCACAGCAAAAGCACAGTGGCGCAGTGGTTAGCACCGCAGCCTCGCAGCTCCAGGGACCCGGGTTCGATTCCGGGTACTGCCTGTGTGGAGTTTGCAAGTTCTCCGTGTCTGCGTGGGTTTTCTCCGGGTGCTCCGGTTTCCTCCCACAAGCCAAAAGACTTGCAGGTTGATAGGTAAATTGGCCATTATAAATTGTCACTAGTATAGGTAGGTGGTAGGGAAATATAGGGACAGGTGGGGATGTTTGGTAGGAATATGGGATTAGTGTAGGATTAGTATAAATGGGTGGTTGATATTCGGCACAGACTCGGTGGGCCGAAGGGCCTGTTTCAGTGCTGTATCTCTAATCTTAAAAAAAAAAAAATCTAATCAATCAAAGCAGTTGGAGTTCCCCAGTGGTGTTAATGCCGAAACCTGATGGTTCAAGTAGATTTTGCATAGACTACAAAAAAGTTAATGCAGTAACAAAGGCAGACTTCTGTCCAATTCCCTGCTTGGAAGACCATATTGACAGAATGGGCAGTATCACGTTTCTCACACACAAAAAAAATTTGTTAAAGGGATACTGACAAGTGCCTTTAACACCCTGAAGTAAAGAACTGGCAGCCTTTGTCACACCAGATAATCTTTTCCAATGCTGAGTGATGCCATTTGGGCTAAAAAATGCCCCAGCCACTTTTCAGAGATTAATGAACCAAGCGGTAGCCAGTGTTCCTAACTGTGTGGTTTACCTTGATGATATGTTGGTATACAGTGACAATTGGAAGGACCACTTGGAACAACTAGAAGCTCTGTTTAGAAAATTACAACCATCTGATTTAGTGATGAACCTTGCCAAAAGCGAATTTGCAAAATCCAGAATAACCTACCTCGGGCATATAGTAGGGCAAGGACAAGCGTTGCCAAGAACAGCAAAAGCACAAGCATTGGTGGAGTTCCCCACCCCTAGGACTAAGTGAGAAATCATGAGGTTCTTGGGGACGTGTGGTTTCTATGCAAGTTTGTACCAAACTTTAGTACTGTAGCTGCTCCACTAACAGATTTGCTACAAGAAAAGAAAACCAAGGCAGTGTGGTCAGGGGAGTGCCAAGCATCTTTTGAGAGGCTGAAAACCATTTTGATTAATGAACCAGTGTTGGCTGCTCCAAATTTCACGAAGCCCTTCTAGGTAGCAATTGATGCTCATGACCTGGGGGTCGGTGCAGTCCTGTTACAAGATGATGAATCAGGAATAGAAAAAACAGTGGGATACTTTTCCAAAAAACTATACTGACACCAAAAAAGATATTCAACAGTGGAAAAAGAAACCCTAGGCTATTACTCGCTCTTAAGCATTTTGAGGTCTATGTCTGCCACGACTACAAAGAGACACTGGTATATACTTATCATAGCCCCCTAGCCTTTTTGGAAAAATTCAAAAACCAGAATGTCAGACTATTCCAATGGAGTTTACTATTGCAACCTTATCACTTAAAGATTATCCACATTGCTGGAAAAAATAATGTGATTGCAGATGTTTTATCTAGGATTTAACTTTGCTTTGAGTTATCTGAGTGTAAAGATGGTACAAAGCAGAACTGTATTAGCGACAGGTAAAGAGTGAATGAGCATGATTGTGAAAACGTGTTTCAAAATATTTTTCATCTTCTGTTTTTTCCCCACTCTTTGTAATGAAATGCATTTGAAAAGGATGGAGGTGTTATGACTGTTCTTCTATACTTTTTGTTAAGTTTTCTTTTGAGGATTCATGCATTTTAGAATTATGGACATTGTTTTATTTGGAAAAACTGAAAAGAATTCCATGGATGTTTTCTCACTGGGGGCGTTGAAAGGACACTGAGAGGGCTTGGTTTGTAAACAACCCTTACCTGAAGTCAGCTGTCTTCAGATAAATACCCAGCAGGGGCTTTTTGGCTTGGAGAAGATGCTTACAGAGAAGTGACAGGTCATGATTCATAGGTGTCAGGAGGCTTGACTCTTGAGATATTGTTTTTGGTTTCACTTTGGACAGTATGTTGGGGTGTGAACTGTTTTGAAGGCAGTTGGAGAAAAACACCCAAGACAGCAGTCACCATCAGCTCCCTCTTTCATCTCTTTGAGAACTTCCTGAGAATCAAGTGTAAGATAAAGAGAAACTAATGCGGCATTTCTCCTGAACAGCCTGCCAGAAACCCCTAATGCCGAATATACAAACAGATGTGGTCAAACCAGCTGGTCACCTGACGAACTAGCTGGTCCAGGTTTATTTTTTGAACTAGCCACAGACAGTTTAAACTCAAAGACTGTTTGCTCCTGGACTGAGAAGACCTCTCCTGTCTGCTCCCAACTTTCTCACAAGCCTCTGGACTCATGGAAGACACGTGAACCTCAAGAGAGAAAAGTCTCCTACAACGAACAAGGTTTAAGAAGAATACTGGGCTCCAATGAAAAGCAAGACCTACCTACAATCAAGGACTTTACAGTGAGCTTGAAGAACAGTAACCAAAATCATCTTTAGATATTGACTCAAACTTTTCCACTTTATTTCTTCTCTTTTCTGTCTCTATCTGCATGTGTGTATCGCATATGCATGCTAACGTGGGCGTGTCGTATATCCGTAGGCATCAACTGAATTAGAGTTTAAGTTTAATAACTTTCAACCTTCTTTAAACCTAAGAAAACTTGTTTGGCTGGTTTCTCTGCCTTATAGTTGGAAAACAGTGAAGAAGAATTCACCAAAGGGGAGCTAAAAACATGGTGTGTTTAAAATTAAACCCTGTTACAGCAAGACCAGGTGAAGGCTGAGAGAGAACCCTAGACCCCTTTCTTACCTGGTTGTAACAAAGGCATTTATTTATTTTATATTCTACCCGTCTCACATTTCCGATTTCCCACCATTGACCGATCAACCTGTTTGCTCAATCATTTTGATTAGAACCTATCTCATATCATCTGAAAGTTCCCCCCAATAACTCTAAAACTTCACAGCAGATTTCGAATAATTGATGCCTAATTGCTTCCAAATGATACCTCCTAACAACGCTTGCATTTTGTATCTTTAAAAGGACCAGATTTGTCACCATTAACGTCCTTTTTCAAACATTTGTAATCAAGCCAAGATCTGCAGTCTGACAAGGGCAACACAATGCCTAGCAGAGAGATGCCTTGATAGTTGTTGCAATCACGACCATCCTTCAATGTCTGTGATGGCTCGGCCATGTTCATTGGATGGTTGACGGCCATGTACCCAAAGACTTTCTGTACGCTGAACAGGCCACTGGGACACAACTGGATATCCATACCTCCTCTACAAGGACAACTGAAAACAAGATATAAGGATGGCGGACATCGACAGAGACAAGTGGGAGACTGTTGCTGACGGCCAGAACCTCTGGAGGCTGACTGTTTTGGAGAGTGATCGGAACAGGCGAGGAGAAATGGAAAGGTCAGCTGGCTGAGAAGAAGGCCCAGGGAAAACAAAGGCCAGTGTATCCTGCACCTTCTCAGCCCACTGCCCTCCTCTCCAGCAAGTGTGCCAGAGACTGCCATGCCAGAGTTCCTGAGCCACACCAGATGATGTTTAACACAGAGGTGACCACCAAGACGCAAACCATCATCTCAGGAGATGGAAGGCTGTCAGGGGGCGGCGCAGTGGTTAGCACTGCAGCCTCACAGCTCCAGGGACCCGGGTTCAATTCTGGGTACTACCTGTGTGGAGGTTGCAAGTTCTCCCTGTGACCGCATGGGTTTTCGTGGGGTGCTCCAGTTTCCTCCCACCGCCAAAGACTTGCAGGTGATAGGTAAATTGGCCCTCGTGTAGGTAGGTGGTAGGGAATATAGGATTACTGTAGGGTTAGTATAAATGGGTGGTTATTGGTCGGCACAGACTCGGTGGGCCGAAGGGCCTGTTTCAGGGCTGTATCCGTTTTTTTTTAAAAAGTGTGTAATCAAGATGATAAACATATTCAATATTTTTGTTCCACAAATGACGAATTACATTTTATTTAAAATATATTAGATTTTTCAGAAGGACTATAACAACACCAACATATATTTGTATAGAGCCTTTAGTGTAATAAAACGCCCAAGGTGCTTCACAGAAGGATTTTAAAACAAAATACGACACTGAACCACATAAGGAGATATTAGGTCAGCTGACCAAAACTTGGTCAAAGAGATAGGTTTTAAAAAGTGTGTTAAAGGAGGAGAGTGGCGTCGAGAGGCAGACGGGTGTAGGGAGGGAATTTCAAAGCTTAGGGCCTAATCAATTGAAGCACGGCCACCAATATTGGAGCAATTAAAATTGGGCAATTAAAAAGCTCCGCCCCTACCCGGCAGCTCAATTCAATGGTGCTCGGGCACTTAACTGCCCGGCACCAGAGAGCCCATCCCTTTAAAAGTGGGGATGCTGCCTCCCAAAGCTGCCAGCCAATCAGAGGGCAGATACTCAGTAGTATTAGCAGCACCACCGGGAGCAGTGGCCACTGCTGGTACTACACCAGGCCTGGGACCAGCCAATTCGCTGGAGCCTCGGACCCAAAGTAAGTGGAACGGGGTCATCGAGGCCAGTCCAGCAGACCCCAATGAACAGGGGGTGGTATTGTCTTTGAGGGCAAGGGATTTAGCAGAGGGATGGCCTTTGCCACCGGGGGCCCTCTGTGGGCCACAGATTGCTCATGGAAGAGGTAACCCCCAAGCCCGCAGGGCGGCCACCTTGTTTTATTAGGCAAACACACAGTGTGGCACAGGCCCCCTGCCACTGGTTTAACTGCAGCACAACAGGAAGACGACTGCCCTCCAGCCCCTACCTTTCATCACAATTCTATGGGCCCTCTGCTGTTGTGATACTACTTTTACAATCTGAGTACATCACACATCACAAGAAGTGACATCAACCAACACGAGATAGCTCATCTGGTCAACGTGTATTATACAGCTCTCTTGTAAACCGGTTACTTAATAATTCACGATCGGCAATGAGGGGCTGCATTGTATCAACATCTTGGGATAAACTGAAGTGGACCAGAGGGAGCCAGTGAGTCTCTGGACTACGCTGGTGGACCAGAAGAAGGTCAAGATTAATTTTTGAATTATTGGCATACAGGCAGCAATCAAAGAAGACCATCGATCAACTCTCAAACAGATGCCGCAAAAAAGGAAAGGTCTGTGATTTTTCAGAAGTGCAGTTATCCAAAAGGATCATGGAACTGGTCATTGCATCTACTCCGATAGAAGCTTTTCAGAAAGAGATACTAGACAAAAAAAAAAGGATATGATATGGGAAGTCTCCTGAGTGAAGGCAGGAAATTTGAGGCCTTTGCTGCAAGTATTCAGTGCGTAGGAGCACTTGGAACAACGACCATAAGCGAGGTAACCAGATCACCTCAGCAAGGCAAGATATATGGCATGTGCGGACTGGTGCACCAACCGAGAAATTGTCCCACTTACATGGAAAACTTCAAGGTGTGTGGCAAGAAAGTGCACTGGGCAAGGCTGTGCAAGAGGTCTAGTACTGGAAAACTGGACAGAAGCCACAGCAGACCACAAACTGACAAGAACCATGCACCATCTTTGTGAGAGGAACAGGAATACATTCAGAAAAAGCCAATCCAAATACAGACAATCCCATGAGATCAACACAGACATCTGTAACATAGAGACCCAGTGATGGTGAGCAACCTTTTCACATAGTAACAATTGCCCACCAGATGGACTCAGTTACTCAGCAGTAAGCATTCACCACCCTTGACATAAGTTGCCCAGAGAAAGCTGCACAGCAGAACTGCAACTCGAGGGGTAAGTGCAAATGTTTTACCACTGAGAATGCTGAAGAACCTGGCAAGATAGGAAACCATAATGCAACATACAAACTCTAGACTCACTGCATATAGCGGTACCCTAATCAAATGTATGAGAACACTAAAGCTGTAATGTAGGTATGGAAACTCTTCATGGTCACAGCAAACATTTTACATTGTCGATACGAACCGTCCATCAGTTGCAGGGCTATCGGCATGTAGCAAGCTTCGAATTGTGACAATCCATGAGATCAGCAGTGTGCCAAGGACAGATATCCAAAACAGATGTGATCCCATTGAATCCGTCGAAGACTTACAACAAATATACCCAGATCATTTTGATACAGTGGGAAGTTTCAAAGGAATAGTCACCTTTACATCTGAAAGATGATGCCATTCTTTCTATAGATCCATATTAAGGACAAACTCAAAGCCAATCTGGATACTATGGAGAACTAAGAAATTAACAATGACATCAAGTGAGCAGTACAGTCATGTGATGTATGCCAAAAACATCAATCAAGCCAAAATAAAGAGCTACTGCTCCCACACGAAATTCCGTCATATCCTTGGACATTGGTCGCTACTGATTTCTTCTCTATCAAAAGTGACGACTGTCATTTGCTAACTGATTATTTCTCAAAATTCCGCATAATCTGGCAATTCAGGGACACATCAAGTCAATCAGTTGTTAACTCTATCAGCACAATATTCAGCTTATTTGGCATTCTGGTGGAGATAATATTGGATAATGGACTGCAACATACTGCCAAACCGTTCGAAGATATGTGTAAGAAATGAGCAGTAAACCGTATCACATCTTCACCACATTACCCCAGGTTAAGCAGCCTGACTGAAAGAATGGTACGCACAATCAAATCACTAATTGTGATGTGTCGAGAAACAAAGCAAGATCTACCGGTAGCCATGCTACACTTAAGGGGTAACCGCAATTGACACAGGATTACCATCACCTGTGGAAATTATATTTGGAAGACAAATTAACACGACTTTACCATGTCACCACTTAATGACATCTTCATCAATACAGGACAAAGTGATAGCGAATCAGGAGAAAGTGAAATCTGTGTACAACAAACATGCAGGCGTGGAACCTCCACCATTACAGATTGAACAAAGTTCAAGTGAAGGGAATGTGGTTTCCTGTGGAGGTGTCCAAAATCTGCACTGAACCAAGATTATATAAAGTTACCACCCCTAATGGAGCAGTACTAAGGAGAAATTGATGTTAGCTTAGGGAGCTAGTTAACAACATTGTGCCTGACAACCCAATTGCTTTCAAAACACGTTCGCATTCCAACCCACAGAACATAGCGAAGAAAAGTAACAAATGTAATGCTCAAACACAGGATGACTGTCAGAACACACAGGCAGGTCGAGAGGAAAAAGTTGACAAGTCTAATTCTCAACCAAGCTACAGAGTGACAAGATCAGGTCAAGTCAGTAGACCAGCTGAACGTTATAGAGACATTTGACTAAAGGACTTGAAAGTTAGTGCATTTGTAAATATTGTTCAGAACGGTTTTCTTTCATTATGTACATAGTTTATCATTTTAGGAAAGGGGGTGTTGTGATAGCACTTTAAAAGTCTTCACACATCATCACAGGAAATGACATCAATCAACATGTGATAGCTCAGTAAGAGTTGTGCTGGTCATCTAGTCACGCATGTAATATGGAGCTCTCTTGTAAACCTGTTACTTAATAATAAAGAACCCATTCTTTGATTACCTTTCAACTCAAGACTGGTTGGTACCTTATTGCTAAAGAATGCAATAACACAACACCCGCCTCCGAGTCCATTTTCCAGAGGCCCATTAAATTCCGCCCATAGGGAAGGGCAAGGCCATTGAGGGATTTTAAAACCAAGATGAGAATTTTAAAATCACAGACATTGTGAGACCGGGAGCCGATGTAGTTCAGTGAACTTGGTGTGTGTTAGGACCAGGACAGCTGAATTTTGAATGACCTCAAGCTTACGGAGGATAGAATGTAGGTGACTAGCCAGGATTGCATTGGAATAGTCAAGTCTAGAGATAACAAAGGCATGAAGAAGGGTTTCAGCAGCAGATGAGCTGAAGCAGGGGTGAAATCGGGTGATGTTACAGAGGTGGAAATAGGCAGTGTTTGTGATGGTGTGAATATGTGGTTGAAGGCTCACCTCTGGGTCATTATGACATCAAGGTTGCAAACACTCTGGTTTTGTCTCAGATTGTTGCTGGGGAGATGGATGAGCCGTTAGCTAGGAAACAGAGTTTGGAGCAGGGACTGAAAACAATGGCTTCAGTCTTCCCCTTACTTAATTGCAGAGAATTTCTACTCCGATGTCAGATAAACAACCTGATAATTTAGCAACTATGGAGGATTCTGGAGAGGTGGTGGTAAGGTAGAGTTGTGTGTTGTCAGCATACATGTGAAAACTAATGCTGTGCTTTCGAATGATGTCTCCAAGGGGCAGCAGGTAGATGACAAATAGGGGGTGACCAACGTTAAATACTTGGGAAATACCAGAGTTTATGGTGTGGGAGCAGGAAAAGAAGCCATTGCAAGTCATACTCTGGCTACAATTAGATAGATAAGACTGGAACCAGGATAGAGCAGTCCCACCAAGCTGAATGACAGTGCAGAGGCATTGGAGGAAGATGATGCGATCAACCTTGTCAAAGGCTGCAGGCAGGTTGAGAAGGGAGAGGAGGGATAGTTTAACTTTGTTACAGTCACATAGGATGTCATTTGTGACTTCGATAAGAATCATTTTGGTACTGTTGCAGGGGCTGAAACCTGACCCTGACTATCATGGATACTATCTGTATGTGCCATAATCAAATCAGCAACAAGTTTTTGGTGGCAGTTTGCAGTTGTAGTTTCAGAAATTATTCCCCATGGTATATTTTCAGTTTTATATCACTATAGCCCATGAAGAATAACAAAGTAAAATGTAGTTCAAAGCTACTTTCTCTCCCCACTCACAGGGGCATAGGTCTAACAGTGTAATATGGCTATAGCCATATTCACTAATGTCCTTTTAGGCAAGGAAATCCACTGTACTTACCTGGTCTGCCCTGCACGTGACTCCAGACCCACAGCAACATGGTTGACGCTTAACTGCCCTCTGAAATGGCCTCACAAGCCATTCAGTTGTCAAGGGCAATTAGGAATGGGCAACAAATGCTGACCTTGCCAGCAACGCCTACATCCCATGAAAGAATAAAAAAAGAGAAATTGTTGCAGTGAAATGTATTAAGTGTTTGAACTATACAGGCTTTCACAGAAAATCTTAATTTCCTTTTGAAAAAGCTGAGAGTCATAAAGAAAATATTGATTGCCAGTGAATTGATCAGACCATGAAAATATATTTACTGCTTGAGAAATAATTCTTCTTGGCCTGAGGTACATTCTACAGAATATTCCTCCTCTCTTACATGACATTGGCACACAACAAAAAGACTGATGGTATTTTCTGTGGCCAAAAAAGTGCTGATTCTTGTTGATATGTTAAGTTTTCTCTAAGATAAATTTTACAGTCTGCAGCAAGTGCACTATGGGGTGTTTTAAATTTTTATTTGCTGGCCAGCGGAATGCTGATGTCAGCATTTAACAGCTTATACTTTGCTTAAATTCCTCCATTTGCAGGATGCAACCAGAATGTCAGGTAGTTATTTCATTGATCTGAGTGCACTTGTGTAAAATAATTGTATTTGCAGATTCTGCCATCAACATGTGCACTATAAGCCTGTGATATTGCACATTGACAATGTTTCTTCATAGTCTGGTTATCTGTGCATTCTGCTCAGTGTGGCACAAAGCAAGCTATATTTTAACAAACAAAAACTATAAAAATAGATACACAGTCACACAGCCTGGTAATTTTCCTACTCCAAGTACTCTGTATGAATTCATATTATGTTTTGGTGCACGTCCCTTATCCCTGTGGGTGATGACACCAATGTCAAACAAAGTACTTTGCTTACTTTCCAAACAGTGCCATAAGCACTCTTATAATAGGTATGGAATGGGTCAAATGTACTGCAGAGTTCCCACTGTATTGTGACCACAATGTAAATTACTCATTGAAGAACATCGATAGATATTCATCCATACATTGGAGTGCAACTTCAGAGTGGCAGTACTTCCATTCACTGCAAAGATGCAGCACTCACCCCATACCATTTTCCAATCTTGAGGCCATTGAAATATTTTTGCTGGTGTCCTCCTGCCTCTGTCCATGTCAAATAGGTTGGAGATGGAAACTGGCTAGCTTCCGATCAGCAAAATGATTAAAGAAGCAGATTGTTTCCCTTTCCTGAATAAGATGACAGTTTATCTATTGTTTTTTTTTTGTTATCTGGCAACATGCAAATAGCCTGAAGTATGCAGACAAAAAAAAGTAGCTTCTGTAGGATGCTGCATTTAGTTAAATGTTGTGCGAAGGGGTTTGTAGTTTTGAATAGTATTGTTCTTAAGTTTTATTGGTTTCCCTGGAAACCATCGTCAGAAATGCTATTATCAAAATATATAATGATAAAGCAAAGTTTTCCAGTGCAGCAGCTCATTTATAGGGCCAAGCTCTGAAAAAAGCTGCATAATATGATCTTCTGCCACGTGTATTAACTCTAGACTGGAGGAGCAAAGATACAACAGCCAGGATTCCCCTCCAACAGTGGAGTTCCAGAAGGGCAGTACTCATGCTTGCTCCTCCCATGATACCACAATTCTAAACCAGGTCAGGAGTAGAGCATGGTCCAGCAGAATTACCACCACAAAGAGGCAGCCTGTTTTATCAAGAGGGAATTCTATCAGTGCTGCACTAAGACTTATCACTGAAGAGAGAGGAGCAGCATTAAAAGGGACAGAAACAATTCAGTGTCCAATTAGGGCCTTCAAAAGAATATGTTCAATTCAGAATGGAGGGAGAAAGGAGGCTTTTACAAGTCCTTCTCCCTCCATGGGGTCACCATAGGGCCATTACGCTCACTTCTTGGGACCTAATGCTACCTTCTCCAAGACAGCCCTGGCAAGCAACAGTAACATGGTGCATGGGAAGGAAATCCATCAGGGACCCAAGCCCTCTACTCTGACCAACATTTACATGTGGTGGGTGGGCAAGGTGTGGTTAGTGGCAGTCTTGGCTGGAGAAAGAAGAGGGAAATACATTCTCCACCGGTATCCCACCCATAGAGAAGGATCCAACCCAACCTATTAAACTCACTTATCAGTAATAAGGATGTTGTTTTCAGAACAGAAATTACTGTTCCATTTCTTCAGAAGTTATATAAAGGGTCAATAACCTATTACTCACATTGCTCATCATTATTCTGTATTGAGTCAAAAGGATTTGCGAAAATCTTTTATTGCATTATATTCCAATTTAATTGCAAATACATAATTATAGTTGCTTTTTTTTTTAATCCTCTGATCTGTGTTTAATATTGTAACAGCTGGGAGTAATATTGTGAAGCGAGAGAATAGTAATTTCAGTTGCTACAACTGATGGTTGTTATTAATCCTCAGATCACACGACTTTGTAAAGTGCAGATTATCAATTAAAAGCACAGTTACCAGACTGTGGAGGACAAGACCCATTTACAGTAACTGTTATGAATCCGTTGAGAGAAAATGGTTCAATAAAAACTCAAAGGCCTGAATTGTACCGATTCGATGGGTGACCTGACATCGGTGGGGATATCTGGGTTGGTGGCACTTACGGGCAGGCAGCAGGACCTCCTCGGAGATTTTACGAGGAGGAGCCAGTTAAGAGCCAGCAGGCAGTGAAGCTGGCCAATTAAGGGTTGTGGGCAGGTCATAGTGCCAGCAGCTCGCTGCGAGCAGCATTCAGGCAGGCTGCAGACACAGACTACAAAGGAGAGGGTCTACAGCAATGGAGGAATGGCTTCAATATGAGGAAGGGTGACTCCGGGATTCAGCAACACCCCCCCCTGGAGATACTCCTGTAGGCAGTAAGACAAATAAGAGATGTTCCTTTTCTAGCAGGCAGGAGGAGGAGGCTAGAAAGCCTAACGAAGAAGACATGGCTGGAGGTGGCCGAGTTAGCGAGCAGCCAAGGGGTGGTTGCAAGAACCTGAATCCAGTGCAGGAATACATATAATTACCTACTGTAATCTGGAAAGGTGAGTGGCATTTAGAGGTATAAATTGGAAACTCAGTATGAATTAAAAAGGGCTCGGGAAATGCGAGGCCGGGTAGTAGACGCATGCATGGGGCAACACCAGACACCAACATCCACATTGAAGCTCCCAGTTCATGTGCACCTCAACCCTATGGTCAGTGATGGGTGAATGCTGCATTGAGATAGCTGAATGGCTGTGTCACCATACCATCTCAGTGGCACAGTGCTGCACATTTACAGTGCCTCAGAGTGACCAGCACAGATGGTCCATGAGATAGCAGTGACACTGTGTGTCTGTGCTTGCAGGAGAAGCATGCTCAGAATGGCAGGGAGCATTTAGGCACAAGACTTGAAGTGTCTTTTTAACACTGTGGTGACACCAATGATAGAGGAGGCCTTGGATATCGATGGGTGACAGACTGTAGAAGAAGACGGTGCAATGTGGAAGCTATGGAGAATGAGTAAAGCGATAGTTGCATCCGTCATTCTCTGGACCAGAGTTGCCCGACCTTTTTGAATGGGGTCAGAGTGGGGCGCCGCTGAGACAATTTTGGAAAGATAAAGGCATTAAAATTTATCTTACAATTAATCAAAATAGCAACAAATGTATATTTTTGTGAAGAATCTTTAAATGAGAAGACTAATTTATTGACTTACTTTCTCTTCACTATGTTGGACACTGATTTTGTGAGAAATCTGGCATTTTTTTGCTTGTACAAGTAGTCAATGTTTGCCTGCACACTCCTAGCTATGCAGAGTATTCTGGATAGCGTTCTGATGGTCACTGACCTGAAACATTAACTCTGCTTCTCTCTCCACAGATGCTGCCAGACCTGCTGAGTATTTCCAACATTTCTTGTTTTTATTTCAAATTTACAGCACCTGCAGTATTTTGCTTTTATTCTGGATAGATATCACTCCTGACAGAATGACCTTAATCACTCTCTCTGTCTCTCTCTGTCTCTGTCCCCCA